>NC_081391.1:10408677-10708677 GCF_030684315.1 Stegostoma tigrinum
AAAGGCTGATTGTAGGTGACAATAACTGGGAGTCTGGTCAAATTTCGAGAATGGGAGCAAAAGCTGGGAATGGGGGAAAAGCCTGGGAATGGGGGCAAAGACTAGTGGTGGGGGCAAAGACTGGGACTGAGGGCAAAGGTCGGGGGTGGGGGTAAATACTGTGAATGGGTGAAAGACTGTGATTGGGGGCAATGATTGGGAATGGGAACAAAGGGTGGGAGTGGGGGAAAAATTAGGAGTGGCTGCAAAGGCTGGGAATGGGGAAAACGCTGGGAGTGGAGACAAAAGACTGGAAGCAGGAGCAAAGATGGGAGTGAGGTCAAAGGCTGGGAATGGGGAAAACGCTGGGAGTGGGGACAAAAGACTGGAAGCAGGAGCAAAGATGGGAGTGAGGTCAGAGGCTGGGAATGGGGTAAAAGCTGGAAATGAAGGCGAAGGCTGGTGTGGGGGGAAAGGGCTCGGATTCGGAGCAAAATCTGGGGGCAGGAGCAAAACAGGGTGTAGGACCCAAGGGTTGGAGAACGCTGGCACAAAGGTCAGGAACAGGGGTTGAAAGTGCATCATGAGATGATACCTAATGAGGATGGCAGCTGGACAGCTCGCTGTGACGGTGTGAGAGAGAAAGAGAGAGACAGGATGTAGGCTGAGAGTAGATTGTGAAGAGCACTAGCAGCACCAATATTTCTCCCCTGCCTGGTACCCAGCAGCCGGGGAGCAGATCGTTGGAAGGCAGGTATGCCCATCACTCACCATGTCATTGCCACATGGAATTCCTGTTCTCAGCACCAACTGGACGGTGTGGTCTTGATGGGGAGATGCTATTGACATTACAGCTCCATCTCCCACCATTTCCCACTCGACTATCTCGAAAGCCAGAGCAAGTCAGTAGGCTTCCAGCTGCCATTTCACCTTTATTCCATGTGGAAGCCGGATGGTGCTTCCTCAGAAAGAAGGGTCTAAAGAAGGGCCTAGGCCCGAAACGTCAGCCTTGCTGCTCCTCTGATGCTGCTTGGCCTGCTGTGTTCAACCAGCTCCACACCTTGTTATCTCAGATTCTCCAGCACCTGCAGTTCCTACTGTCTCATGTCATAGAGCAGCTCCAGGATTTTGATCTTGTGACAATGAGGGAGTGAAAGTAAAGTTGCTATAGTGCTAGACAGCGGTGGTTTAACCTGAGGGTCACCATGCCTCAGGCAAGGAGAGAGGCTGAGAAGGTGAATTATGGTAGTACAGTGGCTCAGTGGTTAGCACCTCTGCCTCATAGCCGGGTTTGATCCCATCCTTGGGCTACTATCTGTGTGGAGTTTGCACATTCTCCCTGTGTTTGCTTTCATTCCCTCTGGGTGCTCCAGTTTCCTCCCACAAAGATGTGCAGGTTAGGGTGGATTGGTCATGCTAAATTGCCCCCATGGTGTCCAGGGATGAGCCGGTTAGGGTGGATTGGCTAAATGTTGGGTAATGGAGACGGGACGTGGATCTGGTTGGAAAGCTCTTTGAAGGTTTGATACAGACTCAATGGGCCAAATGGCCTTTCTGTACTGTAGGAATTCTATGTTTCCTTTACCCTTAGATGGCAAGTGCTGTGACTTTATTGAATTTGTGACTGATATTAATCTTATTCATTGGCCTTTATGCGCCTGGCTTGTTGTGTGATCACGATAAATGGTTGTGTTTGGCAGTTGCTATTGCCTCTATTCCTGGATACAAAAGCCTTTAATTTCCTCTTTTGCCTTTAATAATTTTAATGATAAGGTAGTTGGGGCTGAATGAGAATTGTCTCAGTTTTCCACCAACACCTTACTCTACATTTTTGTACAGAAAGAAAAGGTCTCCTCTATTTCTTTTGAAGCAGAAGGAAGACTGCAACAAAATACAAATTAACAGCTAACAGAAACTTGCTGCATTTAAATAGCATCATCTGGGGCCTCCAGCCCCTTGTGGTTCCCACTGATCTCTGGGCTTGGCTCACTTTTCACGTGGAATCAGTGAAGTTGTTGCCCTTTTAGTAATCTTCAGTCACTGTTACCTCAGGCTGCAGAGCTGTAAACATCATTAAAGATCCCAGTGACAGAAATCTTTCTATTTTACCATGAACTCATCTCGTATAATGAAAGGCAAGGAAGGAAACGAGGCTCATTGTTGAGTGACCAAGACTGACAGATATGCCCGAGAGACTGAAAGCCATCATCGAAGGATCAATACCCTCAGATCTCCTGTGGCAGTTCCATTTTTTTGCTTCACAAAGCTGTCATACAAGAAGCAAAGTTAAACAGACAAACATGGCAGTCCCCCTCCAAGGGCTTTCTGCAGCAGACCAGCACAGGGGGCATCCGTATGGTTTGAACACTGGTTTTCCCCACTTCCACACGGGGCCACTGGTTACTGGTGTCCTCACTCCCAGATACTGGTCACTGGTGTCCCCACTCCCAGCCACTGGTCACTGGTGTCCTCACTCCCAGATACTGGTCACTGGTGTCCTCACTCCCAGATACTGGTCACTGGTGTCCCGGCTCCCGGCCACTGGTCACTGGTGTCCCCACTCCCAAATACTGGTCACTGGTGTCCCCACTCCCAGATACTGGTCACTGATGTCCCCACTCCCAGATACTGGTCACTGGTGTCCTTACTCCCAGATACTGGTCACTGGTGTCCTCACTCCCAGATACTGGTCACTGGTGTCCCGGTTCCCGGCCACTGGTCATTAGTTTCCCGGTTCCCAGCCACTGGTCACTGGTATCCCCACTCCCAGATACTGGTCACTGGTGTCCCGGCTCCCGGCCACTGGTCACTGGTGTCCTCACTCCCAGATACTGGTCACTGGTGTCCCGGTTCCCAGCCACTGGTCACTGGTGTCCCCACTCCCAGCCACTGGTCACTGGTGTCCCCACTCCCAGATACTGGTCACTGGTGTCCCGGCTCCCGGCCACTGGTCACTGGTGTCCTCACTCCCAGATACTGGTCACTGGTGTCCCGGTTCCTGGCCACTGGTCATTGGTTTCCCGGTTCCCAGCCACTGGTCACTGGTGTCCCCACTCCCAGATACTGGTCACTGGTGTCCCCACTCCCAGATACTGGTCACTGGTGTCCTTACTCCCAGATACTGGTCACTGGTGTCCCGGCCCCCGGCCACTGGTCATTGGTGCCCTCACTCCCAGATACTGGTCATTGGTGTCCCGGTTCCCAGCCACTGGTCACTGGTGTCCCCACTCCCAGATACTGGTCACTGGTGTCCCCACTCCCAGATACTGGTCACTGGTGTCCTTACTCCCAGATACTGGTCACTTGTGTCCCCGCTCCCGGCCTCTGGTCACTGGTGGCCCTGCTTGGCAACACTGGTCAATGGTGTCCCCACTCCCAACCACTGGCCACTTGTGTCCCCACTCCGGACCACTGGTCATTGGTGTCCCTGCTCCCGGCCACTGGTCACTGGTGTCCCTGCTCCAGGCCACTGGTCACTTGTGTCCCCACACTGGACCTCAGGTCACTGGTGACCCTGCTTCGCACCTCTGGTCACTGGTGTCCCCGCTCCCAGCCACTGGTCACTGGTATCCCTGCTCCCAGCTACTGGCCACTGGTGTCTATTCTCTGGGCCACTGGTCATTGGTGTCCCTGCTCCAGTCCACTGGTCACTGTTGTCCCCACTCTGGGCTACTGGTCAGTGATGTCCCCGCTCCAGGCCACAGACACCAACCCCATTTTAGAGGCCAGGGTTGGGTATCCAAGTCTGTGAGAAGGGAGAGAAAGGAAGATAAGAGAAAGAAAAGAAAGGGCCGAGTAGATGCTCTCTGGCTGGAGAGCTCTGCCCCACTGCCATCTAACCGGAATAATGCTTCACTGTTCTGTACTGGTACTTCTCTCTGGTTTGGGGTGATTTTCTCTCAGCAAAAGATAAGCCTCAGCGAATCCTGATAGAGATGTTGAAAATGGAGGAAGGATTTGATAAGGCGGTGCATCACAGACCACTTAGTGAGTCCAAGCTACAATAGCAACATGAAAACTGTCAACTGGATTGTTGACTATTGTAGCTGCAGTATTCTCCTTGTTCTTAATGCCTCCTACTGTAGTATTTCAGAGGAATTACAACTCGATAACCAACCTGTTTGGTTGCTTTATGAATGCGCCTTCCTTAGCCTGAAGAAAGGTCCAGATCTGAAACATCAGTTTTCCTGCTCCTCAATGCTGCCTGGCCTGGTGTGTTCATCCAGCTCCACACCTTGTTATCTCAGACTCTCCAGCATCGGCAGTTCCCACTAAATCCCGGAGTAAGCCTTGAATCTAGCTCTAAGGTAGGAATGCTACCTGTTGCGCCTCAAGAGTGCTACTTTAGAAAAGATAGATGCAGAGAAAATGTTTCATCTTCCAGATAAATTTCCAGAACTCCAGGCCACAAACAGTAAGTAACCAGTCATAATTTATGTGGGAAATTGAGGAGAAACATCTTCGCTCAGTGTGTGCTAGAAATTATTACTCTATATAATTAATGGGAAAATAGCAAAGATGCCTCTAAAGGGAAGCTCAGTATGCAAATGAGGGAGAAAGGAGTAGCGTGCTCTGCTGATAGGGTGAAAAGAAGTAGGTTAGGAGGTAAACTCGAGTGTAGGGTTAGCACAGAAATGAGCCAGATCAACTCCTCAAAGCCTGTCCACCATCTACAAAGCACAAGTCAGGAGCCTGATGGAATGCTCCCCACTTGCCTGGATGGGTGCAGCTCCAAAAACACTCAAGAAGCTTAACACTATCCAGGACAAAGCAGCCGCTTGATTGGCACCATAGCCACAAGCATCCACTCCCTCCACCACCGACCCTCAGTAGCAGCTGGTCATTGGTGTCCCGGTTCCCAGCCACTGGTCACTGGTGTCCCCACTCCCAGATACTGGTCACTGGTGTCCCGGCTCCCGGCCACTGGTCACTGATGTCCCCACTCCCAGCCACGATCACTGGTGTCCCCCCTTCCAACAACTGGTCACTTGTGTCCCCGGTCCCGGCCACTGGTCCCTGGTGTCCCCACTCCCAGCCATGGTCCCTGGTGTCCCCCCTTCCAACCACTGGTCACTGGTGGCCCTGCTTGGCAACATTGGTCACTTGTGTCCCCACTCTGGACCACTGGTCACTGGTGTCCCCACTCCTGGCCACTGGAGCACTGCAGAAATTCACCAAAGATCCTCAGACAGCAGCTTCCAAACCCACCACCACTTCCATCTAGAAGGACAAGGGCAGCAGATACATGGGAACACCACCACCTCCAAGTTCTCCATCTAACCACTCACCATCCTCATTTGGAAATATATCGCCGTTCCTTCACTGTCGCTGAGTCAAAGTCCTGGAATTCCCTCCCTAAGGGCATTGTGGGTCAACCCTACAGCAGGTGGACTGCAGCGGTCAAGAAAGGCAGCTCACCCCCAACTTCTCAAGGGGGTACCTAGGACGGGCAATAAATGCTGGGCCCAGCCAGTGACACCCACATGTCTCATGTGAATAAAAAAAATGATGGTTTGCTTTAGTACTAAAAATTCAATGTAAATCTCATAGAGAGTGATGAAAACCATTTCAGATGTCATATTTCCAACTACTCTCTGGACGATCTCAATTAATTGATGATGAATTCCTCTCCTGATCAGTTGTTATTCAGATGAGTGCCTTGTGGACGATTGATAGGTGTAGAACGCAAGGTTATTCTTTGTTTCTGTCTGTGATGGTGAGAGCTTTTCAGTGTGAGACTTAACATGTGGTGCTAATGGACTGCTTCAGCTCTGTCCTTCTGGTTAAAAAGCAGCACCAACATCAATCAGTCATTCAATCCCAGGTCAGGCATAGCAGAGGTTAGATACAGAGCAAGCCTCCCTCTAATCGGTCTTAACAACGGGCCGTATCTCTGAGCAAATGATAGATGATTGTCCCATTCTGCATGGCTGCTCAGCTATTTTCTCATATACAGCCAGCAGAGTAAGTAATGGCTTACAGATCTTGCAATGTGTTTGAGTTAATTGGGGGCTGGAGATTTGGCAGTAATCAGCATCCACTCCAGGTTTCCATTATCATTTGGAACTCAGTGAAGGGCAACTTAATCACATTAGGCCAATATCTTTCTCTGAATGCGTTCAACGTAGAGAGCTGTGGTCTGTCCTTCCAGGAGAGTGCGCATCGTAACAGGTCAACAGCTTAACATTGGGTAACAAAGATAATTGTATCATCGAGTGCTGAGACAGAGAAAGAGATTCTGAACCATATGGAGGTGATAAGATGGAGACAAAGAGCATGCTTCTCTCTCAGAGATTTGTAAATTTGTGGATTTTCTTTCTGTTTAAAAGCAGAATTGTTATTTTGCAGAAGGAGACCATTCAGCCCATTTGGGCCTGCACCAACTCTCCGAGTGAGCATTCTGCCTTAATATCATTCTCCTGGTATTTTCCTGTAGCCCTGTGTATTGATTCTAGTCCAACAACCATGCAATCTTTTCAGTGAAATCTTTAGTTCAACTTGCCTCACCCATGTTCCCAGGTAATAGATTCCAGATTCTAACTCTTAACTGTGTCGTGTTTTTTTACATTACATGTGTTTCTTTTGCAAATCGCTTTAAATCCACACCCTTTTGTTTTTGACCCTTTTATGAATGGGAACAGTTTTTATTTCCCCTAGTCACCTTACACAGAGGGGGAGTTGGTTACATCTGTGGGTTAGTTTGTTAGACTATGGTGGGAATAAAGCTAACAGTGTGAGTGCAATCCTCTACTGCTTGGAGTTCACGGATATCCTTTTACCCTCCTACACCACTCTTACTCTCAACCAATACTTAATTGTCATCTCCCTCTAATGGGGAATGATGTTGCTGATTCTCTGTGGCTTATGACTTCTTACCAACTCTATCCAGACCATTCATAATTTTGAAACCTTCTTTCGAAACCTCCTTTCAGCCTTCTCTTCTCTGAGGAAAACAGTCCCAACTTCTCCAATCCATCCTCATGACTAAAGAGTTTCATCCCTGGAGCCACTCATGTAAACTTCTCCTGAACTCTCTCCAACGTGGTCACCTCCTTCCTGAAATCACAGCACCCTGAACTGCAAACAAGACCCTAGCTCAGGCCAACATGTGGCGTATACAAGTTTAGAATAACGTTCTTATTCTTTACTCTACGCCCCAAGTAATAAATCCTAGTGTATTATATGATTTATTAACTGCTCTCTTATGGAAACAAGCAGGAAGGCTCGCTTCTGTCTATATTAACAGTGCTGAGGTGGAGATGACCGAGTGTCAAGTTTATGGGAATGATGATTCCTAACAATTTGTCCTGGTCCATCCACATCGAAGCAATGGTGAAGAAAGCACAACAAGCCCTTTACTTCCTCAGGACGCTAAAGAAATTCAACTTGTCTGTAAAGACCCTTGCCAATTTTTATTGATTTGCCATAGAAAGAACCCTATCTGGATGCATCTTGGCCTGGTATTGGCAACTACCTTCCCCAGGATCATAAGAATTACAGAGTTGTGAACACAGCCCAAAGTCCATCGCACAAACCAACCTTCCATCCACTGACTCCATCTACACTTCTCCCTGCCTCAGAAAGGCAGCCAACATTGCCAAAGACCACTTCTACCCCAGTTATAATCTCTTCCAATCTCTTCCATTGGACAAAGGATATAGACGCTTAGACACACATACTGAAAGATTCAAGAACAGCTTCTTCCCTGCTGTTATTAAACTTCTGATTGGGTCTCTTAAATTATAAATTTAATGTTGATCTCACTCTCTGTGCATCTTCTGTGTAGCTCTAACATTGTATTCCTTGCTCTGTTCTATAGTACACTTTGTATGGTATGAGCTGCCTGTACTGCGCACAAAACTTTTCACTGTACTTAGGTACATATGACAATAACAAATCAAATCAAATCAAATTAAATCACTGATTCCTGCACCTTTAATGATTTAGACACAAATGCAACAAGGTCCCTTAACGCCCGCGCACCCTTCAGTTTGTCTGCCTCTCCATGTTCTTTCTATCAAATTGGATGACCTTGAATTTTCTCTACATTGAACTCTATCTGCCACAGTCCTGCCAATCACACCAGCTTGTTAATGTCCTTTAGAGGCTCTACAGTGCCCTCATCACAACTTACAACAGTTTCAAGCCTTGTATCATCCAGAAACTTTAAACTTGTCTTCTGTACACCAGGACCTAGATCATTTTTATATATATCACGAAAGCTAAGATCCCAATTCTAACTGCTGGGAAACTCCAGGACAAATATTCTTACAACCTTAAAAATAAACATTTCTTTCTGTTTTCTATCACTCAGCCAGTTCTATTGTCATGTTACCAACGTCCCTTTGACTCCATGAGCTCTAAAGTACCTTTGAAGCCTGTTGTATTACACTATATCAAACACCTTCTAGATGTCCTGGTACACTACATAAAAAGCATCACCGTTAACAACCATTTCTGTGACCTCTTCAAAAAAAATCTCCAGCAATTAGTTAAACACCATTTTTTTATTTCAAAAGCCCATGTTAATTCTCTTTTATTAATCAATTTGTCCTTGTGACTACTAATTCTATTCTGATTATTGGACTGGATTTTCCAATGGTCGGACAGCCATTATTCCAGCTTAGATGGGAACTGCGCCTGAGGATTCTGTGGAATTTATAAACAGCTCACCCCAACAAGTTCTCAAACCACTCTCCCAGTCAGTTGGCCTGATAGGATTGTGGCCCTAGAGGTTATCACCATAGCTATGGTGCCAATATCCTCCTGGGTGGGCAAGCAAATTGGGCATTTTCCTGGCACATGCAGTCCACTTTTCAAATAAAAATTCCAGCCCTATCTACAAAAGAAGCTCTTCATTGGCAGTCAAATGGCTTTGGCATGTTGTAAAAGGTGAAATATAAATGGAAGCTCTTTGCTTTCCTTATGTTGACATGGCAGAACAGAAGTTGACATTTGTGTGAGTTCTGGATTATAATATTAGTGTTTCTGTCTCTGTCCCTTGTCTTCAAGATAGAGCCATAGTATATAGGAGCTGGAGTATGCCAATTGGCCCCTCAAGACTGCTCCAATATTCATTCTGATCATGGCTGATCATTGAGTCTCAATTTCTCAATGCCACCCTCCTCCCATTTCCCTTGACATCTTTAGTCACAATCTACCTCCTTATTCTGGCCTCAACCACTTTCTGAGGTAGCGAATTCCACTTGCTCACCACTCTCTGGGTTAAAAAAAATCTCCTCATCTCAGTGCTAAACGACTTACTCCTCACCCTTAAATTAAAGCCCCTCGTTATGGACTTCCCCAACAATGGGGATGGGGACATCCTACCTGCATCTAACCTATTAGAATTTTGAGTTTCAATAAGATCCACTACACCCCCCATTCTTCTAAATTCCAATGAATGTGGTCCTAACTGACTCAAACTGTCCTCAACCTTTTCAGAGCATCCCATCCAGATCCAAGACCCCCTACCCTATCCCTGCACTTCCCATGGCTAACACACCTAGCCTGCACATCCATAGACTCTATGGGCAATTTAGCATGGCCAATCTGTCCTAACCTGTGCATCTTTGGGCTATGGGAGGAAACCAGAGCACCCAGAGAGGACCAATGCAGACAAGGGGGGGAACATGCAAATTCCACAAAGACTTTTACCCTAGGGTAGAATTGAACCTGCATCCCTGATGCTGTGAGGTAGTCGTGTTAACCACTGAGCCACAGTGCTTCCTCTGACCAGCAAATGTGTGGAAGATACTCTTAGGCCTGCCTGAAACTTGTTGGTCTTCCAGAGCAAGGAGTTGACACTGACTGAGCGTTGCAGACTGACACAATCCAAGGCCCAGGGCTTGGTGCTGAGGGACACATTAAAGCTTGGAGCAGTGGTTGTCAAGGTGCAGTGGGGAAAAATCATTTTCTGACATCTTCCTGCTGAAGGTAAATGGGGGTCCTTCCAGACACTGGGTCCTCCCAGTGCCTCAAATATGTGTAAATTGAATCTTACGTAAGCAAGATAAAGATTTTGGGTTGTCGGAACTGTCAGGACAGTCAAAACCAAATGTGTTTGCTCTCCATATACTGATGCTGTACGGCATTCATCCATTCTAGTAACTGTAAAGATTTTAATGAACAATATACATTTTTGAAAAACGAAGAGAACTTTTATCACACAAAGTGTAATGAGTATCTGGAACGGGTTGCCAAAGGTAGTGGTGGAAGTGAGCACAATTACATCACATTTAGACAGGTACAAGGGTGGGATAGATATAGAGGGATATGGACTGAATGCGGGAAAATGGGACTAGATTTACTGTGAAGACTGGGCAGCATGGACAAGCCGGGCCGAAGGGCCAGTATTTCTGCTGCGGACCTCCATGACTCCAAATAATCCGTCACAAAGTGGGCTTAAGTCTATTCGCCATGTGTTCAAAGTGTTATAGAACAGTCGCCCGATTGCTTTATCTTCAACACCCAGAGTATCAGTTGGTCTGCAGCTGGGTGCTGGATTTGCTGATGTGCTGGGTAATGATCCTGCATGTTGGCTAATGAGGGGATCACTCAAACACGAAAACAACCATTTTAATTATTGTTTTCTTAAGGAGTTGCTGCCCAGGCATTAAAAGAGCTAATTTTCATTGATTAAAGCATTTTCACGTTGGGATGGTTTGAACACATGCAGTTTATTTATTTATCAATTTTTGCTGTAATGAGACAGCTCAGTAAAGGGCTGAGTACATGCTACCTCAATTGTCAGTGTAAAACAGCGATAAAGGAAACACCTCACTGTCCTGTTTCTTTATGGTCTCAAAGCGCCTCGCGGTGTCAAAGATTCACCATGTGTGAGGTGCCAAATACATCGCTCGCAGTTGGCTGGCTATCCAATGCCACATCACCTCCTTATCATCAGGATTATTTTCAGCAACAGTGGGGGGGAGCATGTAAACAGGGTTCCCACCTCCAACTCTTCCTCCCAGTTATAAACAGTAAGAGCTGGTGAAGCTCACCAGGTCTGGCAGCCCCTGAGGAGAGAGAAACAGAGCTAATGTTTCCAGCCCAGTATGACTTTTCTTCACCCCGATTAAATGGGGTATTCAGGTGCTGAAATCAGGAGACTGCCCACTGCATGTATGTGAAGAATTCAGGCATGCAAACAACTCAAGGCAGATGGGTGGCGTCACCATTTTCTGCTCGGATCCACTGCCAGAGCGCAGACTCGCAACCTGTTCGAACTGGGCCCAGGGGCCAAGTAAATTGAGACAAGATCGAGGCCATGATGTTGGGCGAATTGGCCAACCGATCCTCTATCCCCTTCAACATCAGGACCTGAAGGTGCTGGGAATGCGTTGGGCCATGCACAAAAACTTCGGAGGAATATATCACCAAATGAGAGGCCGAAACTGGTCTTTTGGGGACATCATTTCCTCTCCATTGCAGGCAAAAACTTGGCCGTCAGGTGTGAGGCACTCTCCCTGCTGCTGTACGTGGCGCTGGTCTGGCCCATTCACCTCTGCAGTCAATCTTCCATTTCATCTGGAGGTCTAAGATGAACCATGTGCACAGGGGATTCCATGCACAAAGCTCTGGATAAGCAGGGGGGAAGAACATACCCAATGTCATCCTGATGGCCGCCATTGTGTGTGGCTGAATCAATCTGCGCGTAGACCCTCCGCACACAAACACCAAGTGTTGGAAAGGATGGGACTGGCCTCACTGCTGTGGAACACTCCAAGTAGATCGACTGTTCTCTATCACCCGTCCTTCGTGGAGAAATTTGTAAAGAGAAGCACCTTCGACCAGAAGTCCATCAGGATGTGGTCAGCACACAGTGTCCTCGAGATCCTGCAGGAAAAGGAGAGGGGGGATCCTTTTGGGTTGTTCCTGAGCAGACTGTCAACGTCAATTGGCAGAATGCCTCATCACAAGAACTTACCAACAAGCACTAAGACAAAGCTTGGCTAATGGTGAGAAGGGCACTAACTGTGAGGTCCTTTATGTATGACCAGCCTGTGTGTGCACCACATGCTGCCTTAGAAGCAGCTATAAGGGGATAGATGGGGGTAGGGTTGGTACAGACTGTCACACATTCCTTCAGGAAGGTGCCTTTGCAAAGGAAGTCTGGAGACAGGTTTTTGTCAAAGTTTACCCTGAGCAACTCTGAGACACAGGACTCTGCGCTCTACAGTCTGTTCCCAGAGACACACACCGATACAAACATCAACTGCACCAAGAGGACCATCAACTCGGAGAAACAAAGATACACCATGTGTGAGGTGCCAAATACATCGCACACAGTTGGCTGGCTATCCAATGTCACATCAGCTCTTTACCATCAGGATTATTTTCAGCAGCAGGGAGGCATGTAAACAGGGTTCCCACCTCCAACTCCTCCTCCCAGTTATAAAAAGTAAGAGCTAGAGAAGCTCACCAGGCCTGGCAGCCCCTGAGGAGAGAGAAACTGACCTAATGTTTCGAGTCCGGCATGACTTTTCTGCAGAAGCCACCCCAACGTTAACAAGATCAACATTACTTGAGGTTAGACATTCCATTCATCAGTCTAGTAATGGCAAGGAAGAAGCTGACCTTGAACCTGCTGGTGCATGTGTTCAAGCTTCGGCATCTTCTACCCAATGGTAGAGGTTGTAGGAGAGCATTACTGGGGTGGGAGGGGTCTTTGATGATGTTGGCAGCCTTTCGAGAGGTGAAAATGGAATCCATGGATCTGGAGTAGTTCTAGTGCAGATCTGAAGTCGTTTTGACAGTACAGATTCGATATGTCGAATGGCCTCTTCTGCATTGGGTGATTCTATGAGCAGCGATGGATAAATGGATCTTAGGAAGCATCATCAGGAAGGAAGGGCGGGAGGATTCCTTCTTCGGGCCATCAGCTGCAACCTTCCCAGATGATAATACCCGTCTCTTTCATCCTCCGCTGGCAATGCACACTCCCACTTCAACAATCTCCCTCCTCAACGGGGCCCAGTTTCTCCCTGCCCAAAATCCCTGATTTACCTGTTCCCAGGATCCATGTGCTCTGAGGATGGGTCACCAGATCCGAAACGTTAGCTCTGTTTACTCCCTCGCAGATGCTGCCAGACCTGCTGAGCTTTTCCAGCATTTTGTTTTTGTTCCAGGATCCATGGGACCACCTGCAGTTCCAGCAGTGGCCACTACCAAGGTGTGGAGCTGCTTTGACAGCAATGGGTTGGCAACTCCTCAAGGCAGGAAGACGGAGGAACTGAAAAGTCACTTTCATCTTGTTAAAACCACCCACAGCAGAGTAGGATTAGAATTAATTCTGCAGTCATTCTCCCTGTGTCTGCATGGGTTTCCTCCGGGTGCTCTGGTTTCCTTCCACAGTCCAAAGATGTGCAGGTTAGGGTGGATTGGCTGTGCTAAATTACCCCACAGTGTCCAGGGATGTGCAGGTTAGGGTGGATTGGCCATGCTAAATTGTCCCATAGTGCCCAGGGATGTGCAGGTTAGGGTGGGATTGGCCGTGCTAAATTGTCCCATAGTGTCCAGGGGTGTGCGGGTTAGGGTGGATTGGCCGTGCTAAATTGTCCCATAGTGTCCAGGGATGTGCAGGTTAGGGTGGGTTGGCCGTGTTAAATTGTCCCATAGTGCCCAGGGATGTGCAGGTTAGGGTGGATTGGCCGTGCTAAATTGTCCCATAGTGTCCAGGGGTGTGTGGGTTAGGGTGGATTGGCCGTGCTAAATTGTCCCATAGTGTCCAGGGGTGTGCGGGTTAGGGTGGATTGGCCGTGCTAAATTGTCCCATAGTGTCCAGGGGTGTGTGGGTTAGGGTGGGATTGGTCGTGCTAAATTGTCCCATAGTGCCCAGGGATGTGCAGGTTAGGGTGGATTGGCCGTGCTAAATTGTCCCATAGTGCCCAGGGATGTGCAGGTTAGGGTGGATTGGCCGTGCTAAATTGTCCCATAGTGTCCAGGGATGTGCAGGTTAGGGTGGGATTGGCCATGCTAAATTGTCCCATAGTGCCCAGGGATGTGCGGGTTAGGGTGGATTGGCCGTGCTAAATTGTCCCATAGTGTCCAGGGGTGTGCGGGTTAGGGTGGATTGGCCGTGCTAAATTGTCCCATAGTGTCCAGGGATGTGCAGGTTAGGGTGGATTGGCCGTGCTAAATTACCCCATAGTGCCCGGGGATGTGCAGGTTAGGGTGGATTGGCCGTGCTATATAGTCCATAGTATTCAGGAATGTCTGGGTTAGGGTGGATTAACCATGGGAAGTGCACGGTTACAGGGGTAGGGTAGGGATGTAGGTCTGGGTGGGATGCTCTTCGGAGGATTGGTGTAGATTCAATGGGCTGAAGAGCCTGATTACATACTGTCGGGATTCTAAAACAAAAAAATAAAATTAGAATTAGGTTTCTTGTCGCATGCATGCAAACGAGTACAGTTTAGAATCTTCCACTTGCTGCATCGTCTCAGGTACAAAGATAACTGGAAGCAGAACCTTAAGTACAAGCTCATAGGGGGAAAAAATAGAGAAATAAAGAAATAAAAAGAAGTCCAGCATTACAGCTCAGAGGAATAAATTATAAAAAGTAAAGAAGTAAAAAGTTCAGAATGACAGTCTTTACAACCCAGCCCATGTGAGTATCTAGCCTGTATTATTGCAGCGGGGTAGACTTGGCTTCGGCCAATCAGTTTCTCATTTAGTTTTCAGTTAAGTGGGGATTTGGTTTTGTCCTGGGGTTACGATGAGGTGTTGATCATATCACCACCCCATTCAATGCAACCCAAAATCCCAATTATAGGGAAGAGGAATTATTGTTATGTGCATCGATTGCGAAAGAATGAGTTTTAGTTCTCCTTAGAACACAGAGCTCTATGAAAGGAATTGATTGAGACATTACTGCCATCAAAAACTAGACAGAGCAAAATAAAGAGAAATGCAAGGGTTGATAGCTAGAGAGCGTATTTACAAAATTAACATGAAGCTAGCACTCATTTTCTAAGCATTTAGAGTTCGGAATACACTGATGGATGGCCCTCAAAAGTGACTTTGATAAACATGTTACTTCTTTACTTAAAGTTTAAGAATAAAGGATAAGCCATTCAGGTCTGAGATGAGGAAGGCTTTCTTCACTCAGAGAGTTGTGAACCTGTGGAATTTTCTACCACAGAAAGCTGTCAGGGCCAGTTTGTAAGATATATTTTAGGGGGAGCTGGACGTGGGAGCTCAAGGGGCCAAGGGATTTTGGAGAGAAAGGGGGAGTGGGATACTGAGATTGCACATTCAGCCAGGATCATATTGTGGTTCAAAAGGCCGAATGGCCTACTCTTGGATCTATTTTCTATATTTTTAAATGCATAAAGAATGTTTGACATAATTCTTTGAAACATTTTCAATGCTGACATTATCCTGAACGGCAAAAACCTCGATCACCTGAACAGAGCGATTCAGGCTATGACTTGTGATAAATAGTGATGGACCAGAACCATGGTTAGCATCTGCATTCCTTTCAGACACCTTTGCCAAGCCTTCATCTCCTGAGAATTGCTTGCCTCGTGCAATATCAATATTTTCATCATACATCAATATTTTCCTGTGTTAAGATCCTCCAGTTGACTTGATATTATTTATACAGCACGGAAGCATCCCATCCAACCTCATCCCTCTACCCTATCATATCATTCCATGGCTAACCTAATCAGCCTTGGACACTATGGGCAATTTCCCATGGCCAATCCACCCTAACCTGCACATCTTTGGACTGTGGAAGAAACTGAAGTACCCAGAGGAAATCCACGCAGACACAAGGAGAATGTGCAAACTCCACGCAGACAGTTGCCCGAGTCTGGGATTGAACCAGCATTCCTAGTGCTGAGAAGTAACAGTGCTAGCCACTGAGCCACTGTGAATGGCTTTGTTCTCTAATCCAATGCCCACAACTTTTCCCACACACCAGTGTACCTGCGTAGTGCAGTCTGAATGCCTTTGCAATCTCTGTGCCTTCATTTACTGAGCTGCCTTGGACTTTTTTTCTAGTTCTTCTCAAGTTCTACAGTTTGGTTCAGGACTGACTTTCCAATCTTCCTTAATTGTTTTGAAGAGAATTCTGGGTCTTTAATTGCTGGCACCATGTTATGTACTTGGCAAGTTGATCCAGAAGAGAAGAGTGAGTCTTTGATAGGTTTAAACAATATCTAGCTCACATTGCTGAAAAAAGGCAGGTTTTGTCGAAGGTTTTCAACTTGAGCTCATCAGGACAATTCACAAGAATACCAATTAAAGGGAAAGCCAACATTTTTACTGTAGGAGAGCAAGGTGTGGAGCTGAATGAACACAGCAGACGAGGAGCAGGAAAGCTTATATTTTGGATCTGGACCCTTCCTCAGGAAAGGAGGGTCCAGACCTGAAACGTCAGCTTTCCTGCTCACCTGATGCTTCCTGGCCTGCTGTGTTTATCCAGCTCCACACTTTGTTATCTCAGACTCCAGCATCTGCAGTTCCTACCATCTCTGAGTGAGTTTTTACGGTAGGAGCTGTACTACAGGTATTTCTGCTATGTTCCGTTAACACAAACTGGTTATATCCTGATTGATGAATAGTGGACATTGTTTGGATAATGCAAATTTTCTAATGTATAGTAGAGCAATTGTTTGGTAGTTACCGCAGGTTCCTACAAGCTCTGACTGGGATCTGAACTCTGGAACAGTCGCTGTAGAAAGGGTGGTGATGAAGGCATTCAGGATGCATGACTTTATTGGTTACAGCATTGAGTATAGGAGTTGGGACATCATGTTGTGGCTGTAAGAGGAAACATCAGTGAGATTACTTTTAGAACATTGCGTGCAATTCTGGTTGCCCTGTTACAGGAAGGATGTTGTTAAGGTAGAAAGTTACGGAAAATACTTTCAAGAACGTTGTCGGGACTGGAGGATTTGTGTCCTAAGGACATGATAAATAGGCTGGGCTGTTTCAACTGGAGCGTCGGAGGCTGAGGGGTAGCCTTAGAGATGTTTATAAAATTATGAGGGGCATGAATCGGGTTAATGGGCAAGATCTTTTCCCCAAGACAGAGGAGTCCAAAACTAGAGGGTATAAATTTAAGCTGAGATGGGAAGGATTTAATAGGGGCAGGTTTCTCACACAGAGGGTGGCACGTGTATGGAATGATCTGCCAGAGGGAATGGTGGAGGAAAGGTTCAGAGGGATATGAACCAGACAAACGGGACTAGTTCAGTTTGGGAAACTAGTTTGGCATTGATGAGTTCGGCCAAAGGGCCACGTTTGCGTGTTTAACACCTCAAGAGTGCCACTCAACCATCTGTGCAACTTCACCCCCAGCTGCTCAGACAGAGGAAGAGGAACTCGGTAGATGAGCTGGTTTAATCAAAGGGAAGTACCTTCGGCATTAATACAGGGACATTTCTTTCACAACTCAATTCAAATGGCATCCTGTCACCTACATCTCATTAATATTCCAATTTAATGAGAGCAGAACATTCTTAATGAAGCATAATTTGAATAACACTGTGATAATTTTAAATATTGCTCTTTCTGTCAGAACAGTTGAAGAGTCATTTGTTAAGGAGGTAATTTTCATCAACTATGATTTTTCTTCTTTCTTTTTAAAGGTCAAATCTCATTGATGAGATTTTTACCTAATTGAGTTTCTGGATTGATTTTTATTATAACGATAATTTTCATTACTTTGATTTTTTTTATCCAAATGTTGTCATCTCTAATTGTCGCAATAAAGCAGATTATTTTTATAAATATTCATTTCCGATACTGTGTTTTTGCCGGTAGTGTGCTGAGAGGAGCATAGTTCGTACTTTTACATAAGACCTGGACACTGTGGCAACATTTTGTGGAATGATTTAAGAATGACACAGTCTCCAGGTAGCCATGAAGCAGTGTTGCGCAGAAATCTCGGATTAATTAACCTTGTTCCACGCAAGATTCAATTGATACAGGGATCAGGTGTAGTAGTGGAAGGTGACATGGTGGTTCAGTGGTTAACACTGCTGCTTTATGGTACCAGGGACCTGGGTTCAACACCACCCTTAGGTGACTGTCTGTGTGGAGTTTGCACATTCTTCCTGTGTCTACATGGGTTTCCTCAAGGTGCCTGGAGGAAACCCCACAGCCCAAAGATGTACCAGTTAGGCAGATTGACCAGGAATGTGCAAACCAGGTGGGTTAGCCTGGGGAAATGTGTCTGGCTGGTCTTTACAGAGTGCAACTTTGATGGGCCAAATGGCCTTTTTCTGCTCTGTAGGAATTCTATAACCTCATTAAAGGACACAGTCGTCATGAGGGACTGAATTTTATTTCCTTTATTCATTCACACAATGTGGGCATTGCCCTTCCCTAATTACCCAGAGGGTAATCTTTTAAGAGTCATTGCTGCGGGTCTGGAGTCACATGTAGGCCAGACCAGGTAAGGACGGCAGTTTCATTCCCTAATGGACATTAGTGAACCAGATGGGTTTTCCCAACAATAGACAATGGATTCACGGTTATTATTCAACTTTTAATTCCAGACATTTATTGAATTCAGATTCCACCACCTGCTGTGGCAGGATTTGAGCCCGGGTTCTCTGGATTAACGGTCCAGCGACAATTTATCTAGGCTATCGCCTTTCCACTCATACTCCTGCTTGTAGTTCTTCTTTTCTAAGTTGGAAAAGTAGTCTTATCAAACTTATTAAGTAGTTGATGGCCGTGTTTGGGTCAGCTGTCTCGATGCTGGATAATAAACAACTGATTGAAATTTCTCACCAGAACGGTTCGAAAGAGAGAGCATTTTGGTAGCTCGCACCTGTCCTTGAGCCTTCCCCTAACAGCGACCTGTGGTTGGGAGTAATCACACTTCATGCAGTAATGTGTGACCCACACTCCAATGTGTGAAGCTGACTTACGCAGCTGAATGACCTAATTCTTCTATCTTATTGAGGACAACTATAAAAAGAGGAGATGAAGAGAGGGCATCTTATCAGGAGCCATAGAGATCCAGATTGATTGCCACGAGATATGTACATTATCACATAGTTCAGTTTGCAAATGCTCAGTGACCATACCTAGAGCTAGAGATAAATTCTCATGAATCTATTCTTTTTTACAAATTTATTCATGGGATGTGGGTGTTGATGGCTAGGTTAGTATTTATAGTCCATGTCAAATTGCTTATCTTACAGTATCCTTTATACAATTACCCTTCAACCATAGGCAATTGCCCCTTTCAGTCCACTTCGCACTCCCACCCCCCCAGCCCAGCCAGGCCCCATACTAACAATTCCCTTGTCTTTGGGAGACTAGTTTCCGACAGCATTCTCAAATCTCAGAGGAGATATGTGTGTACTCATGACCCATCTCGTGACAGTCAAACTGACTGACATCTCCTAATTACCCACACAGAGACCTGAGTGTAGCAGCGATGGAGGATAGTCAAGGAGTCAGTGATCCAAAGGAGTAGGCTTCAGGCCTAGAATGATCATAGTGTCTTGAAAAGGCAAGGAATAGAAGTGAAATTCTCACTCTGCTGTCTATCTCTAGCAAGATGGTGGAGACTGCAGGTTCAGTTATATTCAGGCTTTTGGCCTGCCTACTCCCTTTTGCCTGATGGGCGCATCTTTCTTCCCTATTATTATTCCTTCTTTTCATTATTATTTTTTGATTTCGCCTTTTGTTACTAAATTAATCTTTTCTTCTTTCTCCGACTGAGGTGTGACAGTTTCGGTTGGTCAGCTCTGAGTCCTCGGCGGTTTTGACAGGCCCCCAGTCCTTGGCAGTTTCACCAGGCCCCTAGTCCTTAGTGGTTTCGACAGGTCCCCAGTCCTAAGCAGTTTTGACAGGCCCCAGTCCTCGATGGTTTCAACAGACCCCTAGTCCTTGGTGGTTTCGACAAGCCCCCAGCCTTCAGTGGTTTTGACAGGGCCCCAACTCTCGGCAGTTTTGACAGGCCCCCAGCCCTCGGCAGTTTTGACAGGCCCCCAGTCCTTGGTGGTTTCGACAAGCCAATAGACAATAGACAATAGGTGCAGGAGTAGGCCATTCGGCCCTTCGAGCCAGCACCGCCATTCATTATGATCATGGCTGATCATCCACAATCAGTATCCTGTTCCTGCCTTATCCCCGTAACCCTTGATTCCACTATCATTAAAAGCTCTATCTATCTCTTTCTTGAAAGTATCCAGAGACTTGGCCTCCACTGCCTTCTGGGGCAGAGCATTCCATATATCCACCACTCTCTGGGTGAAGACGTTTTTCCTCAACTTTGTTCTAAATGGCCTACCCCTTATTTTTAAACTGTGTCCTCTGGTTCTGGACTCCCGCATCAGCGGAAACATGCTTCCTGCCTCCTGAGTGTCCAATCCCTTAATAATGTTATACGTCTCAATCAGATCCCCTCTCATCCTCCTAAACTCAAGTGTATACAAGCCCAGTCGCTCCAATCTTTCAACATATGATAGTCCCGCCATTCCAGGAATTGACCTCGTGAACCTACGCTGCACTCCCTCAATAGCAAGAATATCCTTCCTCAAATTTGGAGACCAAAACTGCACACAATACTCCAGGTACGGTCTCCCCGGGGCCCTGTACAGCTGCAGAAGGATCTCTTTGCTCCTATACTCAATTCCTCTTGTTATGAAGGCCAGCATGCTATTAGCTTTCTTCACTGCCTGCTGTACCTGCATGCTTGCTTTCATTGACTGATGTGCAAGAACACCTAGATCTTGTTGTACATCCCCTTTACCTAACTTG
Organism: Stegostoma tigrinum; assembly: GCF_030684315.1. Classification (NCBI taxonomy): domain Eukaryota; kingdom Metazoa; phylum Chordata; class Chondrichthyes; order Orectolobiformes; family Stegostomatidae; genus Stegostoma; species Stegostoma tigrinum. The sequence goes on from NC_081391.1 coordinate 10,429,393, forward strand.
ACTCCATTTAGATAGTAACCTGCCTTCCTGTTCTTGCCACCAAAGTGTATAACCGCACATTTATCCACATTAAACCGCATCTGCCATGCATCCGTCCACTCACCTAGCCTGTCCAAGTCACTCTGTATTCTCATAACATCCTCCTCACATTTCACACTGCCACCCAGCTTTGTGTCATCAGCAAATTTGCTAATATTACTTTTAATGCCTTCGTCCAAATCATTAATGTGTATTGTAAACAGCTGCGGTCCCAGCACTGAACCTTGCGGTACCCTCCTGGTCACCGCCTGCCATTCCGATAGGAACTGTTTATCACTACTCTTTGCTTCCTGTCAGCCAGCCAATTCCAAGCCCCAGTCCTAAGCAGTTTTGACTGGCCCCATTCCTCGATGGTTTTGACAGGCCCCCAGTCCTCAGCGGTTTCAACAGGTCCCTAGTCCTCGGTGGTAGCCAGTTCGTGAAACCAAGAGGCTGTGGAATGAACAAAAAAAGTGATATTTGTCTTAATTTTGTCTCATCTTTTATATATATAATTTATGTAATTAAATGACACCACTTTTATGGTGACTTGTACACATTTTACTACAGTTTAGTAAATAGAAATAACAATAAATTTCCATCTAAAATTTTGATCGATCTGCCTTGTTCGCTGGTCTAGGGGTGGGTATATTTATTATTCGGTAGGTTATGGTATCATTTCAACACTTGCTGGAATGTGGGGTTGCTGAGAGGCAGTGAAATGCATCTCAGGTTCTCCATGAGGAACTTCACTGCCAATGGACAACAGAATGAACCAAAGGAGAGTGAACAGGAAACATCTTCAACACTGCAACCTCACAACGCCAGGGGCCTGGGTTCAATTCCAGCCTCGGGCAACTGTCAGAAGTTTGCACGTTCTCCCCCTGTCTGTGTGGGTTTCCTCCGGGTGCTCCGGTTTTCTCCCAAAGTCCAAAATTGTGCAGGTTAGGGTGGATTGGCCATGCTAAATTGTGCCATAGTGTCCAGGGATGTGCATGTTAGAGTGCGTTGGCCATGCTAAATTGTCGATAATAACCAGTGATGTGCAGGCTAGGTGGGTTAGCTGTGTTTAAAAACCCTATGCAGTGTAAGGGATTGGGGTGGGTCTGGGTGGGATGGTCTTCAGAAGGTCAGTAAGGGTCTGATAGGCTGAATGGCCTCTTTCTGCACTGACGGGATTCTATGATTCTATGATTTATGGTACTCTGATTTATAGAGCTGCTAGAAAAGACGGGCAACCTCTGTCATTAAGAAAGGACTGAAGATTCTTGGTCACTCTGTCCAGTGCTTCTTTGGGGAAGGCTGTATCCTCAATCCTTAGGAGGTTTTGCTGCAGATAGTCACTCAGTGTGACCTTGCAGCTCTGAACAAATCTGTCACAAAATCTTTTGCCTCCATCAAAATGTATCTCTGCTGCATCAGTCAGAGTTTGGGAGGAAGATATTTTGTAAATCTTCTGCAAGCTTCTCATTTTCAGCCTGTGAAGCTTGAGGTAAGACCTTGAAGAAGCCCTGAAGCAGTGTTTGAGAGGTGATTTGAGCAGAAGATGAATTTTATTTAAGTAATTTTTTTCGTTCTTTTTGTAAGTCTGGCTCCGGATTGTGGTGACACAGCCCTCTTTCACTTTATCTCTCTAGATATAGGTGACAATAAAATCATTCACTCATTCTTTGATTCATTAATCCAGACTTTCGAAGTCCAATTAGTGATAATGGGAACTGCAGATGCTGGAGAATCCGAGGTAACAAAGTGTGGAGCTGGATGAGTACAGCAGGCCAAGCAGCATCTTAGGAGCACAAAATCTGATGTTTCGGGCCTAGGACCTTCATTCTTTCTGATGAAGGGTCCAGGGCGGAAACGTCAGCCTTCCTGCTCTTAAGATGCTGCCTGGCCTGCTGTGTTCATCCAACTCCACACTTGGTTATCTCAATGCCCAATTCGTGTCAGTTTTCATCTTTTAGCCAAAACAATTTCCCACAATCCCTAACTGAAAGAAAATCGATGTGTATTTTCAAGCACCTGGTATGAGTGTGCTTGAAACTCCCATTGTTGAAATATGTACAAGTAGTTTTCTGGACAGATCGTACCAATTTTCTTGCCCTTGAGAAAATAAACGGTTAATCAGTTCAGAGCAGCAAAATTGAACAGATGTCTTGTTACTCCGGATTAAGACTAAATGAAAACAGAGAATTAGTACATGACAGAAACGCTTGACAAATGGCAGAGACAAGCCTAGTATTCACCTGACAATATGGAAATGTTGTCCTCATTATTTCACAATTCAATGCCCTCACCAAAATAAACAGGAAAATTCCAACACAGTCAACTCCTGGCCCATCGGTCTCCTCTCAATCATCAGTAAAGGAAAGGGTTTAGTGAAATAACTAATAACCCATCACCAAGGCAACTTTTATTTACTTGTGCACAATTCACAGGCCATCATCATCCAGTGCAGAGTCTGTCCCTGAAGTCAGGAGATTCTGAGTCTAATATTTTGTTTTTTTTTTGGCAGTTTGTTTTTCTTTTACTTGTGCACAATTCACAGGTTGTACCTCAGACTCAACCCAGGAAGTCAGGAGATTTTGAATCCACAGTTTATATATTCTTTTCTTTCTTTAAATACCCTCAACCTACTGCCATCCAGCAAGTTACGCTCATCTTCGTCAGCAACTGTATGTGTGTGTGTGCATGCATGTGTGTGTGTAAGAGTGTGGGTGCATGCGTGTGTGTGTGTGTGTATGTGTTGGGGTGTGTCTGTGTGTGCCTCTGTGTGTGTGAGAGTGTGTGTGCATGTGTGAGTGTGAGAGTGTGCGTGTGTGTGTGTGAGACTCAGTAAAAAACACCCGAGTGTGTAAATAATTTTGTTAACACACCACCACAAGGAAAAACACCCGTGTGACCAAAGAACCAAGAACAAACAGAGCCCCCTGGGGGGGCAATGCCTGTGTGAGGGATAATGTGAAGGGGGAGGGTTGGGATCAAATAATAATGGAATTGGAGGCGGAGATAAAACACTCCATACTCCGCAGTGCCCACCTCTCCCAAAAGACATCAAGAGTATTAGTGGACACGAAAGTCGCCTTGGAAAAGAGGCAGGGAATGGGCCGTAATGACCCCCTCAATCTTCTGTTTATTTTTTCTCTTTTTTATTAACTTTACTTTTTTGTTCTTTCCCTACATTACTGCCATCCAGCTGTAGTGCTAGTCTTCCCCGGCATCCTTGTTGAGCATGTGCAGGCATGAGACACAGTCAAAAAAACACACTGGGTGTACAAATAACTTTATTAACATATCACCACCAGGAAGATCACCCAAGTGAATAAAGCATCAGTATCAAGCGGGGGGGCTATGCCTGTGTGAAGGAAATTAAGGGGAAGGGTAGGGATCAAATCAAAATGGAGATTGTGGGGGGAAACAATGCATTTCACACTTTGCTGTGCCCACCTCTTCCTAAAGGCATCAAGAACATTGGTGCACACTGCATGCTCCTTCTCCAGAGGCACCCAAGCATGAACCTAGCGTCAGCCAGACCTCCCTGATTGGCCCAGGTTAACAACCCCAATCAAGGATCTTGTCATCAATGAGATCACCTGGCTCCAATCACTGCACATAGCAACCAATGCCACTAATCCAGCTCACAACTAGCTCAGTTTGAGCTCCACTAGGCCCAATCAGCTCCAGATTCTTTTGCAATTGCAGTCTGAACATGGACAGGAAAAAAAACTGAATTCCAAAGAAGTGGTAAGAGTGACTAACCTTAACATCAGCAGTTGATCAAGCAAGATGTCCAAGTAAAAATGAAGCCAATAGAAAGCAAGAAAATATTCTGTCCTTGTTGGAGTCCTACCATGCACATAACAAGTAGTGTTAGAGGCTGGTCATCATAATGCAGGGCTTCTTCAGGGTTGGTATTTTTCATTCATCTGCTCAGAGATGTTATTAAATATGTCTGAAGCAGGAGGGACTTGAACCCAGGCCTCCTGGCTTGGAGGTGGTGACACTCCTACACCACATGAAGCCCTATCTTCCTTGAGCCTGGCAGACTGAGCGAATAGGTGACAAGTGAATTCGAGGAATGCAAGCATCAGCCAATGATCACCTCCCACCGGGGAGAATCTGTCCAGCTCCTCTTGATGTTCAATGACATTACTGTCACTGTATTCCTCACAATCAACATCCTGTGGGCTACCAGCGTGTAAACTGGACCAACCACATGAATACTGCGGCCATAAATGCAGGTAAGAGATTGTAAATAATGTGGCATTTAACTCGCTTTCAAACCCCCCAGACCTTAATGACATCTGTAAGACACAAGTCAGGAGTGTAACGGAATGGTCCCCACTTGCCTGGATGAGTGCAGCCCCAACAACACTCAGGGAGCTTGACACCATCCAGCACAAAGCAGCCACTTGATTGGCACCACATCCACAAACACCCACTCCCTCCACCAGCAACACTCAGTAGCAGCAGTGTCTACTATCTACAAAATGCACTGCAGGAAATCAACAAAAATGCTCACACAGACCTTTCCAAACCCACGACCACTTCCATCCAGAAGGACAAGGGCAGCAGATACATAGGAACACCAACCCCTGTAAGTTCCCCTCCAAGCCTCTCATCATCCTGACTTGGAAATATATCGCCGTTCCTTCACTGTCGCTGGGTCAAAATCCGGGAATTCCCTCCCTAAGGGCATTGTGGGTCAATTCTACAGCAGGTGGACTGCAGCAGTTCAAGAAGGCTCCACCTATCTCCTCCTCTATCCATCTTCAATCCGCCTCCCTCTCTCTCCCTATTTATTTCAGAACCCTGTCCCCATCCTCTTTTTCTGATGAAGGGTCTAGGCCCGAAACGTCAGCTTTTGTGCTCCTGAGATGCTGCTTGGCCTGCTGTGTGCATCCAGCTCCACACTTTGTTAGCTCACCCTGACCTTCTTAAGGGGCAACTAGGGACAGGCAATAAATGCTGGGCCCAGCCAGTGACACCCACATCCCACAAATAAATAGGAAAAAAAAAAGTAGAAAGAAAAAGAAATAAAGTTAAAAGTTTACATTACAATCCTCCTAGTATTAATTGGAATTATAAAGGAATAAATGTAAGACTTCAACATTCTTTCTTAAGTGCACTCCTTGGAAGGGTTTGTCCTCCACTTTGGCTCGTTGCCCGGAAACTGTGTTCTTCCTGCTCTTGCTGCCTTAGATGCCGGGGGCTGACACTTTGGGCTTGCTTTAACCGCATTGAGCTCAGGACCACAGTCGCTTCCCTGCACCAGCCAAAGGTCTCATTCACGTATCCAAGTTAACCATCACCTCACACCTTCCCGATTTCTGAAAGTCCGTCCAAGTATTCAGCATTTCAATCCTGGCCTCTCACATACCCACAAGCTTACGACAGCCCTTCAGTCACCTTCTGCTCAGCTAAGGGCATCTTTCCCTGAATATCTTTGTCTCTTTCAATAGTGGCTTTGATTCAGCCAATATCCCAGCATGCATTATCGGAATGTGGCCAAGACATTCTTCATTCTGCAGGATGCATGATGCTGCTTGTCCAAAGAGGCTAGTTTCCAGGAACATCTTCAAGGATTGGGCTGTAGGCTATCTCTCTTCTCTCCCCAACCCTTGAAGATGCTCCTGGAAACTAATCTCTTTGGCCAAGCAGCATCATGCTTCCTGCAGAATGAAAGCCTTGCCCACCACACTCCAGTAAAGCATACTGGGGTATTGACTGACTTAGAGCCACTATCGAAATGCAAGAGGTCATTGTTGTACTGAATCGCATGGGCTGGCTCCGGAATGTTAAGGGGTAGTGGAGCTCAAAAGGTGCGGAATTCAATCCCAAAACCAGCGACGACCAATCAAACCAATGCCTCCTTTGCGTGTAGGATGGATGGAATCTTTGAGGAATTGCTCCTCCAATCACAGGCAGTTTCTCTGGTACAATTGCTGCTGATAGGCTCCCAAGTAACATGACACATGGGAATGGAACAAATCAGAGGGAAGTAAAATGAAAGATAGGAATGCGGATCAATCCCTGGGGAATTGTTCTTTTTTTTCTGGTAGAGCCTTTTGTTGTAGAGTGATCTGTTGAACATTCTTTTCTGTTGGCTTTGGGGTGTTGAAATCTGCCAGGGAGAAAGAAGGAGTCACCAGGGGTGGCAGAAGGAGGCTGCAAGGGAGGAATTAAGGCAAGGAAAGAGTGAGGTGGCAAAGGATGAGGGATAGGAAGAGACTGTAAGGGGTGTGGGAAGGCAGGCTGCAAGGAGCATAGAGGAAAACCGCTAAGGGGAGAAGGAGGCGACAGAGGTGACAGACTAGTTTCAAACCTGTTGACAAAGGAAGACTCAGCTAATTAAGAGCCAGACCAACTTGAAATCGCTGAGCTAATGAATTCTAATGCAATTGAGTGTGGAATCGCCAGCTTAAAGCGGCATATATTCAGGAGTAACTACATGAGGGCATCACAGGCAATCCCAAATTGTACAAGGCAGTTAAGAGTCAGCCACATTGCTGTGAGTCTGGAGTCACATGTAGGCCAGACCCGGTAAGGATGGCAGTTTCCTTCCCTGAAGGACATTAGTGAACCAGATGGGGTTTACATGATGATCAACAATAGGTTTATAGTCATCATTAAAATCATAATTCCAGAGTTTTAAAAGATACTTGAATCCAAATTTCTCTATATGCCATGGAGGGATTTGAATGCAGATAGTTACCTGGATTAATAGGTTAACAATAATACCACTATATTATTGGCTCCTTAACAGTATGAGTGTAATAAAAAAATGGCTGGCCATTGCATCCTCAAATGTACAATCTACAGTCGGTTTTAAGGGAGAGTCACTTGACCCAAAACGTTAATTCTGATTTCGCTCCACAGATGCTGCCAGACCTGCTGAGCTTTTCCAGCAATTTCGATTTTTGTCTTTAATCCGTCTTCACAAGAACAGCAGCTCATGCATACCTGTGACACAGGGAAGTCTGTAAATGAGAGCTTGAATTGACAGGGATCAGGGCCGAAGCGTGGAATGTTCTTCCTGCTCCCTTGAACAGGTGGAGGCGTAGCCAGAAATAGTCATGATGGGAGTGGAGAAACCAACAAACAAAAACAGTCAGATGGTGGATACAAGAACATGGCGGAAGAAAAGAATTGTCAATTGAGAAATGGTCATGATGAATAATCAGCAGCAGAGGGACCGAAAGCATATGAATTAAGGGAGGCGATGGCCTAGAAGTATTTTCACTGCACTGTTAATCCAAAGACATAGGTAATGCTCTGGGGACCTGAGTTCAATTACCCCAATGGTAGAATTTGAATTCAAATATTCCAAAAAAATACCCCTGGAATTAAGAGTCTAATGATAATTGTCAAGAAAAACCCACCCAATGTTCACTAATGTCTCTTTAGGGGAGGAAATTGCCATCCTTATCTGGTCTGGCCTGCATGTGACTCCAGACCCACAGCAATGTTGTTGACCCTTAACTGCCCTCTGGGCAATAAATGCTAGACTGGCCAGTGACCCCCTCATTCTGTGAATGAATTAAAAAAGTGGTTTCTTTACCATCATGTTTGATGTGGAAATGACACAGTCCATCTTCTCCAGAGATGGCTACATGCAATCAGGGGATTGGCGTAAAATAGACTCTGTTTGCACAGTGAAGAAACTGCCTGTTACAGGTCTGTGATAGCCCAAAAAGGCCCAAAGGAATCAGTAATTAATCTACCTGTGGAGCCCCATGGATATGAGTTCCCTTGGTAACAGGGAATGGTCTATCCAGCTGGAACTCATCACCTGAGCCCAATTGACCAAATTGGTGTTTTTCTTGTTGTGGAAAGAAAAACAAATAACAATACCTTTATCTTTTTGTCTCACTATACAATAAACATATATACATGCACAAGTGATTTAAGGGAAATTTGAAACAAAATAAACATTGCATTGGACTCTCTTTTGGTACACTGGTAAAGTGAGAAAAAAAGGTTTCAAAAGGGCCCTCTTGTGGTACAATGGTAATATCTATGCCCTTGGTCCAGGAGGTCTAAGATCAATAGCCATCTGCTCTAGAGGTGTGTAATAGCATCTCTGAACAGATTGATTAGAAAAATAAATTTTAGAAAAAGTTATAAACCAGACTCAGATATGAAAGACAAACTAAGTAAAGCAGACTCAGAGATGGGTCTCTGTCCTAGGTTAGGACTAGCCTTTGTGTGCTGTGAGCAGTGGCTCTGTTTTGATGTTGACAGTAAATGATCTTCCTCTCCAGCGAGTCTTTCTGAGCTATTACAAGACCTTTTCCTAAGACAATAGCATCAATAGAAACACTGTCGGACGGAAGCCTGATGCACTCATTTGTGTTTGTAGCCACAGCCCAATGGTTTATTCTGTTAAAAATCAGGCTTTCCTCACTGTGTTTGTTCAGACATGTCCCTCTTCACCATGACAAGTACCTTATCTCTCTGTGCCAGCATTACCCAACAGAGTTTAACAACAATTAGAAAGCATCAGTGTGTAATTGTACAGACAATAGAATAGAGAACGCATTTACAATAACGAAAGAAGATTCTGGATGAAACAAAAGAAGGCTGTTCCACACCATGGAGTCAGTTCGTTGGGATTCAGAATCGTGTTTGGCATTACAACACCTTGAAGAACTTAAAATTCTAAGGAATGCCTTCTGGTTTTAAGGCAAAATGTATTGTTTTAAATCCATTAACAGAATATGGGCATCTTTGGCTGAGCCAGCATTTATTGCCCATCCCTAAATGCCCAGACAGCAGTTAAAAGTCAACCACATTTGCTGTGGGTCTGGAGTCACATATAGGCCAAACCAGATAAGGATGGCATTTTCCATCCCTAAAGGACATTAGTAAACCAGGTTGCTTTTTCCCCTATAACAGCTTCATGGTCATCATTGTAGGGTCATAGAGCCATACAGCACAGAAGCAGATCCTTCAGTCCAATCAATCCATTCTGAACATAATCGCAAACTAAAATAGGCCCATGTATCTGTTCCTGACCTTTATTCCTCCATTCCTCTTCGTAGGAGAGTCTAGGACACGAGGGCACAGCCATAGAGTAAAGGGAAGATCTTTTAGAACGGAGATAAGGAGAAACTTCTTCAGCTAGGGAGTGGTGACTCTATGGAATTCACTGCCACAGAAGGCTGTGGAGTCCAGGTCATTGAGTACATTTAAGACGGAGTCAGATAGGCTCTTGATTATCAAAGGGATCAAGGGTTACGGGGAGAAAGCAGGAGAATGGGGTTAAGGAACTTATCAGCCATGATTAAATGGTAGAGCGGACTCAATGTGTCGAATGGCCTAATTTCTGCTCCTATGTCTTATGGTCAAACCCGTCCTATTCATGTACTTATCCAAATATCGTTCAAACATTGTAATTGTGCCCACGTAGGTGCTTTATTTCACATTTTTATTGAATTCAAATTCTACCATATCACAAGATAATATCACTACACTATCACTTCCCATTAAATACACATTATTATATTTCCACGAAGGATAGTGTCAAATTAAGACCAAAACCAGATGTTTATCTTTTATTATTAGCACATATTTTTGGCTGGATTTCAAATTAATTGCTTGTTTTAATTTATTCCATCACATCTTCTCTCCCTTTTCTCATTTGCTAATTAAAGTAGGCAGCAGTCTTTGCTGCAGTGGGTAGTGCCCGTGCCTCTGAGCTGGAAGCTCTGTGTCTGATTCCCATTCTAGATCTTGATGGTCAAGGAAGTGGTGTGTGACATATGAGTATCAGCCTGAATCACCTTCGGAAGGCAGGAGGTGAGAGCAGGGATGATGTCTGGTCAGCCAGGTAACAGAAGGAACATTGGATTCTCGATATTTACCATCCATTGTACCAGGCTACAACATGCCAGTAAAAATGTACATTGTCACAGCAACTCAGCGTCCTTGGAACAGCTGGCTCTTCAGTTGGTCAGACAGTTGGCATGGCTTAGATCGGTGGCAAAAATATGGGGGTAGATCCTTGATCTATTTGCAATGGATTTGAGACCTGCCTCATTGTGTTATGTGATGACACTATGGCTTTAGAGGCCTATTTTGTCCTTTTCTTTTAGAAAGGTTTTAAGACAGAGCTGCTGAGATGTCATTTGAAAACTCGTAAAGTTAGCGGCTTGCGAGGCCTTGAGATTTATTTTTAAAGTCAACCCATTCCATGGACTTTATTGGTACAGGCTCCCTGAATTTTAGACTCACCGAAGACTGTGAGGGGACCTTCTGTCACCCTCAACCAGACTGAAGGCTACTTTCCCCGGACTTTGAGACGTGGCGATTTGCCTGAAGCATATGCAATGGGTTTGCTTTCAGATTGGCTTAGCTTGTGTTCCTTCTCACTTGTGTTCAAATTGTGGTGTTAAATTCATTCTGGCAAAGCAAACAATTTCAGGTCGAGGCTGAAATTGAAGTCATTTGCCTTGGCTGAGCAATGGAAAAAAAAACCACAGTGGGCTCACATGCTAGTAATGGAGGTACAATGAGCCCTGGAAGTGCATGTTCAGTGCCCTTAGAGATGGAATTCATAGATTTCCAGAGAACCATATTTCTAGTTGCAAAACTCGGCGCATGTGTATGTGTAACATTGAGTTAGCGTGAGGACATAAATGATAGCATCCCCCACTTTGACTGAACACTGTTGACAGCCATTGTAGGCTTCCTGTGGTAAAAAGCAAGGCAGGATTGAAAAACTATGAGCCTTTAGTTCTGGTAGAGAGAGCAGATGTAAAAAGATGAGGCACAGCAAGGTAGCGATGCTATTAGATTCCAAGTTTTTGTAAAGTTAGAGAACATTAACAGAGCAAGTGAGGAGCCCTGAGATGTAGCCTGATCGAACCTATGAGCTGGGTGTGTGTCCGTGTGCACAAAGTGTTCTGGTGACAACATTGCACCCAAAGGTGCCAATGTGCTCCAAAGTGCAGCATTGAAGTGCAGGTCTGCATTGGAAATGTGTTTCAGATGAGGCATATGGGTGAGAAAAAGCTGGTAAATGTCTCATGCCAAACTCTGTGGATGATGGGATATACGCTGTTGCTGCCCAGGGGGCGTACTCTGAGATGTTAGTGACTGCTAGCCAAGATGACAGCCTGGGGGGATTGACACACGACCATGTTGGGAATTGTTACCATCTAGTTTGTATTTGGCGGTGGGAGAATCTCAATGAGCTGAGATCAGGAAATACTGGCACATTAAAGCAGATACAAAACGGGATAATAATGGCACACTAAAACAGGGAAAAATGTCACATTAAGACATGCGATTCGGTCTGTTGCCACTGACCAGCAGGCCTTTTGCCTTGCACTTCAAAACTGAGCCGCAGAATCGGACGTTTTGTATTTCAATGTCTGGAATCTCAGTTTTTCCATCTCGCCATATCTTCCCAATGGATTCACCAATCCAGGTCTCTGGGAAGACCCTGTCCCTTGGGTCTATTAAGTTGGGAATTGCACCAACTGATGCATTGGCCCAATTTCACAAAGGTCGGAGGGCCCCCGTTCAGTGGGTGTGCTATATGGCAGCGTGAGGAGGACAATGCACTTTGCCTGACAAACCTGTTTAAGGGATATTGCTGACAGACAGCAGAAAGGAGGGAAAGTACACACTTCCACTCCCAGGATGCTGGCAATTCAGTGTAAGAGCTCACCGGCATTCAGAAGTGTCAAACATTGCCTTCAGGCAAACAATGTCAAAATGAAGTGAAAAGCTGTAGAAATCTGGCAATGTCTCTTCATGACTATCATTACCTTGGTGACCAATAAGCTGAAAAGCTGAGCCCACAGTGTTCTGCAGGTAGTTGTTTCAAGGAGTGAGCTTTGACAATCAAAAGAAATTAAAAAAAAAGTCAAATACCAGGAATACACTGAGAATGTAATTGGGTTAGCTCAGTTTGTGTTCCTTCCCACTTGTGTTCAAACAGTGGTGTTAAATTCATTCTGGCATAGCAAACATTTTCATGTCGAGGCTACAAGTGAAGTCATTTGTCTTGACTGAGCAATGAAACATTTACTATTAATTATTCACAACATAAGACCACAGTGGACTTGTGTCCTAGTAATGAAGGTATAGCAAGCCCCTGCAGTATATACTTTCTACATCCTTAGAGATGAACTGTACAGGTTTCTCACAAAATATATTTCCAGTTGCAAAATGACACAGAACTCTTTACAACTTGCCAAGGCAAGTATTTCATTTTGCTGTTTTGCAAATGGGAATACAGGAGGTTGGCCAGGCTTGAGATTTTTAATAAACATCTTTGCCTGGAGTAGATCCAGGGACCAGGACCCCACTGCTGATATTGTTTGGTACAACTGAGGGGATCTATCAGAAGTAAAAGGTCCTTGTTGTCTCCTGTCAGTTACTTCCCACTCCTCCCCCTCATAAATCGCTTCCCTCTTCATTACCTTTGTATTCGTGGTCGAGAGCTAACAGCAGTCAACCAAATTAAAGTGGGATTTCAGAGCGTGAATGATAACTGACAGACCTCAGGGCTCAACACTGATGTTAACCATTTCTGAACACTTTTGTGATTGCAATGAGGTCAGTCAGGTGGGCCTCAGAGAATATGAGCTCCCTGATTGGGATGTTAATCTGGCCCAGCCGGGGAGCCCTGGCTGACAGATATTAACAGGAATCTCAGGGGTTCTCTTCCCTCTGAGAGCTGGCTCTGAGGGTGCTGAATCAGTGTCGAGCACTCTCCACATGTAAATAAAGGGTGCTTTGGTGATGGGATCCAGCCTCTGTTGAGTTATTTCAGTGGCGATAAGAGAAACGCACGCTCCTGAAGAAATTTGCTGGCAACAGTCATCTTTGTGTTAGGGATGAGCATTTCTGGCATCAGGTCATTATTTGGAAAACATGCCATTGAAGATTGAGCCCAATCTTCATAAGAATGTATTACTTTTTCAGGGCAAATGATGTTGGGCCAGATGGAAAACAATGAGTAATTCTCTTGATGGCTTATCGACCCACAGCCTTTTCAGTTACTTGAAGCCTAACTTTGCCTGTGGCAACAGATGCCAAAATGTTTCAAGAGTTGACAGATTTAACCTCCTCTGGCTCTGAGATGCTACCAGTTTTACCTGGCAGTTTGAGAATCAGGTGTTGGGATTTTTGACTGGGTTAAGGTGACTGGCAGAAGCATCAGTCTTTGGTTTAACGCTTAATGAGGTGCTGAGAGACTAGTATGTGAGATTAATGATGTTATCATGCAAAAATGCCTACTACTTGAAGCCCAACGGGACTTCAAACAATTGGCTTTATCATTGGAAAATGTAGCAAGTGGAAAATATGAGTTCCCAGGTATTCCAATGGAAGTGAACACCCTCGCCAGGCCAACTGAGCTTGGGGATCACCACTTTAGAGCAGGCAATTGTATAGTTACACTCAGGACGTATCCTGAACAGACAGACTCTGGGTCAGCCCAAAGCAAAACCCCAAAACAAAGCCAAACCTTGAACAAGCAGTTAAAATTTTCTTCAAGATCCAGACGTCTAGTGATTATAGTTGCTGTCGATATGGAGAGTCGAGACACCAAAAGAGTCTAACTAGCCCTAGACAGAGTAAGAGAAGTCATAGGCCAATGCCCAGGAGAGTGCATACCCTGGAAAGCTCACTTACACCTGGGTTTGGAACAGTTAAATTGCTTAGAAACCTTCAAATCAGAACCAATCCAAATAAATGTGTGGATAAATGGTCACCCAGTCCTAATGGAGGTGGATACTGGTGCAGCTGTTTCAGCGATCACAGAACCAGTCTATAAGAAGATTCACTCTGGACTCCAACCCTTACGTTTGCACAAGATCTCGGCTAAACTGAGAATCTATATCGGGGATTCTTTACAGATTAAGGGTACAACTTCTCTAATGGAAAGCAACTGGTTCAGCTACCACTGATTGTAGTAAAAGATTTGGGCCCAACCTTGATGGGATGAAATTGCTTGAGAAAGATTCACCTACATTGTTCGATGAGAAAATGGCTGCCTGAGTGAAGTCCTAGTTAAATATTGAAATGTTTTTCAGGTCTATGGACCATCAAAGGAGCCAAGGTCCTTTGCCAAGGTTTGATGGTCCTTGCACATTGACCAGAAAGCAATCCCATGATTCTTCAAGGCCCCACCCAGTTCCATTTGCCTTCTGGGAAAAAGTTGAGGGAGAAATCAGGAGGCTGGAAAGTGAAGGAATCGTCGAACCCGTTCAGTTCGTGGAATTTGATTTATTTATTGTCATGTGTACCATTTTTAAATTCATTCATGGGATGAGGGCGTCGCTGGCCAGGCAGTATTTATTGTCGATCCCGCATTGCTCAGAGGGCAGTTCAGAGTCAACCACATTGCTGTGGGTCTGGAGTCACATATAGGCCAGATGGCAGTTTCCTTCCCTAAAGGGCATTAGTGAACTCGATGGCTTTATCCTGACAACCCATAATGGATTCACAGTCAAGATTAGATTCTTAATTCCAGATATTTTATTAAATTCAAATTCCACCATCTGCCATGGTGGGATTCGAACCCCGGTTCCCAGGACAGTATTTGGGTCACTGGATTAATAGCACTAGGTAATACCACTAGGCCAGCACCTCCCCATTATCTAAGTACAGTGAAAAGCTTTATTTACTTGGCAGATACATAGTAAGAAAAAACATACAGATCATGGGGTGGAAAAAAAATTAGAGGCAAATAGGTTACGTCGCAGAGTCTAATAACGGCCGGGAAGAAGCTGATCCTGAACCGGCTGGTGCATGTGTTCATGCTTCTGCATCTTCTACGAAATGGAAGAGCTTGTAGGAGAGCATTACCATGGTAGGAGGGGTCTTTGATGATGTTGGCAGCCTTTCCATGGCACCGAGAGGTGTAAATGGAGTCTATGATTGGGAGGTTGGCTTCTGTGATGATCTGGACTATGCACACCACCTTCTAGAGCGGCATGGTGGCTCAGTGGTTAGCACTGCAGCCTCACAGCGCCAGGGACCCAGGGTTTGATTCCACCCTCGGGCAATCGTCTATGTGGAGTTTGCGTGGGTTTCTTCTGAGTGCTCCGGTTTCCTCCCACAGTCCAAAGAGGTACTGGCTAGGTGGATTGGTCATGCTAAATTGCCCATAATGTTCAGCAATGTGTGGGCTATGGGGGGATGGGTCTGAGTGGGGATGCTGCAAGGGTCGGTGTGGACTTGTTGGGCCGAAGGGCCTGTTTCCACATTGCAGGGATTCTTTGATTCTGTAGTTTCTTGCGGTCCTGGGCAGAGCAGTTGCTGTGCCAGGCCGTGATGCATCTGGACTGTATGCTTCCAATTCTGCATCTCTAGAAGTTGGTGAGGGACCTTATTGACATGACAGATTTCCTGAGGAAGTGGAGGCATTGTTATGCCTTCTTGACCATTGCATTTATGTGGGAAGCCCAGGATAGATTGTCAATTATTATCTCTCCAAGGAACTTGGCATTTTCCACTCTCTCAATCTCCGCTTTGTTGATGTAGATGGGGCTGTGTTCTCCCCTTTCTTTCTGAAGTCAATGATCAGTTCTTTCATTTTGCCAAGGTTGAGAGAGAGGTTGTTCTCATTGCAGAACGTCATCAAGCCCTCTATCTCTTCTCTGTATTCGGTCTCATTTTCGTTTGGTATCCGTCCTCCAACAGTGTCATCAGCAAACTTGTAGATGGCATCTGTTCAGAATTTGGCAACACGGCCATGAGTGTACAGGGAGTACAGTAGGGAGCTGAGGATGTATCTTTGGGGAAAACCAGAATTGAGTGCTATTGTGGAGGAGGGGCAGTTGTCAATCCTCACTGATTGCAGCCTGTGGGTCAGAAAGCTGAGGATCCAGTTGCAGAGGGTGGAGCTGAGACCAAGATTTCTGAATTCTGAGATCAGCTTGGGGGGGATAAAGGTGTTGAAGGCGGATCTGTAGTCAATAAAGAAGAGTCTCATTTATTTGTCTTTGTTGTGTGATGAGTGCAGGTCTAGGGCAATGGCATCCTCTGTGGATCTGTTACATTGGTAGGCAAACTGCCAGGGATCAAGGCAGGCTGGGAGAGTAGAATTGATGTGGGTTGTGACCAAAGTCTTGAAGCATTTCCTGATTATTGAGGTCAGAGCCATTGGGCATTGGTCATTAAGCTACACTGCATGTGTTTCCTTGGGAACTGGGATGATGGTGGGCTTCTTGACGCAGGTGAGGACTTTGGTTTGTAGGACGGAGAGGTTGAAGATGTCAACTGGTCCGCACAGGATCTGAGTGCTTGTTCGGGAACACAGTCCATGCACTTTGCTTTCCTAGGGTTGACTCCCAGGACGACTGATCTGATGTCTGCAGGGTGACAGTGGGCACAGGTGGGTCCGGGCTAACAGGGCAGGTGACACTGAATCATAGAAACGTAGAAGATAGGAGCAGGGGTAGGCCATTCGGCCCTTCGAGTCTGCTCCACCATTCTTCACAATCATGGCCGATCGTCTAACTCAATAGCCTAACCCTGCTTCCTCCCCTTTGGTCCCATTTGCCCCAAATGCTATATCTAGTTGCCTCTTGAATCCATTCAATGTTTTGGCATCAACTGCTTCCTGTGGTAATGAATCCCACAGGCTGACCACTCCTTGGGTGAAGAAATGTCTCCTCATCTCCGTCCTAAATGATCTACTCCCGAATCCTCATACTGTGACCCTTAGTTCTGGACACACCTACCATCGGGAACATCCTCCCTGTGTCTACTCTGTCCAATCCTGTCAGAATTTTAGAAGTCTCTACAACATTCACCCCAATTTTTCTGAACTCTAGTGAAAACAATCCCAACCTAGTCAAGTTCTTGTCATTCATCAGACCCGCCATCCCTGGATCAGCCTGGTAAACCTTCTCTGCTGCCCCTTTAGAGCAAGAGCATTGTTGGCATTCTGCTTGAACCAAGCATAGAAGGCATTGAGTGCACCAGGGTAGAAGGCGTCTTTGTCCACTGTCTTTCTCTCTTCATTTTGTATCCCGTTATGTTGTTTAAGCCTTGCCACAGTTGGTAGGACTCTGTTTGGTAGGTCTGGGCCTCTAACTTGGTCCAGTACTGCCTCTTGGTATCTCTGATAGCTTTAGGGAGGTCATATCTGGATTTTCTGTATAGGTCTGGGTCATCCAACTTGAATGCTGCACATCTGGTCTTCAGTAGGGAATGGGCTTCCTGGTTCACCCAAGGTTTCTGGTTGGTGAATACCCAAACTGACATTTTTGGCACACAGTCCTCCACGCATTTGCCAATGAAGTCTGTGATGGTGGTGGCGTACATGCCTAGGTTTTCCACCGAGTTCTTGAACACGGTCCAGTCCATCGATTCCAAGCAGCCCCGGAGATTGTCTTCCGCAGCGTTGGACCAACATTGTATTTCCTTTGGTGAACGATCCTACCGTTTCAGCTTGTGCTTGTATGTTGGGAGGAGGAGGAACACAGCGCTGTGATCGGATTTTCCGAAGTGTGGGCGGGGGATGGAGCAGTAAGCGTCTTTGATGGTTATGTAGCTGTGGTCCAGGATGCCTGGTTCCCCTGGTGGGGCAGGAGATGTGTCGGTGGCACTTTGGCATCATACATTCGAGGTTAGGTTGGTTGTATTCGCTGGCCAGGATGAGTAGGACCTTAGGGAATTTCCTCTCTAGAGTGATTGTGCCAGTGTAATTGTCATCTAAGGCATTCTTCACATGCCCATGGGGTGGAATGTAGACCACTGTCAGGATGGGGAGGTGGCAGTACCAGGAGTGAAGCCTAATGGGTCAGTTTGTGGAGGATTTTAAACAAATGGTAAACCACATTTCACAGCTTGATAAATATCCAATTTCTGGGATAGAGGATTTATACACAAAGCTCGCTGGGCGTGTTATCGTTCACAAAGCTGGACATGAGCCATGCATACCTGCAATTGCTGTTCGATGAGGATTCCCAGAACCCAATTAATACCCACAAGGGTTAGTACCAATATATGAGGCTGCCATTTGTGGCATCATCAGCCTGTGCATTTTTTTTCAGCAGATGATGGAGAGCATTTTACAAGGTCTACCCCAGGTCATCATTTATCTGGATGATGTGCTACCAGGAGGAAAGAACAATAAGGGGCACTTGGAGAACTTGGAGATAGTTCTTTAATGCTTTTCCTGGGCAGATATACACCTTAGAAGGAAAATGTATGTTCCAAGATTCCCAAGGGACCTACCTGAGCTACAGAGTCAACAAGACCGGGGTGTACTTGGTGGAAGATAAAGTGAGGGTGATCAAAGGTGGTCCGGCTCTCCCATCTGTATCAGAGCTTTGGCCTATCATTGGGCTGGCAACTTGCACTCTATCACAACATATGGGTAGATACAAAGCCCTCAAAGTTCACAATGACACACTATCTTATCATCTGAAGGAAGAGGGCATAGATGGACTGGAGGACAGAGATGGACCGGAAGGAGTGGTGGAGGAAGTGGAGAGGAGGGGGGTGGTTTAGGGCAGAGGTGGGCGGGAGGAGGGGGACCGGTTGTCAGTGGACGGGGGGAGGGTGCGGGGAAGATTGGAAGGTGCGGTGCGGAGATAGACCACAGGCTCACAAACCTCCAACAGCTCTGAGGAACGGTCTCTGGACCCGAAACGTTAGCTCTGCTTTCTTTCCAGAAATGCTGCCAGACCTGCTTGAGATTTTGAGCAATTTGTTTCAGAGTCACTATTGCTAGCTCTATATTCCAGAAGTATTGACTGTGTAAAGCTAGTGAGATGCAAACCACCAACCTCAGTGCATAAGCCAACGTTTATTGATTTCCAGCCCTGGCAATGACCACTACACCACCATCTCCCCGTGTGCACTGGCAGTCAAAAATCAAATGACACCAGTTCACCTGATGAAGGAACAGCGTTCCAAAAGCTTGCAATTTTCAACTATAACCTGGTGTCGTGTGACTTCTGACTTTGCCCACCCCAGCCCAACACCGGCACCTTCACATCATGTGCATTTGAAGAAATGTTGCAATTGTTTAAGACATTAAAACAAGGCAATTAGTGGTCTGTGAATGCCAAAGATCCCTTGGGAATGTTAAAGACGGGACAGGGGGCTTGCTGATGTTTGCTGCCCAACTGTCCCACAGTCAAAAGCTTCTGGCTTGTGGAAATCTTGCTGTGTGTAGGATTAGTTTGCGCATCAACTGTGTGCCAAAACAATTCCGTAGATTATTTTCAAGTACCAAGCGTATTTGGCCACGTTGGTAAATTGGGTTTGTCAAAGCTCTGTAGGACTTGCCTTTGCTGATGCAGGAGGGCCAGACTACATGATTCTACACTGTAAAACTAACAGGGCTTGTACCAATGACTGAAAAGATGTGGTGGATTAGGATTAGGCTAACTGGCACACAGTTTAATGTCTCAATGACAGACGTCTCAGTTATACAGCTCGTTTTGTAATAAATGAATTTCCTAGATCTGACTGACATTTCATTAAAGTGTGTGGATTTAAATCTTCATTTGTGACATTAAAAAGCTACTAAGAATGCAGAATCAGGTCTCAGAGCAGGCCTGGTAATGAATTTTAGCTTGGGGAGGAGACAGAGGGAGAAGTTTCTCTGACATGGCACCGATCACCTCCTCAATTCTCTGTCCCATACGAATACTCATTTCTGCCTGGATTTCCTGCGCATTAAGTGGATTAAATGGTGTGTCAGGGTTCATATTAATGAACCCTTTCATCCCTTTCCCACAGTTGTAGAGTTATTGTCTTATCTGCAACTACAAAATGTAAATGATTATGAGCGACCGGCAGGAAAATATATGGTAGTTAAAAATGGCAGATATGGTAGTGATTCATGCATGCCACCTAGTGAATGAATCTGCTATCGTTAGCCTGTCTGACCTACATGTACTGAGGGAGTGCTGCACTATCCGAGGATCTGTATTGTGGATGAGGGCTTTTACAGATCCTCTAAGTTGCTCATTTAAAAACAAATTCCATTTTGATGAAGTTTAGAAACACACATAACTACGATAGGTGAGCTCCAGTTACAGACTGCCACGTGGATTTATGATGTAACGATGAGACAAGATCAGACACCTCCAAAAAAATACAGCAAGATAGGGCACTGAATATTCTTGGATACAAGGGCAAATACTGGAAATCTGAGGCAAACACAGAGGACACTGAAGAAACTCGGCAGGGCTGAACCTAAGGACGTACAAAGATAGGACCAGGAGTAGGCCATTCAGTCCACCAAGCCTGTCCCACCATTGAATGAGATTATGATTGATCTGTGGCCTAATTCCACACATACCCTACAGCCCATGTCCCTTAATGCTTTTGCTGAACAAAAGTACATCAGTCAGATTTAAAACTAACAGCTGATCCAGCATCCATCGCCATTTGTGGAAGAAAGTTCCAAACCTCTGCCACCCTTTGTGCGTAGAAGTTTCAAAGTCTTTTCCCCCAGCGTAGACGAGATAAAAACTCAAGGGCATAGGTTTAAGGCGAGAAGGGAAAGATTTAAGAGGGAAATGAGGGGCATCTTTTTCTCTCAGAGGGTGGTGTGTATATGGTATAAGCTGCCTGAGGAAGTGATGGAGGCTGATATGATTACAACATTTCAAAGGCATTTGGATGGGTACATGAATAGGAAGGGGTGATAGTGATATGGGACAAATGTTGGCAAATGAGAGTAGATTAATTTAGGAGATCTGGTTGGCGTGGACGAATTGGACCGAAGGGTCTGTTTCCCTGCTGTACATCTCTATGACTCCGTGACTACAAGTGCTTCCTAGCATCTCTTGTGAACAGCATGGCCCTTAATTCTCAGGCTATGCATCATAGTTCTAGGATCTCCAAACAATGGAAATAGTTTATCTTTATCTACCATGTTTCTTCCTGTTAATATCAGGGGGCAAATTGCTCTTACAGAGAGCCAACAAGGCCTTGCTAGGCTGAATGGCCTCCTTTTGCATTATATCCATTTCACATATCCATCTGAATTCATGAAAGATAAGAAGTTGATAAGAATCGAGGTTAATGTATTATATAGTACATTGCGTCCTATTTCGTTCTCCAGATATAATAGTTCCGATCCAGACATCAAAACTTTATTTTGCTTCAGTTAATTTCCCACATCAGTTGATCTTTGAATTTAATTTTCCTTGTTTTTTCTCTGAAGTACGTGCTGCTGCTGGTTTGCTCTTTCTCTGAATTCTGTTGCTGTTCAAAAGCATGGTTTCTGACCTTCCCCATTGATTGAATTTTTTGCCACTCGGTGGAAGTTCTGTGATTGCCTTGGCTCAGGCCTGATGTTTCCTCTCCAGGGCTCTCTGAATTAATTAGTTCATGTAAACACCTTTAGACGCCTCGAACCTTCTCATTTTGGTGAAGCTGTCTATGTGTAGGACCCGTCCTATTTTAAAATGCTGGGTGGTCTCAAACAGGACTTGCCTCCTGAGATGTTGATGCTTCTGGCAAGGCCAGGCATGGCCAGGCCCATGATAAGATGCCCCTTGTTGTTCAGCAATCTCCTGGAAGAACCGCTATTCTTGTGGTGGCAATGGTCAGATGGTGTTTGGTTAACAGTCCTAGTAGCGCTGACTCAGTGACAAGAGAGCTAGTGGTGGAGCAGGCTCAATAGGCCAAATGGCCCAGTTCTGCTCCCATATCTCATGATTATGTGCTGAGATAGAGGATCAGCCATGATCATGTTGAACAGCAGAGTAGGCTTGATGGGCTGAATGGCCTACTACTGCTTCTATTTTCTACCATTCTAAATCAGGAGGGTATCAGTGAGAGTTCTGGGATCATTTATCCAGACAAATTCAGCTTCAGGAATCCTTAACCCTTTCCCCTTAATATTTCCATAAGTAAGTGAGTCTGACTAACTCCCTGGAGCACATCTAGGGTGCTAGTATCTCTGAGTGTGAGCTGAATTTGAATGGTCAATTCACAGGTTAAATACTCACAAATTACAGAGTGAATGAATTCACTGTTCATTCCCAAAGAGAAATTGGAAAAGTCAGGTGCTAACACTCCTTCATGAACTCCATACTTATAATTGGTGACATTTAAACTAAAATATTAAACATCATTAAATATTCTTATGGCACAGTGGCAGAGTTTTTGAAGACTAAGTTCCACTACAATCTGGTACTTAGCAAGATTCTCAGGTACCAGCTGTATTCAGTTTTACTTTCCAATAAATTTTTTTAAGCCTTCATTCACAGTATGGCTAGCCTGACATTCATTGCTCATCCCAAGTTACTCACAGGGCAATTGAGAATCAACCATATTGCTGTGGGTCTGGAGTTACATGTAGGCCAGACCAAGTAAGGATGGCAGTTTCCTCCCCCAAAGGGCAGTAGTGAACTAGATGGGTTTTTTTCACCTAACAAGGGCTAACATTAGATTCTTAGTTCTAGGCTCCTTAATGAATACAAATTCAAGTGTTTGCCACAGCAGGATTTGAACCATGGTCCCCAGAACTTTCCTTGAGTCCCTAGGTTAAGAGTCCAGCAATAACACCACTAGGCCATCACCTCCCCTTAATTCAGCTCAATACAATTCAATAGTGATCTCTCTTAAACCATACGACCAGAACTAGGGCACCAACACCATGATGTAACAGGTGACCATTTACAACCTCCATTTTCAGAGCAGGTGGTACAGACTTTAAGCTGCATTGTAACAGCCAGCCAGCATACCATCAACAGCACTGTCCAATCTCACCCACCCTACCACCCGGGCTGCACAACATGTGGGAACATCTACACCCCCCCCACTTCACAGGCTGTCCTGACTCAGAAATAGTTTGCTTTCCTTCACCCTTTGTTGGGGCAAACTCCTGGCAAAAACAGCGAGGCAGCGCTGTGACCACACGGGCCGCTAGGAGGCAGCTCACCGCCACAAGTTCAGGGGCAATAAATACTGGACCCAGCCAGTGATGCCCACATCCTGTGAATGAAATAAGAGAACAAATGGGATGCAGCAGATCATCAAAGAATACGTTAAATAACTTGTTCAGATTGTGACACACCTCTGGAGTAGGTATGAGGCTGAATGCGTGCTTTCTAACTCAAAGTTCGGGCCATTGCCATCGCACCACATGAGTACAATTGGAATTCTTTCAAGAGCCCTTGGAGCTCACAATGTGAGCCCGTTCCTTACAATAATGCAAGGCTAACAGCAACTGTGAAGCAAAGGGCATTGACTGAAGTCGTTTGCCTCACACCAAGGCTCGAAATTGCAGATTTGGAAATGCTTCTTGACGGCCCGGCTTCCTCCTTTGGACTCGGGAGGTAGTAAATTTCTGCCTTCTCCTATTCCTTTGGCAACAGCCCCTTTGGCAGAAGCTACCATGCCATGCCTTCCCAGAATCCCCCGTGGCTCTCCCATCGAGCCTACCGTGATTGCTCAGAAGAGGCCACGTGAGAAGTGACTCAGCCAGGACCAAAGCAGGCACCCATGCACTCAGAACTCAACGAGAAGACAAAAGACTGTGATACTTCTCTGAATCCCAAAAGCAATTCAGTGACTTGCAGGAAATTAATCCACTTTTACTGCCCACACTGCATCAATGACTCACACAAGGTGGTAGCTGTAACAGACCCATCTTATGCTCTGAGCAATTTGATCATCGATGCCCATCATGACCGATCTAATAATTTTTAACACTGCTCTTGAACAGACATTTGTCGATTTATTTTCTGAAAGGTTTTAATGAATGTTTGCCTGGTAGCCTGCTGTTATGTATTTGTGGTTCTGTGTGGAGAACACAAACACTTTCATTTTAATTTACAGCCTGGCTTGAGGCTTGTTAATTTCAAAGTCATATCCTGCGCAGTTGCAGCTTAACTCGAGGAGCTCGGCTTGCTTGTGTGTCACTCACTCTCTCATTGTTTTATATCACAGGAATCAAACTCTTGAAATTTTATTTTCTGTATTGAAGGCAGGGCTAGTTCTCTCAGGGTCTTTGTAATATTGACCCCCAGCTCTTGATACTTAATTCCATGATCTTTCAGAAAGTACCAATGTCAATTTTAAAGGCTGTGAGATATGGAATTTCATGTTTCCCTCGTGACACCATGGACATCCCGAATAAATGGGGAGGCAGTGGCTCGGTAGTATTGTTGCTGGGCCATTAATCCTGTGACCCCAGTAATGTCCCAGGATTCTGATGACAGCAGATGTTGGAATTTGAATTCCATTAAGAACCTTGAATTTTACATCAAATGATGACCATGAATCAATTGTTGGGGGGGAAAAAAAACGCATATGCATCACCAGTAGGGAATGAGACTACAATCCTTAACTGACCTGGTTTATATGTGACTCCAGACCCACAGCAATCATTCACAAAATCCCAGCAGCATCGAAGCAGGCCAATCAGCCCATGCCAGCTGTCTGAAGGACATCCCATTCAGACACATCCCCCAACCCAATGACCCTGTATTTCCCACAGTCATCCCAGCTAGCCTGCATATCACTGGACACTATGAGCAATTTAGCATGACCTGCACATCTTGGACTGTGGGAGGAAACTGGAGCACCTGGAGAAAACCCACACAGACACGGGGAGAATGTGCAAACTCCACGCAGACAGTCGCTGGAACCGAACCCAGGTCTCTAGGATAAGAGGTGGTAGTGCTAGCCACTGAATCACTGTGTGTTCCGACTGTAGTTGACTCTTAACTGCCCTCTGGGCAACTAGGGAAGAGCAATAAATGCTGCCTGGCCAATGTTGCTCACATACCGTGAATGGGTTTTCAAAAAAAATTGCCAACTCTCCACACATAATCCTGTTTGTTCCTTTATTTAAAAATCCATGACCGTAGCAATAGCAGTCACTTCTGTAATATAATGAGGCTGTATCTGTTGATGAGTGTCAGATATGCTTCTCTAAGAACCACAGTGAGTTTTTCTCCTTTACTCATTCAGATAGTTATTGACCGTCCCTAATTGTCTAGATGGCAGTTCGGAGTCAATCACATCACTGTGGGTATGGAGTCACATGTAGACCAGACCAGGTAAAGATGGTAGTTTCCTTCCCTGAAGGGAATTAGTGAACCAGATGGGTTTTTCCCAACAATTGACAATGGATTCACGGTCATCATTAGATTCATAATAGTTGTTGAATTCAAATTCTACCATCAGCTATGGCAGGATTCAAACCCAGGTCCCCAGAACATAATCTGGGTCCTTGGATTAACAGTCCAGGGATAATACTACCAGGCCATCACCTCCTCTTGAGTTGCTATTGAGACAGGGAGAAGAGAGGATGGAGGAGCTGGAACACAGAAGTCAGTGTTCTTTATAATGATGTGCAG
This sequence comes from Stegostoma tigrinum, assembly GCF_030684315.1. Classification (NCBI taxonomy): domain Eukaryota; kingdom Metazoa; phylum Chordata; class Chondrichthyes; order Orectolobiformes; family Stegostomatidae; genus Stegostoma; species Stegostoma tigrinum. The sequence continues at coordinate 10,454,715 of NC_081391.1, forward strand.
CGAAATGAGTTTATTGGAATGCCTGAGAATCAGATAACGGTTAGTCTTGTGTAGGCAACAATGGAAATGCAGCCAACTCCGAGCTGGACCATCTAGCCCAAGAAAGCAGTAAGTATCTATATTGCAGCACTGGACCTCAAAGCTTAGACTTCATGGGAGGCAACACAGAAATGTAGACATCCATCAATACAGAACAGCAAATGATTGCAGAGTGGAGACAGATCAATCCACGGTGTGAGCTCAGATCAGTAGTTCGAGACTCTCCTTACAGATCGCGTACCGGCAAGTTATTGCAATCCTCCTGAAGAAAAGCTGGGGCACAGAAAGTTAAACCAGAAATTGGAAAAGGGTATTGGCTGCATTCTGACAGGGTAAAGGATTCACAGGAAAGGGCACAGTGGCTAGCCCTGCTGCTTCACAGCACCAGGTTCGATTCCACCCTCGGGTGACTGTCTGTGTGGAGTTTGCACATGGTTTCCTCCCACTGTCCCAAAGATGTGCAGGCTAGGGTGGATTGACTCTGGGAAGTTGCCCTGTAAGGCCCAGGGCAGTGCAGGCTGGGTGGATTAGCATTGGGAAATGCAGGGTTACAGGGATAGGGCCGGGGGTGGACCGGGTGGGATGCTCTTCAGATGGTCAGTGTGGATTCAATGGGACGAATGGCCTGCTTCCACGCTACAGGGATTCTATGACAGAGGGCTAAAGGATTGGATTATTCTTTCAAAGAGCTAGCACAGGCCTAGATGAATGAATGAGCTTCCTCCTTGCTGTATCGCGCAAGGTTATGTTTTGAGTGGTAGTGCTAAAAAATTTATTTTTGCATATGACACCAAACGTATGGTTTTTTCTTTGTCCATCTGAAATTAGTATTCACCATAGTGAGCGATTTGAGCTGCAAGGTTAAACACTTTCCATTTCAGACCCACTGTTTTTCTGTGGTTTTGGAGACCAGCCTCTCCTTTCACCTGAGCTGCAGTGGCCCTCAGCTTAAAAACCACCAGTCATCTCTCTGACGAGAGACTGGGATTATGGGCCACTTTATATACATGGACCGTTTCTGCCAGTGGTCTCAAAATCATGGATGATCCAAAAATGAAGGGTATGCGGGCTAGTTTGATCGTCAAGTAGGGTAATAGATTAGCACAACATTGTAGGCCAAAGGGCCTGCACTGTGCTGTACTGTTCCATGTTCTATGTGCTCAGGAATTTTCCTACGCTTTGTAACACCTAATCAAAATACAGGGTAACTAGAAGAACTCAGAATAAGATCCCCCTTTTTGATTTAAGGATTTAATACGATCATGGCTCATCTCATCCTAGTCTCTAACCCTCTATCTTGCCCACTCTCTATTAGCTTTTAACTCTTGACTATTTAAAAATCTGTCTATCCCCTCTTTAAAGTTATTCAGTATAGTGGCATTCACTGAAGTCTGGAGTAAGGAGTCCTACAGACTCATAGCCCTTTGAGATAAGCAATTTCTCCTCATCACTGTTTCAAATCTGTGCTCCATTATCTTAAAGCTGTGACCTCTAATTCTAGATTGTTCTACATCCTCTCTATATGTAATGGGATACTGTAATGATTGGAATGAAGTTGACCAAGTGGATCTCATTGACTCAAGAGAATATATCTGAGCAGGCTGGTCAGAGTCCATATACTATGCTTGTGTAATTGAAGGGTGACTCAGTGACAGGATACTGGTCTGTCTGGAGTTTTCTCCAGACAGAATCCCTACAGTGTGGAAGCAGGCCATTTGGCTCATTGAGTCCATACCAACTCTCCAAAGAGCATCACACCCAATCCCTGTAATTCCAATGGCTAATTATCCAAATCCACACCCCACCTAGACACGATGAGGCAATTTAGCATGGCCAATCCACCCCAACTTGCACACCTTTGGGCTGCGGGAGGAAACTGGAGCACACCGGGAGGAAACTCACGCAGACACTGGGAGAATTTGCAAACTCCACACAGACAGTTGCCCGAGGGTGGGATCAAACCCGAGTCCCTGGCACAGTGAGGCAGCAGTGCTAGCCACTGAGCCACTATGCCACCCATAAGATGCATTTGCCTAAGAACTGAATTGAGCAAGGTGTACCAAATCTAAATTGATATCCAGGTGAGAAGACCAGGAAGAGACACACGTCAACACTCTGCTAATGGCACATGTAGACTGGTCTATGTGTGAGAAGCTGAAAGTGAATGCTGATAAGTAGGATGGTGAGAGGGAAGGAAGGCGTTGTGAGTTTGTGTGTGTGTGTGAGTGTATGTGTGAGTGTGCATGTGTGTATGTGTTTACGTGTGTGCTTGTGTATGCATGTGTGTGTGTTTGTATGTGTGTGTGTGTGTGTGTGTGGGTGTGTATAAGATTGTGTGTGTACATGTCTGTGTGTGTGCGTGTGTGCATGTGTGTGTGTGTGTTTGTGAGTGTGTTTACGTGTGTGTTTGTGTATGCATGTGTGTGTGTGTTTGTATGTGTGTGTGTGGGTGTGTATAAGATTGTGTGCATGTGTGTGTGCGTGTGTGTGTGCGTGTGTGTGTGCGTGTGTGTGTGCATGTGTGTGTGCGTGTGTGTGTGCGTGTGTGTGTGTGTGTGTGTGTGTGTGCGTCAGGTGTAGAAGTGGGTCAGGATTATATAGAGAGTTGCATGGATTCAGAGAGTCCTTTGGTAAGGTTATTGAATCTCTTGTGGTCTTGCAGTCATTATCAGAGAAAAAGGATGTCTCACCTGCTCCGTCAAATCTGCAAACAGGAGCTAGGCAGCCTGTTTCAAATGTCAACTCTTCTACATTTCATGTGCAATGCATTCTCATTCATGACAGATCGAACAAAAGGAAATGTTTTCTTTTAACTCGCACACATATTTCAATTATGGACAACAGTCAGACATGGCAGCTTTAACTTCATCAAGGTGAACCAGGACTATTCAGATCACAGCCAGTTTGCAACAACCTACTTTTCTTTTGAATAATATTTGCGCTGGCAGTCTCTGAGACATTGCAATAACATCTTTAAGCAGCGTTCCAGGGGCTTTACAGCAATGATAGCAGTTATCAATGTATTAGCAAGGGACGTGCGGTTATAAATCTGTGCATCAAGCTGATTTCAGATGGGGCCTTGGAGATATAATGTGTGGGGTTCCCCATGGACTGTTGAGATTGCAATAAGCAACAGGGAATGGAGTCACTCAGATCTATTGCTGAGGCAAGGGTGGGGGGGGGGTGTTGCAGTCAGCAATTATTAATTATTAGACAAGTTTGCTGCAACACATTTGGTTTTAAGGCAAGCAAATTAACCAGCTGTCTCCATGTCAATCATTTAACCCAGAGCTGCTCCATCGTTTTAATAGCGTAGGGGTGACCAGCAAAAGCAAGCATTCCCCTTCACAACATTACAGCAACTTCAGAGCCATAGGCCGGGAGGTGATTCCTGTTTTAACATGAGAGTCACCTTACTGGCGAAACATGAGCTTTGAGTTGGGCTGAGCAGCAGCGTCTTGTTTTGTGTCAATATTTGGGACAATATCCTGACTGCTTCAGTGTCCTTATTTTCACTGAAATCAGCATTAAAGACATTGACGTGGTACAGCCTGGATTGTAAATGGGGCTTTTTTTTGTGAACTTTATGCGAGTATGTTGTTAACAACATCAAGCTTTGGCCTAAGCACCTAATGAATAGTTTCTAGATACAAAGCCCTCGCTCGAAGACTTTATTAAGAAAAAATGACAAGACTTTCAAGTAGTTCAGATCACGAGACTGTGCTGAGGTGAATCCAGTTATTTCTGGACTGAATCATTCTTTTATTTCAGCTAAATGCGAGTTTTATGGTGATAGCAAGACCTGCAGATGCTGGAGTCAAAGATAATAAGGTGTGGAGCTGGAGGAACACAGCAGGCTGGGCTGCATCATAGGAGCAGGAAGGCTGATGTTTCGGGTCGGGGCCCTTCTTCAGAAACGTTTTATTACTTTTTAAAAATTTATTATGTTTTGTTGGTTTGTTTTTGAGGTGGTTTCTCACTGTGAGGCTGAGCAAGTTATTTTTTGGCCTAACACATCAAACTCATCTCATTGACTGCCTCCCCTGCCCCTTTGGTGAACCCCTCACCCAATTCCAACTCCATCTTACCACACGTCATTGCCAAAGCAGCTCACCAATGCCAGGATATGCCAAACTTCACCAGTGCCCTGGTGCTGGGTGCCATCTTTAGAGGGATGTTGCACGTCCAACAGCTGCGCCATTTACTCTCATCTCCCATAACACGCACCGCTCTCCCAATCCAAGAGGGAAACATCCCCCATTCATCAAAACAGGTGGTGGGCAGCTCAATTATTGACCCCTTCCCCTTTATATAGAAAGCATTCTGAGTCTGACTACCGGAAGAGGCAGACTCACCACGCCCAATCCTCTGGGCTAGTTTTGGAGACTACCCTTAGGCTTATTTCAGTGCGTAATATCCCACTGGACTAGCACAGACTAATTTTCTGGGAAATGGGTTCAAATCCCACCATGGCAAATGGTGAAATTTGAACTCAACAAAATCTGCAATTAAAGCTTAGACCCAATGGCAACTGTTCAAAACAAAACACCCCATCTGTTTCAGTAATGGCCTTTTAGTGGAAGATCTCTGCAGATCTTATCAAGTCTGGTCTCCAAACCCATAGCAACATAATTGGCTCTTAATAGGGATGAGCAATAAATAGTGCCATAGCCAGTGACCTCACATCAGCTTTTAAAAAGTGACACTTATTGATGCTTAGCATCAATTAGCTGTGTTAGCTGGAGTGACAGAGGCAGAAATGTAGAAGATAGGAGCAGAAGTGGACATTCAAAGCCTGAAGCCCGCTGCGCCATTCAATGTGATCATGGCTGATTGTTAAATTCAATACTCTAATCTCACCATTCCCCCCACCCCCCCCCCCACCCCCCCACCCATATCCCATGGCCTCTTTGGCCATAAAAGTGATATCTACCTCCTTATTGAAACCGCATAATGTTTTGGACCCAACCACTTTCTGTGGTAGTGAATTCCACATGCTCACCACTCTGTGGGTAAAGAAATTTCTCTTTTCTCAACCCTAAAAGATCTACCCCTCATCCTGGCCTGGGCTCTCCTACTATGAGGAACATCCTTCCTGTATCTACCCTGCCTTGTTCTGCTGGAATTTTATAGGTTTCTATGAGAACTCGTTCTTCACCCCCAAAACCACAGTGAATGCAGTCTTGATTGACTCCATCTCTCCTCATGCATCTATCCTGCCATCCCAGGAATTGATGACTAACATCATCTCCAGGTACAAAGCAGACCAATGTAGCAGTGGGTGGTCAGCACTGAATTCGTGCAAGCACTGAACATGCTCCTAAACTTGGTGGGACTTTTGAGGGGTTGTGGGCAGATGTGTTCAGTGATATGGGGGAGAGCTGGATGAACATAGCAGGCCAGGCAGCATCAGAGGAACAGGAAAGCTGGGGTCTGGGCCCTTTTACAGAAATGTTCCGAAAAGCTCCTACTATCCCTGAATGAGTTTCAACCCAGCTCGACACCTTGTAATCTCAGATTATCGAGCAACAGCAGCTCCTACCAACTCTGAGTGAGTTTTAACCCCACTGTGAAGACGCCTCTGATGCTGCCTGGCCTCCTGTGTTCATCCAGCTCCACACCTTGTTATCTCAGATTCTCCAACATCTGCAGTTCCTATTATCTCTGTATTCAGTGACAGACCTGCAGCTTTTAGATTACCAGATTAACACGTGGCCTAATTATGGCGATTACTTCAATGTGGGGTCAAGCCATGATTTCTTTTTAAACAATCCTGAAAATTCAATTTTCCCCAACACAATTTGCATTCATTTTCCACCATAGTTTAGCATTCTTTTGCTTGGGACAATGTTCCTTATAGAGTGTACTCTCTATCCCCCACCATGTGATATACCCCGCAAACCTCAACAATAAAGGCAGGGTAGTGATAATTCTTCTGATTCTCACCTGAATTTTGAAATATGTGCCGTTATGACAGATCAAGGAGAATTAATTAACTCGTAATCCTCTCAGCTTTTTCTATCTTTGGACGTTGCTCAACTGGATCAGACACTGTAAGCTTTCAAAGTATTAAATGCCTTTTAGCTGCTTGTATGAATTCACCACTGCAAGAAAATAAAGCCCCTTAACCTGAACCTGCCAAAAAGAAGGATGAATATCTGGGCCACAAATTTGACTGCTGGATATCTGCACCCGGCTGGGACTTGCTGCTCTCTTTTGCAGTTCACTTGTTTGTATTGGAACTTCACAAAAACATTTCTTCGGAATCCCAGTAAGACTAATAATGAGAATATTCATGGTTAGAATAATTAAATGTTACACCAAAGGGGACCAGTTGGCCTATTAAGTCATGAGGACTCTTTTTCAAAGAACGTTCCAGTAATCCCACTCTTCCATCGTTTCGCCTGTTTTTCTTCCTCAATATTAATCTAGTTCTGTTGCCAGTGCTCGCGATTTAATTTAATTCTTATCCTTCTCGGGGAGCACACTCCAAATTGTAAGTTCACGAAAACTTTTTTCCTTATCCGGTTCTTTTCCCAGTCACCAACTGTACAGTCACTCAGAAGTTCCACTTTATATCCTTGTATACTGGGTATGGAGGGAGACCGACCGTGAACTTCCACAGTGCTTCAGTGAGAATTCCACTCTTCCCAGTTCCGCGCTTAGCTCATCACGTCGGATTTTCCTTGCCTCATTCCGGGAAATGCAGGGTTACAATGATGGAGTGGGTCTGGCTGCGATACACTTCGGAGGACTCAATGGGCTGATTGCATACTGTAAAGATTCTATGAACTAACCTCAGGACCCCTATTTGAGCGAAGGCAGACTGGCACAGGGTAAATAAAGCCAAGGATTTAAATGAGTGGATCGAAGAGATTGGTGTGGGAGGAATGGGTTTCAGTTCATGGGGCACTGGCATGAGTACAGAGCGTGCCAAGCGTTTCATGTGAACTATGTTGTAACCAGTGCCCTAGAGAATTAAAGAGCACAAGCCTGTATAGAGAACTTTAAAATAACGAGACGGGTGGAGGGTTCAGGGCGATACATGCACTCACAAAGCAGATAGATGTGACAGCACTGCAGGGCAGCTGTTTCAGTCGTTATATCCAGAGCAGAATATCAAGTAATAGAACGTACAAACATACAAGCAAGTAGCAAATGGGTTCAAAAAATGGGAAAAAGTTGTTAAAGATGTGAAATCGATGAGTTTTTACTTCATGAATATGTAAATGAATTACGGTACACATTGGCATTAATGGATATGATGGATAGCCATTCAGGAGAGATGGTTACAAGGAGATCAGCTATGAATGAAATATTAGAATTACATTTAGAATTAAGCTTATTGTCATGTGTACTCAAGCACAGGAGTACAGTGAAAAGTGCACAATGTCGCCACACATAGCACCATTTTAGGTAACAAAGTACCTGAGTGCAAATCTTAAGTACAAAACAGAGAAATAAAGAAAAACAAAGCTATATTACTTGATAGTTATTCATTGTATAATATAGGAATCAAAGTTAAAAAGGATAAACATTACAGTGTTTCTGTAACAGGCTCAGAGCAGGGGTTCCGCACTAAACTAAAACCAGTTTAAAAGGAGAGAAGAAGAATGAGAAAAGAAGAAAAAAAGAAAAAGCAGGCGGAACGAATAAGCCCCGAGCTGAGGAACCCAGATGATGCCCACTGCACTACCACCAAATATTTAGGGGGTGTGGCTTTTTGAAAGGACACACAGAAAGGAAGGGGTTAGGGTTTGCTTCATTAGTACAAGATGGAATCAGTACGAGACAAAATAGCACAGAATGATCTTGGATCGGAAGGTACAGAATCCATACGTGTGGAGGTAAGAAATCACAAGGGGAAGAAGACAGTGGTGTGAGCAATCTATAGGATCCCCTACAGTAATTATTGTGTGAGGCAGAGAATAAATCAGGAGATATACATGTACATTAAATGTGTGTAGCTCTAATCATTACAAAGACTGGAAAAATCAAATCAGGAGTGGTAACCATGAAAAAAGAATTTAATTCTTTAAAAATTTATTCACAGGATGAGGGTGTTGCTGGCTAAGCTGCATTTATTGTTGAGAGTCAACCACATCACTGTGGGTATACAGTCACATGTAGCCAGACCTGGTAAGATGGCAATTTCCTTCCCTAAAGGGCATTAGTGAACCAGATGGGTTTTCCCCTGACAATTGGCAATGGATTCATGGTCATCATTAGGTTCTTAATTCCTGATATTCATCTGCTGTGGTGGGATTTGAACCTGGGTCCCCAGAATGTTATCAGGGCTTCTGGATTAACAGAGAATACTACGGGACCGTTGGCTCCAACCCCCATCCCACCTTGTGTACTCAGGACAGATTTTTAGAACAATATTGTTGTGGGTCCAATCACGGTCAGGCCGTTTTGGATTTAGTAATGTGTAATGTAGCAGGTTGAATAAATGAACCCACAATAAATGATAGAAACAGTGGCCATTAGATGGTAGAATTTAACATTCAATGTGACAGCAAGAATTTTGTGTCGGAAAAATAAAACTGTGCCAAACTTAAATAAGGGCAGAGCTATATAGAGTGGACTGGGAAAAGCAGAAGAGACAGTTAGTGTACAATGACAAATAGTTAAAACAGTTATTGGCTGACAGCAAAGACATATCTCAGTGAGGAAGAATAATTCTCAAAAGAGGAAACTCGAATGGTTGTTTACCAGGGAAATTGAAAGAAAACTAAAAATTAAGTACGGCGAAGAAAAAGGTAAGTCAGGGATTATGAATGGCTAGAGAGAGGTCAAAATGAACGTAGGCTCCTTAGAAAATGAGGCTGGGTGGAATGATAATGGGAAACCAAAAAATAAATAACGGAATTGAATAAATGCTTTGAGTTCACAGGAGAGAACACTAATAGCGTTTCACAATTATTAAACAAAGGGGGCTAAAATGGAGGTTGGAGAAAAAAAAATACAATAATATCCTTCGTGAAAAAGTAATGTGCTAATGTGTCTAATGAACAGGCAATAGGGAAGGTCTACTGTTCCTGGGAAGTGAGATCCCTGATTTCACAGACTCTAATGGATTAGTTGACTTGCTGGTCCCACCTACAGTCATACAGTCCGAGATGTACAGCGTGGAAGCAGACCCTTCGGCCCAACTTGTCCATGTTGACCAGATATCCTAAATTAATCTAGACCTGTTTGCATTTGGCCCATATCCCTCTAAACCCTTCCTATTCATGTACCCATCCAGGCGCCTTTTAAATGTTGTAACTGTACCAGCCTCCTCCGCTTCCTCTGGCAGCTCATTCCATACACGCACCACCCACTGTGTGAAAAAGTTGCCCCTCAGATCCCTTTTACATCTTTTCCCTCTCACCTTAAACCAATGCCTCTCTAGTTTTAAACTTATCCATCCAGGGAAAAATATTCACCCTATCCACGCCCCTCATGATTTTATAAACCTCTGTAAGGTCACTCCTCAGCCTCTGACACCGCGGGGAAAATAACCCCAGCCTGACTGATCTCTCCTGATAGCTCACAAGCTCCAACCCGGTACATTCTTGTAAATCTTTCCTGCACTCTTTTAAGATTAACAGCAGCTTTCCTATAAAAACGAGACCAGAATGGTTAACGTATGATGCCCACAAAAGTAAGTTACAGGGCTGATGCATTAAGCGACTTGCCAAATGCGGAATAAGTTCTGCATTTCAGATTTAGTAGAGTTAAGGGTTAACCTATCAATACTCTAATAGTAGCTGCTGAGTGTGTGCATAAGGATCTCTTGTGGTGAAGGTTATCAGATCACATGCACTGAGACCTGACAGACAGAGGCCTGTGTAAAGCTGTGCTTGATTATGCTTCTCTATATAGTTACTAAGTAATGATTGTTTCCACTAGCCTTGTACACAGTCCTCATTTGTCTTAAACTCCTGTTAACATTGGTCTTAATGGATTCACTGATCCTTCTGTCACAAGAAGGGCTTTGTAAAAACGTCAGTTTAATGCGTTTTCCAGACTAATGGCAATCCATCCCTCCCCCGCCACCTCAAGCCTCACTAAGAACTATTTCCAATGTTTGGCGTTTTCCAGAGACCAGTCCTTTGTGCAGCGTGTGATCTAACTGCTTCTGAAAATCAATGCATGTAATACCTATTGATCCTGTGTTCACCGTCTCTGTGACTGCACAAATTCCCTGCCACGTTTCTTATATTGCAACAATGAATTCTTAATTCAAAGCCTCGCCTGGCCTTTCAGATGGTTTCGGATTTTCCTACGACTCCACTTTGAAGAAGAGCAGGGATGTCTCCCCAGCTTCTGAGACAACACTCAGCCCTTGTTGGACATGACCAGAGCAGCTGACCCAGCTCATTATCCTTTATCCGTGTGTGGGAGCTGACTGTGTGCAAATTGGCTGCTAGATTTCCTACAAAGGCCACACCGAAGTATTGAAAGCAGCTTGGGATGGCCCGCAATTATGAAAGGTGGTAAATAAATGATAGGCTTAGATTACATTTTTAAAAATGGTAGGCGCAGTGGTAATGTCCATACCTGTGGACTAGGAGATCCCAGGTTCAAATCCCACCTGATCCAGAAGTGTGTAATACTATCTCTGAACAGGTTAGCAAGGAAAATGTCTGCAATGGAAGGCTTGCTTTGTTAATAAATTGTGTAGAAGAACACTTCTAGATATATAACTGAATGGCTAAGGAGCTGTATTGATGCACAGTAGTGTCCCTACACAGGTGATCTGTGTTCAGGGCCCAACATGATGTGTCACCACATATTTGGACAGACTAATTTAACCAAAAATGTAAGAGCAGGGTTCAGCTTTGGTGTTGCTGCATTGTCATAAATGGGCTTTGCATGTAAATTAATCAGTTGGAAAGCACAGATAATTTACTGTTTTTTTTCATTGAGAGTGTTTCTGGTCAGGCAGCATTTAATGTCCAAGCCTAATTGCCCAGAGGGCAGTTAAGAGTCAACCACATTACTGTGGGTATGAGGCCACATGATGACCTGACCAGGTAAGGATGGCAGTTTCCTTCCCTAAAGGACTTTAATGAATGAGATAGATTTCTCCCGACAACGGTTTCATGGCCATCATTAGAAAGTTACTTCCAGATTCTTTTCATTGAATTCAAATTCCACCATCTGCCATGGTGGATTCGAACCCAGGTGTTCAGAACATTAGCTGAGCTTCTGGATTAACAGATTAACTAGGCCATTGCCTCCTCATTATGACGGTAAAAAAAATCATTTTTTGTGTGATAATACTTCTGTAGATAGAAAGAAAGCACAAGCAAGATTCATGAAATAACTCCACAGAGGCCAGTATCCCATCACCAAGTCACCTTTTATTTACACATGGAGAGTCCTTGATGCTGGCTCAGCTCCCTCAGAGCCAACTCTGAGTGAGCAGAACCCCTGACACTCTGGTTTAAATTTTTCAGCCAGGGCTCCCTGATTGGATCAGATTAACAGCCCCAATCAGGGACCTCATATTCTATGAGGGCTGTTTGGCTGACCTTGTTCCAACCACTAAAGTTTGATTCCTTTAAAAGAAAGAAAATAAAAGATTGGAAGTCGAAGTGCGTATTGGTGTAATGATAATGTCCCTATCTCCAAGCCTAGACGCCTGAACTCAAGTCCTTCATTTCTCAATGGGCGTGTCATAACATATCTTAACAAGTTGTTTAATGCATCTACAACTGAAAGGCTGCTTTCATAAAGAGCTCTATTGATTTACTTAGAACATATTACTAAGCTAATCAAACCTTTCCTAATCAGTTTGATTTCCTGAATCTGACCGATGACCGACTGGAGCAATTTTTGAACCGACATTGAAACTTTTCTCCCATTCTCTCTTGCCTTGACCCTTCCTCCTTTTTTTCTGAATGAAGGTAGAAGATTTACTGCTGCCTGAGCCTCTCACATTCTCTGCAACTCCTGTGAGTTATAACTAATGTGTTGCTAATTACTATCGGCTGTTTCTCGCAATACACTGGGTTGGAGCTGACGGTATGGGTGCATTGTTTTTCAATTCCATTCTGTGATCCATCTGAAAATGTTCTGTTTACCAAACTTTATATTTCTCAACTTTACTAATCTGTAGGCATCCCTGCTCTGCTTTGGAATATCTTGCTTTGCCACTTTTTTAGATTAGATTAGATTAGATTCCCTGCAGTGTGGAAACAGGCCCTTCAACCCAACAAGTCCACACCGCCCCTTGAAGCATCCCACCCAGACCTATCCCCCCCGAGAACCCACACATCCCTGAACACTACGGGCAATTTAGCATGGCCGATCCACCTAGCCTGTACATCTTTGGACTTTTGTACTTTTTACAGCGCACACCAATATAGAAATGGCATTAATTTCTATGTGTGTAACAGATTTTTTTCAAAGCGTTTTCAAATGTCTTCTCCAAGCTTGGAGTGTGAGCTTATAGCAACCTCTACAGTGTTTTATTTGCATCATGTCCATGCTCATGCCTCACTAGTTAGGCACAATAAGCATCAGTAATACATAGACTCACATAATCAAACACAGAACAATTGACCACTGCAGATATTAGAAGCAAAATTCAGGGTGGCACAGTGGCTCAGTGGTTATCACTGTCGCCTCACAACACCAGGTGCCCAGGGTCTGTTCCACACTCGGGTGGCTGAGTGTGCGGACTTTGCACACTTTCCCTGTGTTTGTATGGGTTTCCTCTGGGTGCTCCGGTTTCCTCCCACAGTCCAAAGATGTGCAGGTTAGGTGGATTGGTCATGCTAAATTGCCCCACAGTGTCCCAAGATGTGCAAGATACCACTAGCCGTGGGATATGCAGCGTTACAGAGATTGGGTGAGATGCTCTTCAGAGGACTTGATGGGCTGAAGGCCCTGCTTCTGCACTGTCAGGACTCTATGAAGATATTCATTAAGGACTCACTCTGTGGCCCTCTGTTAAATGGCAGCTATGATCAAGAACTATTGACAATGAATGTTGGCCTAGTCAGTGATACATGCATCTGAAGAATTAATTGCGAGAGACATATATCTACTCTTAATGCACAAAGCTCTTTCTTTCCTTCTGTAATTTTCTTGCGGTGTTTATAGTTTTGCTGTCACCCCAGACACCACTTTATCTTGAACTTTAATCCTGCTTTTAGATCTCCTTATTCTCTCCACAATCTGTTTTTTGTGTTTTCCGATAAATTGATCCCCATTTTCATTACTACTTCTCTCTGGCAGCAATAGCGAGCTCTCGGAAACTGCTTGGTGCCATTTCTGTGCAGGATGGCCTTTTCACTCCGGAAATACTCAAGTGTTTTCCCTGCTGTTTTTCATTGCTGATCATAGATCAAACTCCTCAACAGTAGACCAAAAGTTTAACTGCAGTAATTTGCGTTTATACCCAACCTTTATAATTGAGATTTCTGTTCTCTTTCACTTCTGGCCTCTTGCATAGATTTTTATTGATCTGGTATTGGAACCTGTGCCTTCAGCTCCCTAGGGCAGGAGTGCTGCATGTTCTCCTCCTCAGTCCATAAATATCTCTATCCTTCACATAGCTCTTTTCCCCTTCAACCTTCCTCTGGCCAAGCTTTTTATCACCTGCCATATCTCCTTACACAACTTGGTGTCTCATCCCTTCCTCCCACCCCAAGCCGCACCCCCATCTACCTACTAACCTCATCCCACCTCCTTGACCTGTCCGTCTTCCCTGGACTGACCTATCCCCTCCCTACCTCCCCACCTATACTCTCTCCACCTATCTTCTTTACTCTCCATCTTCAGTCCGCCTCCCCCTCTCTCCCTATTAATTCCAGTTCCCTCTCCCCATCCCCCTCTCCGATGAAGGGTCTAGGCCCGAAACGTCAGCTTTTGTGCTCCTGAGATGCTGCTTGGCCTGCTGTGTTCATCCAGCCTCACATTTTATTATCTTGGTGTCTCATCTAATTTGATATGAATGTTGTGAGGGGCCTTGTGATTATTTGCTGTGGGAATGGTGTTATTTAAGTGCAAATACTTATTGTCAAATATGGTTTTGCACATTGAACTCTATCCTAAGGTGTTCCACAGGGACTGGGTTCCTCACTCTGATTAATGTATCTCTGGGCTTTCATTTATTTTATTTTATTTGCTCACAGGGTGAGCCCACCCCTAATTGCCCAGAGGGAAGTTAAGACTCAACCACATTGCTGTGGGTCTGGAGTCAGATGTCAGCCAGACCAGGTAAGGATGGCAGCTTCCTTCCCTTCAAGACATTAGTGAACCAGATGGGGTTTTTCCCCCAACAGTGGGTTTGTGGTCATGGTTAGACTCTTTATTCTTAATTTTTATAGAGTTCAAATTCCACCATCTTCCATGGCAGGGGTTCGAGCCCAGATCGCAATGTTATAACCTGGGTCTCTGGATATTCAGTTGTGGGACGTGGACATTCCTGGCTGGGCCCAGCGTTTATTGCCCGTCCCTTGTTGCCCCTTGAGAAGGTAGGGATGAGCTGCCTTCTAGAACCACTGCAGTCCACCTGTTGTGGGTTGACGCACAATGTCCTTAGGGAGGGAATTCCAGGATTTTGACTCAGTGACAGGGAAGGAACTGCGATATATTTCCAAGTCAGGATGGTGAGTGGTTTGGAGGGGAACTTGGAGGTTGTGGTGTTCCCATGTATCTGCTGCCCTTGCCCTTCTAGAAAGAAGTGGTGGTGGGTTTGGAAGGTGCCATCTGAGGTTCTTTGGTGAATAAAAGTTCAGTGATAATTCAGCAATAATTCAGTAATTATTCAGCAATAATTGGTACTAATTCAGCAATAATTCACTGATTATTCAGCAATAATCAGTGAGAATTCAACAATAATTCAGTGATAATCAGTGATAATTGGTGATAATTAAATAATAATTCAGTGATTATTCAGCGGTAATCAGTGATAATTCAACAATAATTCAGTGGTAATTCAGCAATAATTCACTGATTATTCAGTGATAATTCAGCAATAATTAATCAATAATTCAGTGATAATTCTGCGATAATACCACTAGGCTCTTATTTTCCCTTAAATCAGCTTCAACACAAGAGATCCTAGCTGTCATGTCCTTACCATTGGTTGATTGCCCTGACCCATCAACCAGGTGTGCCACCTTCCCAATTGGGATGACTTCTGGGTCCGTCTCAACTGGATCTGTTTCTTTCAGAAAGGACATTATTGCCATCCAATGATATCCTTCAAAGAAATTCCACCAATTGATTCATGGAGGGAGAGGGATCATAGAATCGTAGAATCCCTACAGTGTGGAAGCAGGCCAATTTGGCTCATCAAGACCACACTGACTCTCTGGGGAGCATCCCACCCAGACCTACCCCCCAACTGTAACCCTGCATTTCCCATGGCCAATCCACCTAACCCACACATCCCTGGGCACCATGGGGTAATTTAGTCTGGCCAATGCACCCTAATCTGCCCATCTTTGGGCTTTAGGGGGAAACCGGAGCACCCGGAGGTAACTGACGCAGACATGGTGGGGGGGAAATGCTGTTTTGGAGAGCAAATTTAGACGTGATGGCAACTGGTTTCCTTCTGGAGTTTTTATTTGTGATTCTGTCACTTCAGCAGAGTGAGAGGGTTTCTCATTAAGACATGGGAGATTCCGTGAGGTTTTGAGAGACCACATGCCGTCGAGCTGTCTGAATGCTTCTGACTAGTGCTTGCAGCTTTCGAATAAGGAGGCAATCATTTAAAACTTTGTCGAGGAGAAATTCTGCACTCACAGGCTTATGAATCTTTGTAACCTTACAGAAATGTGAATGCTTGGTGAATATATTCAAGATGTTACCTTTGTGAATTAAGCAATGTGTGGATTAAGAGGAAGGTAGAGTTGAGGTATAAGTTTCCTGTGATTGTATACGAGAATGGGAAGGCCCACTTCTGTCCCTGTCTCTTAAGTTTAACTTTTGGCTAGTTTGCAGACTTATCTGAAAATGAATGTGTCAAATTTGCCATCAGTTCACTTCTACCCAAGTTGGCAGGAGATGACATCCTTTTAATAAGTTGCACCTGGTCTTTGGTTGGCATTTCACAAGCAGCGTCTGTGCATAATGGGGAATTATAAAAAAAGTCATTAATTTCAAAGGCAGTTACCATCCTTCCTATCAGTGTGGCCAGTGTACTAGTGTGTGACATCTCGTGTCTCAGATGGTGGTGTACATGCTGATTAAACTGTCGTTTACAATATACACGCGTTCCTTACAGCCACTGCCGTTCTCCCTGAACACGTCGACTTCATAAGGCGCTCAGAGATCACACTTTCAAAGAATTTATCTTGTAAGTGACCTCAATTAACCGCTTCTGTTTTCGCAGCCTCAGCTGTCTTCTCGCTCCCCATCTTCTGTGGAAATCATCAGTGCTTATTACAATGAGAGGTGAGGCTATTGCTATGAGTGCAGAAGAGGGATCTCACCAGTTTGGTATGATAAGGTCAGAAAGTTAAAAGCTGGAAATAAGATAGGGACTCTAAGCCATTATTATCCAAATGTCAAGAACATGGAGTCCTGTGTCACAAGCACATTGAAGCAGTCACTGTGAGAGTGTTCAGTGGATTTCTGAAGGGAGGTGAAGTGTGGGACACAGCTTAAATCTCCTTACCTAAGGAAGGATCTACTTTGCATAGTGATAAAGCAGTGGGGAAAGACCACTGCCTGGGGTCTTCCTCCTGTAGGTAAATCAGGTGACAGACCCTCTTAGTACCTCAGTGTATGTAAATATAGTCTTGTGTGTATAAGAGATGCTTTTCGTTTTTTTTGGGATAGGATCAGACTCCAATGTTTGCTTGAATATGCTACTGTACAATTTGTGATGATGTATATATCCAAAGATATTTTTTATGAATAAAGTATAATTTTGAAATTAAAAACATCACAATGCCTCCTCCGAATAATGAGGAGAAATTGGGCAGACTATTCTCTAGAATTTAGAAGAATGAGAGGGTGACCATGTTGAAACAGAACTCTGCAGGGTTTGACAGATTGGGATGGAAGGAGGATGCATCCCTACTGCTTGAGGTATGTGGAACTAGGGAACACAGTCTCAAAACAGGCAGGCCATTTAGGATTAACTCAGGAGGGACTTTTTTTTCACCCAGTGCCGGTGAATCTTTGGGATTCATTACCCCCTAGAGGGCTGTGGAAGCATGGTCATTGCGTACGTTCATAGAATGCCTCCAGCTCATTCGGCCCATTGAGTTCACACTGAGCCTCCGAAGAGCATCCCATCCAGACCCACACCCCCCCTACCGTACAACCCTGCATTCCCCATAGGCTAATCCACCTGGCCTACACGTCCCTGGCCATTATGGGATAATTTAGTCTGGCCAGCCCACCCTAACCTGCACATCTTTGGACTGTGGGAGGAAACCCACGCAGACACAGGGAGAATGTGCAAACTCCACACAGACAGTTGCCCGAGGCTGGAATCGAATCCAGGTCCTAGGTGCTGGGAGGTGGAGGTTCTAACCATTGAGCCACCATGTTGCCCTAAGACAGATCAGTAGGCATCAAGACAGTGAACATGTAATGGGACATGGGAATAGGGATGGAAAATGGTACTAAGGAGAAAACCAGCCATGATTTAGTTGAATGTCAAAGCAGGTTTGAGGGGATGAATAGCCTCATGCTGTTCCTATACTCCCATGTTGTGGGTGGAGATTTTCCAATTTCTGTCCTTGAGGCTAGTTTGCCATTGGTTTGGATGCAGAAAAATCTAATCATTGCCTCTGGGTTAGCCTGAATTCATGTCAGTCCCTCCCTATCTGATCATCGAAACACAATGATCCAGTTCTGAAGGTGGCTGTCAGGTCATTGAAGGTAGCAGGACAACTGGACTGAAGGTAAGAGATAACAAGGTGTAGAACTGGATGAACACAGCAGGCCAAGCAGCATCTTAGGAGCACAAAAGCTGACGTTTCGGGCCTAGGCCCTTCATCAGAAATGGGGGAGGGAGAGGAGGCTCTGAAATAAGTAAGGAGAGAGGGGGAGGCAGATAGAAGATGGATAGAGGAGAAGATAGGTGGAGAGGAGACAGACTGGTCAAAGAGGCAGGGATGGAGCCAGTAAAGGTGAGGGTAGGTGGGGAGGTAGGGAGGTGATAGGTCAGTCCAGGGAGGACGGACAGCTCAAGGGGGCGGGATGAGGCTAGTTGGTAGGAGATGGGGGTGGGGCTTGAGGTGGGAGGAGGGGATCGGTGGGAGGAAGGTCAGGTTAGGGAGGCGGGGATGAGCTGGGCTGGTTTTGGGATGCAGTAGGGGAAGGGGAGATTTTGAAGCTGGTGAAGTCCACATTGATACCATTAGGCTGCAGGGTTCCCAAGCGGAATATGAGTTGCTGTTCCTTGCAACCTTCGGGTGGCATCATTGTGGCACTGCAGGAGGCCCAGGATGGACATGTCGTCTGCAGAATGGGAGGGGAAGTTGAAATGGTTCGTGACTGGGAAGTGTAGTTGTTTATTGCGAACCGAGCGGAGGTGTTCTGCAAAGCGGTCCCCAAGCCTCCGCTTGGTTTCCCTGATGTAGAGGAAGCCACACCGGGTACAGCGGATACAGTATACCACATTGGTAGATGTGCAGGTGAACATTTGCTTGATATGAAAAATATTCTTGGGGCCTGAATACTGAAGGGTCTGTTTCTGTGTTGTATGACTCGATGACTCTAAGTGGAGAGAGCAGCTGATAAAGCATACATTATTTGCAATTTTATTTTTAGGTGGATAGAGTACACCAGCTAGGATGAGATGTGGAACTTTTATTATTCCTTTGTTAGTCCTCCATTGCATACAGATGTGGGCCTCATATAACAGGAAAGACGTGAATATTTTGGAGACAGTGGAGAAGCAATTTGCGACAATGGTTCCAGGAATGAGAACCTTTAATTATGAGGATAGATTGAAAAGTTTGGGACTGTTTTTCCTGGGGAGGAGAAGTTTGAGTTACAATTTGGTAGAGGTTCTCAAAATCCTGAGCGGTCTAGTTAGAGCAAGTAGGGAGAAACTGTTCCTGCTTGTAAAAGGAGCAGGAACAAGAGGACATAGATTTCATTGAATCTCTACAGTGTTGAAGCAGGCCATTCTGTCCATTGAATCACACCAATCGTCTGACGAACATCCCACACAGGCCCAGACCACCCCCCTACACTCCCTGTAATCTTGCATTTTCCATGGCCAATCCACCCTAACCTGCACATCCCTGGACACTATGGGACAATTTAGCATGGCCAACCCACCCTAACCTACACACCCCTGGACACTATGGGGTAATTTAGCACAGCCAATCCACCCTAACCTGCACATCCCTGGACACTGTGGGACAATTTAGCATGGCCAATCCACCCTAACCTGCACATCCCTGGGCATTATGGGGTAATTTAGCACGGCCAATCCACCCTAACCTGCACACCCCTGGACACTATGGGACAATTTAGCATGGCCAACCCACCCTAACCTGCACATCCCTGGACACTATGGGACAATTTAGCACGGCCAATCCACCCTAACCTGCACATCCCTGGGCACTATGGGGTAATATAGCACAGCCAATCCACCCTAACCTGCACATCCCTGGACACTGTGGGACAATTTAGCATGGCCAATCCACCCTAACCTGCACATCCCTGGGCACTATGGGGTAATTTAGCACGGCCAATCCACCCTAACCTGCACACCCCTGGACACTATGGGACAATTTAGCATGGCCAACCCACCCTAACCTGCACATCCCTGGGCACTATGGGGTAATATAGCACAGCCAATCCACCCTAACCTGCACATCCCTGGGCACTATGGGGTCATTTAGCACGGCCAATCCACCCTAACCTGCACACCCCTGGACACTATGGGACAATTTAGCATGGCCAACCCACCCTAACCTGCACATCCCTGGACACTATGGGGTAATATAGCACAGCCAACCCACCCTAACCTGCACATCCCTGGGCACTATGGGACAATTTAGCACGGCCAACCCACCCTGACCTGCACATCTTTGGACCGGGGGCGGGGGGTGGGGTGGGGGAACTGGAGCACCCGGAGGAAACCTGCACAGACAAGGGAAGAATGTGCAAAAGAAGAGAGAATGATATGAGAGAGAAAAAAAACCTGTTTCACTTGGTGAATAGTTAGGGAGTGTGGTGGAAGCAGTTACAATTAGTTCATTCAAGCTGGGCATTGGATGATCATTTGGATAATAACAATGTGTAGGGTATGGAGTAAAGGCAGGAGACTGGCCATTCAGCTTGGATTACCAGTGCAAAATCTTCAGAAAAAAAAATCATATTAGTTCCACTGTTCCCAGGACCTTATCAATTATTTTCCCTGAAGTATTTTTCCAATACCCTTTGGAAAGATCCCACGGCCCCTGCTCCCCCTCAGGTTGTGAATTCCAGATCACAGTAACCGGCCGGCACTCACATCACCTCCAGTTCTGTTGGAAACTATGTTACTCCTGAAGTAGAACATTCCGCCACAGGAACCAACTTCTTTGCTTTTACTCCATCAACACACTTCCAGGAATTCGGATGCCTTTAGTAAACAACCTCCTGATTGATTCTTCCCTGAGGGAAAATAACTCCGTCTTCCCAGCCTCTCTCTGGTAGAATTCTGAAAAATCTCTTTCGAAACTTTTCGGCAGCTTATACAGGCAGGAAAGTGAAGTTGAGGTTTGTCAGATCAGCCACGGTCTCCTGGAATGGAGGAGAATGGAGAGGGCTGAATGGCCTACTTTGCACCTAACTCTTAAGGTCGCATTGACATCCTCCCTGAGGATTTTCTTGCTCAGACGAAGCAGGACTTGCAGGTTTTGGGACGGGATAATATACCGCAAGCTGAGAGAAGACTGAGCAGTTATTGGGATGGATAAGGAAGTCCAGGCCTCCAATATTCAAGGATTTTATTAAAGGTAGGTCAACATTCAATGTGTCCATTAATTTGTTTGTGTTTGACAAACAGAACCAACAGCTAGCATTAAATTTGAAGGCTTTTCTTCATCGATTTCTTTAGAGTTGGATTGACAGACAAATATTGATTTGATGACTTATTTTGTGTCACATGTATTTTGTTACTAAATAGAGTGAAGAGTATTATGTAGTGTCACCTATCTCTGGTTCCATATTTAAACACATAAAAATAAGCCAAAATTTAGAATATTTAGACAGAAAAATGAAGAAATAAAGGAAGTGTCCAATTTTCCAGTCCTCCTGGTTATGTGCTTCATCATGGGCCATAGGCCTGGTGGCCAGACACGAGTTGCCTTTGCCGCTGGAAATAAAGTCACCCACTCTTCAGCATCTTCTTACCTCCACCGATACACTCACCGCTACGAATCCTCAATGGACCTCGCCAATTCAGATACCACCAGCACCACTGGGCACCATGCTGGCCCAAACTCGACTCATCCACTGCCATGAGTCCGCTTCAGGCCCATCTCACCAATGCAGCCATTGCTGATATGGCAGGGTGTTCTACTGGGCTTCAGGCCCATCTCACCAATGCAGCCATTGCTGATATGGCAGGGTGTTCTACTGGGCCCAAACTCGCCTCCATCACCACCTCCAGTGAGGCCAGTGTTAGACAAATATTCACATTCTTTGTTAAAAATCTGGACAAAAGACCTGAGGGCATTGTTGCAAAGTTTGTAGATGACAGAAAGGCAAGTGAAGGGACAGGTAGTGCTGAGGAAGTGGGGAGGCTGCAGAAGGACTTGGACAGGCCAGGGGAGTGGGTAAAGAGGTGGCAGATGGGATACAATATGAGTAGGTGTGAGATTTTGAACTTTAGTAGGAAGAACAGAGGCACAGATTATTTTCCAAATGATGAAAGGCTTTGGAAATCTGAAGCACAAAAGGGCTTAGCTGTCCTAATACAGGATTTGTTCAAGGTTAATGTACAAGTTCAGTTGACAGTTTGGATGGCAAATGTAACATCGCCATTCATTTCGAGAAGGCTAGAATGCAAGAGCAGAGATATATTGCTGAGGTTGTGTAAGGCTCTGGTCAGACAGCGTTTGGAATGTTGTGAGCAGTTTTGGACCCTGTATCTAAGGAAAGATGTGCTGGCATTACAGGGTCCAGAAGAGGTTTACAGGAATTGTCCCAGGGATGGACGGCTTGTCATATGAGGACCGTTTGAAGATTCTGGATCTGTACCCATTGGAGTTTAGAAGGACGAGGGGGGGATCTGAATGAAACTTGAAGAACACTGAGAAGCCTGGATAGAGCAGACAGGGAGAAAATGTTTCCACTCGTTGGGGAAATTAGGACACGAGGGCACAGCCTCAGAGTGAAGGGACGACCCTTTAGAAATGAGCTAAAGAGGAATTCCTTCAACCAGAGGGTAGTGAATCTGTGGAACTCATTGCCACTGAGGGGTGTGGAGGCCAAATGATTGAGTGTATTATTGACAAAGGTAGATCGGTTCTTGGCTGGTAAAGGGGATTAAGTCAGTGTAATGGGGCAAGGCAGGAGAATGGGATTGAGAAATGTGTCAGCCACGATTGAACGGTGGAGCAGATTAGATCCATCAAGCAGCCTAATTCTGCTCTTATGCCTTATGGTCGTACGGTGCATATCTTTGTTGATCATATTTTCCCTTTCAGCTGAATTAATGCTTAACCAACATCACAGCCATTATAGTTTTATGGAAAATTACAGTTTGGCCAGAATTTGTTTCCTGAAATAGTGGTGCTCACTGTTACTAAGAGTTAAATGGTACAGCAACTTTATGCAAGTGGCAAATATGAAACTAAATGCGAAGTTAAAAGTTTAAAAAAAAATGGCAGTTGCCCCTCGGACCTTCATGTGTTTTAGTGCATTTGCCCACAAAATCATACAGCGTGGAAGCAGGCCATTTGACCCAAACTGACCCTCTGAAAAGCATCCCTCAGCTACCCCATCCCTGTATTCCCACCCTAGACAATTTGGGCAATTTGAGATAGCCAATTCACCTGACCTGCACATCTTTGGTGAGAGGAAATTGGAGCAAATCTGCACAGACACAGAGAGAATGTGAAAACTACACACAGTCACCCAAGCCACTGAGCCACCATAAGTTACACATTAAAGTCACTGCACAAGTTAAACCTTATCATTACGATAGTAAGGTACCTTTTGAACATTACATGGCCATTTATTGTCATTAATCTTCCGCAATTGCACCGCAGTGAATAATTATGTGCGGAGATGTGCTCCTTCAAGTTTTGAGTCCTTCAGGAAGATTTTAATACATTTCACTTTTTCTCGTTGGGGATGAGCGGGAGAGTTGGTCATGGGATGAGACCGGGTGTGGGGGGATTTTGAAACTGGTAAAGCCTCATTGAGACTACTCAGTTGTGTGCTCCCATGGCGGAAGATGAGGTGCTGCTCCTCCAGTAACTTTACCAGCTTCAAAATCTCCCCAACCCACTCTGGCCTCATCCCATGACCAACCCTGCCTCTCATCCCCGCCTCCTTGACCTGACACAACCTCTCTATCTCCTCGCCCATCTCTCCACCACTCTCACCCCACCGACCAGTCCCCTCCACTCCATACCTGCATCCACATATCACTGTCCCACCTATCTTGCCCAGCCCCATCCCTCCTTTCTCTATTTTTTTCAGAGCTCCCTTCCCCACTCCCTCACTCCTGAAGAAGGGTCCGGGCCCGGAACGTCAGCTTTCCTGCTCCTCTGATGCTGCCTGGCCTACTGTGTTCATCCAGTTCCACACTGTGTTATCTCTGACTCAAGCATCAGCAGTTCTTACTATCTCAAAATATATACAAATGTTTTGAATCTTTCACCGCTGTCTCGTTGCTTTTCTCTTTCTCTTAATTCAGTCCTGCTTTCCTTCTTTGAGTACTTGGTTTGATGTTGATTTCATCCCAGTTAAGTTCACCCTTCTCCTGTGTGCCTCCTGAGTTTATTTCCAATCTTGAAATCTCATTGCTGATGAGGAGATCCCTAATTGCTAGCACTGTCAGTCTGGGCACCAAGGGGTGGTGTTACTCCTTGTTATTGTGGAGGCAAAAATGCTCCGAGGCAGAGGAAGCCTGAGAAACTGCAACAAATAAGGTGGCTCAGTGGTTAGCACTGCACCTCACAGCGCCAGGGACCTGGGTTCAGTTCCACCTTCACATAACTGTCTGTGTGGAGTTTGCTCGTTCTCCCTGTGTCTGCGTGGGTTTCCTCCGGGTGCTCCGGTTTCCTCCCACAGTCCAAAGATCTGCAGGTTAAGGTGGATTGGCCATGCTAAATTTGCCCATGGTGTCCAGGGATATGTGGATTAGACATGGGAAATGATAAATGGGTCTGGGTGGGGTGCTCTTCAGAGGGACAGTGTGGACTTGTTGGGCTGAAGGGCCTGTTTCCACACTGTGGGCACTCTATGAAATGGCGGATATTGTTGCCACAGTAGTAGCTGGCTGAATATTGGGGAGCTTCTAATTTAATCAAATAAAACAGTTGTGAAACTAACAGTTTTGTTTTTAAATTCTAATTGACAATTAGTGATATGGAGAGACATATGCACAATAAAATTTAGGGCAGAGGGTTATGAATTATTTTTTTGTTATGGAATGTGGGCATCACTGCCTGGCCAGCATTTCTTGCCCATCCCTAGTTGCCCCCTTGAGAAGGTGGTGGTGAGCTGCCTTCTTGAACCGCTGCAGTCCATGTGATTCATTCTGTTACAGACAGTGAGGAGAGACAGTACAAAGTGATTTTGATTGTGGTGCAAAGAATTGAAGAGGCTCAGGGTTGTACATATGGCAAGCCTTGAAAATGGGCA
This sequence comes from Stegostoma tigrinum, assembly GCF_030684315.1. Classification (NCBI taxonomy): domain Eukaryota; kingdom Metazoa; phylum Chordata; class Chondrichthyes; order Orectolobiformes; family Stegostomatidae; genus Stegostoma; species Stegostoma tigrinum. The sequence goes on from NC_081391.1 coordinate 10,479,540, forward strand.
AGACAATTTGAGACCAGAGATAATGGGAACTGCAGATGCTAGAGAATCCGAGATAACAAGGTGTGGAGCTGGATGAACACAGCAGGCCACACAGCATCTCAGGAGCACAAAAGCTGACGTTTCGAGCCTAGACACATCATCAGAAAAGCTTTTTGTTAAAAGGCACACCCTGACTTTGTAGGGCAGGACTTGAACTCACACAACTTATGCAAAGATGAGGAAAAGATACAGGCCTCATCAAGTGAAATGCTAGCTATGCAAATCCTTTGTAAAATATTCTGTTTGTTTCTCAGGCACCAGCCTTTGAAAACGTTCTTTAGAGAGGATGTTGACCAAGCCATAGATCCATACAGCATGGAAACAGAACCTTCGGTTCAACCGGTCCATGCCGAGCATAATCCCAAACTAAACTAGTCCCACCTGCCCACTCCTGGCCCATATCCCTCCCAAACATTTCTTATTCATGGGCTTATCCAAACGCCTTTTTAACATTGTAACTGTACCCACATCCATCACTTTTTCAGGAAGCTCATTCCACACACGAACCACTCTCTTTATGTCAGAAAGTTGCCCCTCGTGTCTTTTTAAAACTGTTTTCCTCTCACCTTAACATATGCTTCCTAGTCTTTAAATCCCCCACCCTAGGGAAAAGACTCCTGCAATTCACCTTATCCATGGCCTTCATGATTTTATGAATCTCTGTACGGTCACCCCTCAACCCCTGTAATCAAATTAACTGGAATTAAATACTCCACACACTTACAGAATGATGAAGTTGGATCTGTTCTTGTTGTAGTGAGGAAGTTAACCTGAACTAAAGGGTTAATGCGCATTTACTAAATGATTTAATCACACATAATCAGGTCTGTCTAAATTGGAGACGAGTTTCACTTTGTACTTAGGGAGGCTTAAGTTCAAATTATATCTGTAATAAGTAGTAAAAGATAACAGTGAATCAAGTCGGAGCGCCAGTATGGGCCTGATGGGCCGAATGGCCTGGTTCCACACTGTAGGGACCCAATGATTCTGTAGGACTGCTGCCTTGTCAGAGAAAGATGCCTGGTGGGGGTTTAACCTGAGGGTCACTGTGCATCATGTGGGGAGAGAGGTTGTGAAGGAGAGTCTTTTGGGGTAATCTCAGCCACTGTGGAGAACTGAGCCTGCACTGTTGGTAACACTTGATGTTGCAAACCTGCTGCCCAGCTAGCTGAGTTCAGAGAGAATAAACTGTTAGAATTATTTTACCATGGGCAAAGTGCTCCATTAAGAGCAGACTGAGTTCAATGATCAGTTGTGTTCATATTGACCACCGGAGCAGGTCTGATGGGCTGAATGGCTTATTCATGCTCCTACGTTCTTTGTTTCTACCTTAAGGCCATAAGACACAGAATAAGAGTAGACCATTTGGCCCATCAAGCCTGGTCCACCATTCAATAGGATCACGGCTGATCCAATATTCCTCATGTCCACATTCCATAACCCTTGATTCCCCAGCTGATCAAGAATCTAGAGCTAACGTTTCGAGTCCAGCGACCCTTCCTCAGAACTGACTTCTGAGGAAGGGTCACTGAACCCGAAACGTTAACTCTGTTTTCTCCTTCACAGATGTTGCCAGACCTGCTGAGCTTTTCCAGCAACTTTGTTTTTGCTCCTGATTTACAAGCATTTGCAATTCTTTCTGTTTTTATTTTGATCAAGAATCTCTCAGCCTGGAACGTATGGCAGGACTCTGCCCGCACAGCTTTCTGTGGCAATGAGTTCTGAAGACTGAGCCTCTGAGTGAAAAAAGTCCTCTTCATCTAAGTTTTAACTTGGTGTGCCTTAATTTTGAGACTGTGCCCTCTAGTGCTAGATTCTCCCGTGAGGGGAAACATCCTTTCAGCATGAATTGTGTCCATGTTTAGAATACTGGTGGAGTAGGTGGACAAAGATTACCATCCAAACCTTTGACTAGCCAAATCAGACATAGAGGACAGATCTGACTATAGAAGCAGACATGCTTTCATGATCACCCCACCCCCACCATTGCCAAACCAGTTAAGGCTGGGTTTGTTAGAGGTGTTTTAGCGAGTAAATGAGGAGAAACTGTTTCCAGGGACAGAAAGCTCAGGAATTCAAGACCATCAGTTCAAGGAAACCAGAAGGAACACGAGAAAGAAAACATGTTCTGCACAGTTGGGTGTTGACCTAGTTGAATGATTAGTGAAAGCAAACTCAATTGTGTATGTTTATGGCTCCCTTTTGATATTTGAAATGGGGAGGAGGGGTATTACGTTCACAGAACTGCCCCTCCACCCAATTCTTCCCACACCGACACTCACCAGGATTTCCAGGGCCACCACAAATGGGACAGAACTGGGATTGCATTGCACCCATTTCCCCCCCACTTCTTCTGAGGGCAAATTGGGCCTCCCTCCCTCTCCCACCCTAGACATTTCAAAACGTTGGGCAGTGGGCTCCACTGCTAAGTGGAAGTGAAATAATGGGAGTGAGGGAGTTTGGAGATCAGAGCCGGAGAAGTCTGGAAGCTCTCAATATCTTGTGCCCATGGAGGGAGTGATCGGAGTTAACTTTTCATCAGGAGGAGAATGAAAAGGCATTGGCGAGGACAGTTTTAGCTCTCCCACACTCCCAATCAAAAAAATGGGTTGGTTTTGGTTAAGTGAGGTAAAAAAGAAGCTCCCACTGGAACCCCAAATCACAAACTTTTGAGTTTAATGGAGGTGGGGGGAGAGGTCTATTCACAGATCATAGAATCCCTACAATGTGGAAACTGGCTCTTTGGCCCAACAAGTCCACACTGACCCTCACAACATCACACCCAGACCCATCCCCCTGTAACTCATTGAACCTATACATCCTTGAATGCTATGGGCAGTTTAGCACAGCCAACCCACCCTAATCTGCACACCTTTGGACTGTGGGAAGAAACCCATGTAGATATGGGGAGAATATGCAAACTGTACACAGTCACCTGAGGGTCGTATTGAACCTGGGTCCCTGATGCTGTGAGGCAGCAGTGCTAACCACTAAGCCACTGTACTACCCCATTGTCATGGTGTAGTCGGAGGCCATTTGGCCCATAATGTCAGCACTGGTCCTATTACCTCATGCAAATTTCCTGTCTTTACACCATATCATTTCTAACCAAATAATCATACAATGCCACTCTTGAATTTCTCTGTTGAACCTGCCTCCATCACAGATCCAGGCAGTTCCTAGCCCCTAATTACTGGCTATGTGTAAAAGTATTTTCTCACATCACCCTTGCTTCTTTTGCATAACCCTCTAAATCCACGGCCTCTTGTTCTCTCCTTTCCAAACAAAAACAGTTTCTCTATATCTATTTTCTCCAGCTCACTAATGGCTTTGAAAGCTTCTATCAAAACTCCTCTCAGCCTTCTCCTCTCAATGGAGAACAAATCTACCTTCTTTGCTGCCTCTTTTGAGCCTCTCATTCATCTCTACCATCTGCTCTGTTTTATATCAATTTACGTGGGGTTCGGGTAATAATCCAGGAAAGTCCTAATTCTTAATTTGGTGCCAAGCTCCTCATGCCATCTATGCAGAGCTACCTTTTCTTGTTGCCCCTATGCCATTGGCACTTATGTGGAATTTATTTCCAAATGAGAAAAAAATGGAAAGAACTGCTAGAAATCAGAAACACAAACAGAAATTGTAAGAAAAACTTAGCAGGTCTAGCAACATCAGTGGAGAGAAATCAGAGTTAATGTTTCGGGCCAAGTGGCCCTTCATCAGAGCTAAAGCATTATGGTCTCAGTTGGAAGTCACTTGATATAATTAGCACCCCACTCTAACCATCTAAGCTAACTGACCAGCATTCTGTGACAGGGTCACTGGGTCCCAAAGCTTTAATTCTGCTTACCATTTTCCCTATACTTAACCTGGTTGCTGATGCAAACATCAGTCTATTGGACAATAGGGCTGAGCAGGGGGTTAGCCCTGCTGCCTCACAGTGCCAAGGACCCAGTTTCAATTCCAGCCTCAGGCAGCTGGCTGTTTGGGGTTTGCTCCAGTTTCCTCCCACAGCTTAGAATTGCCCATCATGTATAGGAAAGTATAGGCGGGCTGAGTTAGCCATGGCTAATGTAGGGGGTGTGGGCCTGGGTGGGATTTCCCTTGGGAGCATTGACAGAGGCTGGATTGACTGTTTCCACATTTGTAGAAATTCTATGAGTGCTGGCAGTTTAAACCGAGGGCCACTGCACCTCAGGGGAGGGAAGAGGAGAGTCCTTAATAGTAACCTCAGTTGATAGTGGGAATTGAACCAATGCTGTTGGCATCAGAAAGCCAGCCAGTCAGCTGAGCTAAAGCAATTCACAAGCCTGGATGCCAATATGCTCTGCCTCTTCCTACACTGCTCTGTTTAATATTACCATTTCATTATCCTGCACTATTGTCTTGTTCTATCAGAGAATCTTACAGTGCAGAAGAGGCCCTTCAGCCCATCGAGTCTGTACCGACACATAAGAAACACCTGACCTTCAACCAATCCCATTTACCAGCACTTGGCCCTTAGCCTTGAATGTTATGACATGCCAAGTGCCCATTCAGGTAGTCCTTAAAGGGTGTGAGGCAATTAACCTTGAGCAGGAGTCTTGTGGTCAGTTCAGATGCATTCTGGATGTACAGTAAGGTGACAATGTGTTGGGGTGTACTGTATCTTCCTGTTGTTTGTGTGACTGGCATCGTCAGACCCAGCTGCTTGGGTATCTGTTGTCTCTACAGACTTGGCGACGGTATTCTTTTCCATTTTGGTGTAGTTCTGGTTTGCTGCAGTGTGTTGTGGCTTGTTTGAACGGTGCTTTTGCGCAACTCCATTTGTGACCGTTACGGTGGTTACTGTTGAAATTTAGGACTTGGGCCATGTCTGTGGCCTTTCTGTATACATTGGACAGAAATTCCCAGTTGGCCCTGTGTTCTAACATTATGCCCAGGAATGGGAGCTGTTTGTTCTTTGTTTCTTCTTTGGTCAATTTGATGCCGGCGAAAATGTTGTTTCTATGTTGTTTAGAATGTGTTGTCCTATGAGTTTAGACTGCTGTGGCCATTGGGCATCAAAGTAGCGAACAAACCTATATCAATCCTACACCAACTGCTAACAAGAACCTCACCCAACGAGGGCGAAACCAATGTAATATACAAGGTTGCATGCAAGGACTGCAACAAACATTACATTGGGCAGACAGGGAGGAAAATGGCCAAGAGAATACATGAACACCAACTGGCAACAAAAAGACATGACCAATACTCACTCATCTCCATTCACATGGATAAGAAGAACCATTGGTTCAACCGGGACAATGTCAGGATCCTTGGACAGGCCAAACGGAGGCGAGCACAGAATTTCCTAGATACCTGGTTCTCCACCAAGAAGGCCATCAGTAAACACATAGAGTTAGACCCTATATATACACCACTGTGATGAGTAGCTGGCAATGAGGTTATCAACCCAACTCACCCCAGAGTTTAAATGCCAGGGGGGAAAATACAGCAGCACTTCATCAGAGGCTGCACTGACGATTTTACCCAGCAGGGTAACGAAACGTCTGCGGAACAACGAACCAGCTCAGCGAGCCAACCACAACACCCACAACCCAAGATACAAGTCTACCCCAGAGCCTTAGTTACCCAAGTCCCTGGCACTGTGAGACAGCAGGGCTAACGACTGTGCCATCATGCCTATGGTCAAACACAGCAATGTCCCTTCGTCCCACAGAGACTCTTAGTGTTGTGCGTTCACTGAACACTTTCTTGTTAAATTACTCCTTCTAAATTACACCTTTACTTTGACTTTCTACAAAGTCACTCACATTAAAATCCTACCCTGGGTTCACATTTAGCTTAAAACCCTTTCTCCAGCCCTACTTAATCAATTTGACAGGAACTGGGTAAACTGGGACCCTGGAAAGGTCGGATGGCTCACATTTAACATGGCTTCTAGATTTAATCCTGATTAGTCATGTTCTACAACCAACAACCCTTCTTTCTTCGGCATCCCACTCACAGGATCTGACGCATCCAGGTCAATCACTCTACTTCACTTTCCATAGGGACTGCCTGGTCCATTGCATGCTTCTCGAATCTTTGTCTTCTCACCCTACTGCTGTGTGAGCTGGCCCTGACAATCTCAACTCTGTCCGTAATGGGCCACAGCTTGACTGCTGCCCCTGCAATGGGATATGGACAACATCCAACATTTAGGAGCAACAGTTGTAGAGAACAAAAACCCTCACTGAGATGAAGAAACCTGAATTGATCAGGCATGGCGGCAATTGACTGGAGGATTTCGCAAAGCCGGGGAGTGCAGCTCGAATGGTTCCTGAACTTTGTTTGAACTCCAAGATTAAATTGCAGCACTCCATTCCAATGCTCCCATCTGTATTTTTTCAAATTACATTTATTGTAGTGTCAATGAAAATGGTGTTAATGACAATTGAAATCCACACTGAAATTACCCTTAATAAAGGCTATAATAAGCTATCGGAAAGTCACCACGACAGACTAATATTGTCACTCCATTCTCATCAAGGGTATAATAAGGGAATTATTTTCCACTGGAATACTAAATTGAAATGATGAGTGTCATGCACTGTTGCTAATGGGTTTGTTTAGTTACTGTTTGACTATAATTAAAAATAAAACTTCGATAATGAATTGGGATGTTGCAATGGTGTAAGATTGCTGAGGAAAAGTAAAAGGGCTATTTAATGTTCTTAAGTGTTCAGAGGTGTGAGTGTCACTGGTGAATTAATTAATTAATTGCCCCTGTTTTATAGTCGAGGTGAGGAATTAGCAGGCTCAAACCCAGAATGGCTGCATTCCATGTCCTGAAAGATAGTAGAAACTCCAGGTCTGTGACCCAATGTCAACAAAGGAACAATGATATATTTCGAAGATCACTTCAGTAGCTCTGGGGGCCATTTCCAGTCAAGGTAACAACATGGAGCATGTTAAACTACTCAAGATACAACTCATTCAGGAAGCTGATATCTTTTCTGAAAGGTCCATCCAATACTGTATGTTTCAATTTTCCTTCTCTTGAAACTAGTTAAGCCGAGTCAAAATTAAGGGAAAGGTGAAGCATTCCCTATAAGATTGTGTCTCTGCAAATAGAGTAAGCTCATTGTTGTTGAGATTGTGAAGTATTCACTGGGGATGTTTTTGTACTGTTCTATTCTCCTCAACTCTTCCTGCACCTTTTTGTTTTTCTTTTAACTTTTTTTAGCTGTCTGCATTTTATTAAACCAAATGATTTGTACCCATTTTATAGCATTTTGCACGGAGGCCATTCAGTGCAATGTGGTTTTGGTAGCTGTTTGGCAAATGTAATAACCTGGTACAGTTCCCTGTTTTTTAACCTCTCAATATTTGGAAGTGAACTGGGCCAGCCATATCAATACTGAGGCTGTGAGAGCAGTTCAGAGTCGGGGGAATCTGCAGGAAGTAACTTGCCTCTGAACTTCACACAGAGCACGTCCAGCATTGACAAGGCACAGTCAGGAGTGCAATGATTTACTTGCTGGATGAGGACAGCTTTAACGACAGGTGAGGAGTGTAGCCCCATACTTGACTGGCACCCCATCACCCTCAGCAGTACTCCCTCCATCACTGAGGTACAGTCGGACTCATCGACAAGATTCTCGACAACAGCTTATCTAGGTCCCTTCGCTAGATCCACACAAACTGAAGTCCACGGCCAACCAAACTGAAAGACGAAGTTTGTAGATGTGTGTGAACATCATTACCGACAGATATCCCTGCTGGACACACATTAGCATCACTTGGAGCTACAGCAGGTTCAAAGTTCTGCGATTCCCTTCCTGAAAGCACCATGGGTTCAGCAACACAATGACAAATGCAGCAGTTCAAGAAGTACTCTCCATAATATGACCGTCACCCTAACCGTCACCGTCACACTCGCCCTAATACTAACCCTCCGCCCTCCGCCCTCGCCCTCACCATCACACTCGCCCTAATACTAACCCTCACCTTCATGCTCAGCCCTCACCCTCACCCTCATACTAACTCTCACCCTCACCATAATACTAACCCTCAGCCTCGACCTCAACCTCAACCTCACCCTCACTCTAATCCTAATGCTCAACCTCTGCCCTCGTCCTCGCCCTCACCCTGACCCTAATACTAACCCTTATACCTCACCCTCAATCTGACCCTCACCCTCACCATAATACTAACCCTCACCCTCAGCCTCAATCTGACCCTCACACTCACCTCACCCTCAGCCTCAATCTGACCCTCACACTCACCTCACCCTCACCCTTAACCCAACCCTGTGCATAATCCTAATCCTCACCCTCGCCATAACCTTAACATCAACCCTAAACCTAGCCTGGATCCTAATCCTAACCATAACCCTGACCCTGACACAAACACTAACCTTAACCCTAAACTTAACCCTAACCCTACCCTGACCTTAACTCTTTCCCTGACCCTGATCCTGATCCTAACCATGATCCTGACCCTGACCCTAACTCTGACCTGATCCTAACCCTGGCTCTGATCCTTACCCTGATCCTAACCATGATCCTGAGCCTGACCCTAACTCTGACGCTAATCCTAACACTGTCCCTGATCCTGACCCTGACTCTAGCTGTGACCATAACCCTAACTTTAGCCCTATCATTGTTTTGTATGGACAATTAGGGATGGGCGATAAATTCTGGTTTAAACAGTGAGACCCCAAAGCAGTGAATGAATTAAAAAAGTCATCTTTTGTCAAATTTTAATCTGCTTCCCTTTTCTAGGAAGTAACAGCATCTATACTCATTATTATTTCTGCAAGAGAATTCTAAAACTGTGTTGTCTTCATTCTAGCTAAAATTATAACTTTGAGTGTAAAGCTGTTATCTAACTGAATATTTAAGAATGGATCCCAAAGGCAGTCCAGTTTCTTTCATGTTAAATGCTGATGTCATCTGAAGCTGCTGAAGAATTCCTACCCACCTTTTAGGAACCAACATATTCTATAAAACCATAAGATAGAATTAGGCCATTTGGCCCATTGAGTCTGCTCTGCTGTTCAAGTGTAGCCGATGCATTTTTCAGCCCGAGGCTCCTGCCTTCTCCCTTGCCATCTGACAATTGAGGAGGGCACATGGGAACACAATAGAAAAAGGTTTTATTTGTTATTTTTATAACTTGGACACCCTAAAAACCCAACAATTGTTGAAAGGATTTTTAAAGAAAAGTCACTCACAGGATATGGGCATTGCCGGTTCGGCCAGCCTTTCATAGAATTCCCACAATGTGGAAGCAGGCCATTTGAGTGCACACCAACCCTCCAAAGAGCATCTCACCCAGACACAACCCCCTACCCTATCCTTGCATTTCCATGACTAACCCACCTAGCCTACACATCCCTAGATACTATAGCATTGGCAAATCCACCCTAACCTGCGCATCTTCGGACTGTGGGAGGAAACCAAACCACCTGTAGGAAGCCCACACAGACACGGGGAGAATGTGCAAACTCCACACAGACAGTTGCCCGAGGGTGAAATCAAACCCAGGTCCCTGGTGCTGTGAGGCAGCAGTGCTAACCGCTGATTTATTGCCCAGAGGGCCGTTAAGAGTCAACCACATTGCTGTGGATCTGAAGTCATTTGCAGGTTAGACCAGGTAAGGACAGCAGTGTCCTTCCCTATTGGATGTCAATGACTTTGATAGATTTTTCCCAACAATGGATTCATGATCATCATTAGATTCATAATTTCAGATTTTTGTTGGATTCGGAATCCATTAACATCGCCAGAACTTTAGCTGGGTCTCTGTATTAATAGTGCAGCAACAATATCATTAGGCCATTGCTTCACCTTAAATAGTAGACAAAATCATATAGCAAAGATTCATAGTTGGTCAATACTAACTTTTGAAAGTTGGTAGACTTTAGGAGTAGCATGAAGAGGTTGAGGACTTTGATAGATTGGATGCCCTAAGTAAGTGTAATTCACATCGAGATAACACAATGCAGTGACATGTTATTGCAAGTAAGGAAGATTAAGCTTATTTAAAACTTTACTGATATAGGCAGAATGAATGGAGAGAGAGAACAGAATAAAAGACTTGCGTTTTCTTAAGCTCAAGCCTTTTTTATTTAAAAAAAATACTTTATTCACAAAAAGATATACATACAAAGTTACTGAAGGAGTTCAGATCTGTACAGTAGTATATGAAGAAACGAAATGAACCCTGGAGTTTGACTCTATCCAACAAAACAAACCAAAAGCATCACTTACTTGTGCAATATTATATTTATATATATTTGAGGTGCTAGGAGGGTGCAAGCAGACCTCTACTTAACTTGTGGTGGAGGTGGGTACGATCACAACATTTAAAAGATGTTTGGACAGATACATGGTTAGGAAAGGTTTCAGGGCACTTGGGCCAAACACTGGTAAATGGAAGTGTCGGAGGATGATGTGTTGTATCCGGAGGTTGGTGGGGTGGTGTGTGAGAACGAGGGGGATCCTCTTCGGGCGGTTGTGGCGGGGGCGGGGTGTGAGGGAAGTGTTGCGGGAAATACGGGAGACGCAGTCAAGGACGTTCTCGATCACTGCGGGGGGAAAGTTGCGGTCCTTGAAGAACTTGGACATCTGGGATGTGCGGGACAACGGATACAACGCATCATCCTCCGACACTTCCGCCATCTACAATCCGACCCCACCACCCAAGACATTTTTCCATCCCCTCCCCTGTCTGCTTTCCGGAGAGACCACTCTCTCCGTGACTCCCTTGTTCGCTCCATACTGCCCTCCAACCCCACCACACCCGGCACCTTGCCCTGCAACCGCAGGAAATGCTACACTTGTCCCCACACCTCCTTCCTCACCCTTATCCCAGGCCCCAAGATGACATTCCATATTAAGCAGAGGTTCACCTGCACATCTGCCAATGCAGTATACTGCATCCACTGTACCCGGTGTGGCTTCCTCTACATTGGGGAAACCAAGCGGAGGCTTGGGGACCGCTTTGCAGAACACCTCCGCTCAGTTCGCAACAAACAACTGCACCTCCCAGTCGCAAACCATTTCCACTTCCCCTCCCATTCTTTAGATGACATGTCCATCATGGGCCTCCTGCAGTGCCACAATGATGCCACCCGAAGGTTGCAGGAACAGCAACTCATATTCCGCCTGGGAACCCTGCAGCCTAATGGTATCAATGTGGACTTCACCAGCTTCAAAATCTCCCCTTCCCCCACCGCATCCTTAAACCAGCCCAGTTCGTCCCCTCCCCCCACTGCACCACACAACCAGCCCAGCTCTTCCCCTCCACCCTCTGCATCCCAAAGCCAGTCCAACCTGTCTCTGCCTCCCTAACCTGTTCTTCCTCTCACCCATCCCCTCCTCCCACCCCAAGACGCACCCCCATCTACCTACTAACTCATCCCACCTCCTTGACCTGTCCGTCTTCCCTGGACTGACCTATCCCCTCCCTACCTCCCCACCTATACTCTCTCCACCTATCTTCTTTTCTCCCCATCTTCGGTCCGCCTCCCCCTCTCTCCCTATTTATTCCAGTACCCTCACCCCATCCCCCTCTCTGATGAAGGGTCTAGGCCCGAAACGTCAGCTTTTGTGCTCCTGAGATGCTGCTTGGCCTGCTGTGTTCATCCAGCCTCACATTTTATTATCTTGGATTCTCCAGCATCTGCAGTTCCCATTATCTCTAACATTCTGGGGAACTGTGTTTGAATCTCGCCATGGCAGATAGTGGAATTTGAAATCAATAAGAATCTGGAACTAAGAAACTACTGATGACTTTGAATCCATTGTCGATTGTTTCGAAAAACCTGTTTAGTTCACTAATGTCCTTTAGGAAAGGACTCTGCCATCCTTACCTGGTCTGGCCTACATGTGACTCCAGACCCACAGCAATGTGGTTGACTCTTAACTGTCCTCTGGGCAATTAGGAATGGACAATAAATGCTGCCTGGCCCGTGATGCCCTCATCCCGTGAATGTATAAAGGAAGCAAAATGAGAGATGACTCAGAGACTAATAGTGAGACAAGGCTTGGAAATAATTTTGACTGAGTCTGTAAAAGCTTGTATATAAATGTGAACTTTATTTCATTGAATTGTTGAATGTGCCATACACAAACCTGGGAGAAAAGGGTGTGTTTGACACAGGGTAAGCCGCGTGGAGATATTGTTCGCAGTGAAGAATATGGAAAATCTCCACGTATACTGAGTGCACACAATAGGTTAAAGAGCGTCAACAGTTAAACCATAAAAGGCGGAGATCACATGATACACAGCATCACAGGAACACAGGACAGCAGTATACAAGTATAATAAGCAACTAACAAAGAAAGTAACTTGAAACAAAAACAAATTGCTGGAGGAACTCAGCAGATCTGGCAATATCTTTAGAGAAAGAAACAGATTTGAGCCCAGTGGCACTTCTTCAGAGGACCCTCCGAATCAGCAGTTATTTGTTTTATTTCGAGGAAATGAGCATGTTGGTTGTTATTATAAGGGGATTAGAGCAATAGAATAAAGGATTCTTCTTACAGTTGTAGTGGGCCTTGATGAGGCCACACCAGGAGTCCGATGGTGTCCATATTTAAGGAAGGCTAGATTTCCATTAGCAGTAATGTCTTTTCCTTCTTCTCTTTAGGTAGCCCCTTAGGATTGAGGATGACTTTCGTTCGCCCCAGTGTTGAGCGTCCTGAGCAGACTAATTTCTAATGGGCTGGAGGAAGGAGAAATAGTGGGTGAAATTCTCAGGATTTCTCACAGTCCTTCCATTTGGCCTCCACCTGGGGCTTTCAGAGACACTCAGACCGATTGGCACCTTGCCAGGTGCTTCTTTTCTGGCACGGGCCATGTTGGGCTAGAGATTCCCACTGGTTGGTTGGGATACAACGCATGTTTGGGATCTTCAAACAAGTTTTGAGGGCATCTTGGAAATATTTCTCTTCCCTCCCAGCACTAGTTTGCTGAGATGAAACTTGGGATAATCCACTTCTTCTGTAAGTCATGGATCAGCCACGAAAGTGGGGTTACCTATGACATGAAAACAGTCTGGCAACAATACCATTTGTCTGTCACCTACTTCAACCCTTTGTGTTAACTGCTAATGATTGACCACAGGACCACTACCATATATTCAAGTGAAAGTAGGGAGGGTAGAACTCTAGATTAGCTCTAACGAACTCTGCTGAATACAAGAAGTATAGGAATGCACCCTCTGATATTCAGTGGCATTACTATCACTGAATCCTCCACTATCAACATCTTGTGGATTGGCAGTGACCAGAAACTGAAGCGAATTAGTCAAATGAATGCTGTGGCCACAAGAACATTTCAGAGGTCAGGAATCTTTCAGCGAATAACTCACCTCCTGACTCCCCAAAGCCTGCCCACCATCTACAATGGACAAGTCAGGAGTGTGATGGAATACTCCCCACTTGCCTGGATGGGTGCAGCTCGAACAACACTCAAGAAGCTCGACACCATCCAAGACAAAGCAGTCCTCATCCACATACATTTACCTCCTCCATCATCGATGCTGAGTCGTAGCAGCGTGTACCATTAACAAGACGTTTTGTGGAAATTCACCAAAGATCCTTGGACAGATCCTTCCAAACTCACAACCACAAGCATCTAACCACCAGAACAAGGGCAGCAGATACATTGAAAAACCATCATCTGGAAGTTCCCCACCAAGTCACTCACCATCCTGACTTGGAAATATATTGCCATTCCTTCAACGTTATTGGGTCAAAGCCCTGGAAACACCCTCCCAGATGGCCTTGTGGGTCAAACCCACAGCACATGGAGCTCTGCAGCTCCAGAAGGCTGCTCACCACCACCTTCTCAATTGAATGTGGGTATAAAATACTGGCACCATGTAAATGGTAGAATGACTTTAATAAAAAAAATTCTGTTATTTGAATTCCAACCTTGTCGATACATAATTCGTACAATAAACAGATGTCTCCAATCTTAGGTAAATATCTTAATTTACCCAAATAAAACCCTTAAACATGCCTTAGCCCTGTTACTGTTTGCTTGTTGTGGAGGTGCCAGTGTTGGACTGGGGTGGACAAGGTTACAAAGCACACATGACGCCAGGTTATAGCCCAACAGGTTTATTTGAAATCACAAGCTTTCAGAGCACGGCTCCTTTGTCAGGCGAAGTGCTGTTTGCTTCAACTCCTTTTTGTCTATTCCATCCCCTGCTTCTGTCTCCTAATTAATTCTTTATAGCTCCCAAGGCTTTTCTGGCAAGTTCCCATTCTCAGTGTTCATGGCATAAAAGGTACGCCTGGGAATTCTGCTTTTTAAAGTTTACTGTGAACACAGCAATCACTAGTTAACCGTTATAATCTAGGCATCAGCCAACACAACTAATTGAATTAGAACTGGTGTCTCAACATGGGGATGGAGACCTGAAAGAAGTCACTGATATTGGAACATTTGTCCTCTACTGGCTGTGCAGAATTTTTCAGAGGATTCATTGGTGTCATTTCTTCAGTGTGTCAGCTGCGCATTGTCCAAATTTTCATTGCACATAGGGGGCTTGATAACACTGTGCCCTGTAAACAGTGAGCTTGCTATCAGGATTGAGGCCTTTGTTAATAAGTGCTCCATTTCTCAAGCAGCAATGATTTTTTTGGCTCACTGGAGGAGATAGTGAATTTCATCTTCAATGTCTGCCCTCATTGAGAGGTATGGTAACTGACCCACATTGTCCAGAAACTGCCTGTGGATCTCAACACTCAAGGAGCAGTGTTGTGCAGCAGGAGTAGGCTAATAGAGGACACTTCTCTAATGCATGGTTAGTCCAAGGCCCATTCTGTTATGAATGCATTAGCAAGGGATTGGCATTGTGGTTCAGTGGTTAGCAGTGCTACCTCAGATCCCAGATTCAATTGTACCCTCAGGGAAATTTCTGTGTGGAGTTTGCACATTCTCCCCATGTCTGTGTGGGTTTCCTCCTGCAGCCCAAAAATGTGCCGACTAGGTGGATTGGTCATGCTAAATTGCCCCATTGTGTCCAGGGATGTGCAGGCTGGGCGGGTTAGCCATGGGAAATGTAGGATTACGGGAATAGATATAGGTACGGGAGGAATGATCTTTGGAGAGTGCCTCTTTCCACACTGTAAGGATTCTAATGCCTTCCTTGAAGACGTTCACAATGATATCATCCAAATAATAGGGAAAACAAATGAAATGTTGTCCCTTATTTCAAAAGGAATGGAAATAAGAAAGTCAGACAAAAACTCTGTTACATTGAACATTTCTGGTCTCTTTATCCGGGGAGAGATATACTGACACTGTGCGCAGCTCAGAGAAGGGGAATGAAGCTGATATCCCAGGTCTGGGGGGATCTTCTTACAAGAAGCTGTTAATTAAATTGGACTTATACTCATATCCCTGCGTACCATTTCTATCCAAATAACCATCCAATACCCTCTTAAATATCTCAACTGAACCTGCCTCCACCACATTTCCAGACAGCGTATTCCATACCCTAGCAGCTCACTGAGTGAAAACTATTTTCCAGCATCAACCTTGCTCCTTTTGCACATCACTTTAAATCTAAGCCCTCTCATTCTTTGTCCTTTTACAAGCGGAAACAGCTTTCCCTGATCTACTATGCCTGGTCCCGCTCATGATCTCAGAACCCCCTACTCTCAACTTCCTTCTCACAAAGGAGAACAGTTTTAATTTCAATCTAGCCTTTTATTCTTGGAACCATTGTTGAAATCACTTCTTTCAGATACATTCATATCTTTCCTATAATGTGGTGCCCCACAACTGTGGACAATAGCCCAGATGAGGCCTAACAAGTGTGTCATGCAGGTTCAGCATGACTGCTTTGCTCTTGTACTCAATGCCCCATTACTAAACCTGAGAACACCGCGTGTTTTATTAAATGCTGTCTCTACCTGTCCAGCCACCTTCAATGACTGCTCCTACCCCATCCCCTTTAGACCTATACCCTCCATTTTATACTGTCCTTCAATGTTCTTATGTGTAAAATGCAACACCTCACACTTCTCCCATGGGGATTTCATTGTGACAGTCAATTGGTTCATTTTAAGTCAATATGAATTTAATGCTCCTTTTTAGAATTATCCTTCCAGCGGAAGGTGTAGCTTATATTTTGCTCTTTGACCTGTTCTTCTCCCACCTGCCATTTCTCACTCTGGGTGCCAGAGATGGCAGCCCATCCTAATTGGTGGCTCAATGGTTAGCACTGCTGCCTCAGGACCCAGGTTCAACTCCAGCCTCTGGGTGACATCCTGTCTCTGTGTGGATTTCCTCCCACGGTCCAAAGATGTGCAGGTTAGGGGGATGGGCCGCGGGAAAGGTTGGGTTATAGAGTGGAGGGTTGCTGTGGACTTGATGGGCTGAATGGCCTGCTTCACGCTGTAGGAATTCTGTGCCCGCAGTGCTGAAGTTTCCGGGTTGCCCATAGGGTTGATGTTCTAGATTGCAACCTTCATTTTGAGAGGGTGGTAGATGGCTGTGACTGGGTCCTTTCCATGTGGGCAGGCCATTGCGCACTGACTACCACACAGGGGCAGCATAACAAAGGTTTCCTTGACTTTTTTCCTTTTGGAATGACTAGGCTCTTCTAGATTGTGTAAATGGAGTTAGTTGGAGAACTGTATGTTCTGGAGGCAATCTCATTGAAGGGATCTATCATAGAATCTCGACAAAAATAGAAGCAGGCTATTTGGCCCATCAAGTCCACACCAACACTCTGAAGACCATCCCACCCCATCTCTGTATTTCCCATAGCTAATACACCTAGCCTCCTCATCCTTGGACACTACGGGCAATTTAACATGGCCAATCCACCCTAACCTGCACATCTTTGGGCCACGGGAGGAAACCAGGGCACCCAGCAGAAGCCAACATAGACACCGGGAGAACGTGCAAACTGCACACTGACATTTGCCCAAAGTTGGGATTGAATCTGGGTCCATGGCACTGTGACCCCTCAGTGAGGACCACTGAGCCACTGTGCTGGCCTGACAGAGCAGACGGTGAGAGCTTGTTTTCTCCCTGGATGGGGGAATCTCGAATATGGGGAGCACAGCCTCAGAACTGGTGATCAATCAATTTAGACTCAGAGGAGGAGAAATTTCAACATTCAGAGGCTGTTGAATCTTTGGGATTCTCCTTGCCCCAGGGATGTGTTGACACTTTGATGTGTCTTGCTTTCTCGCAAAGCACACCCCAAAGAGAGTAATGCCACGTCGATTCAGACATAAGTCAACGCTCTACACCAGAGCTTGGAATGGAATCTTGGTTTCTCAGGGGACAGAGGGAGCATGACAGAAAGTTGAGTTAGAGTTGAAAAATAACAAGCCATCACGTTTTATTTTCAATTCATTCACAGAATGTAGCTGGGCCATTTATTTATTGCCCATCTCTAATGGGTCTACTCCAGCTCCTGTTTCTTCAGTTATCAATGATCATTCTTCATACTTCATAAAAGTGGCATCCCAACCTAATTAGTTTATAAAGTAGGTAACAACAGGTCATCCAGTAGGGGAGCAACCATCTCACATGTGAGGTAGTATTTCTTTGGTAGAAAGCATTGGTTTTACTTTAAACCTGATGCACAGCGCTGGCATTATAGCAAGAGATCTTCACTGCAAAGCATTAACATCTTAAAATGTCACCGAACTAAATTGGAATATCAAGGGATTTAACATTTGCTGCATCGTGGTGTTTTGCAAATATCTGATTCATATTAAACTCAAAAGGCTAGGCAATTAGGTTAGGCCGAAGGTTAAGTGAAGGGTGAATGCAATTGAATGGAGAGTTACTGCTCACTGTGAAACCAATTTATTAGACCTCATATTGATGGTGATGAGATTTGTCCTTACCATGGAGAATGCACAGTACAGCAATAAATTATTCGGGGAAACACTAAACATAATCCTCCGCCCACCCCATACACTTTAGCAAACATTTAATTTCTATCTATTTGTACCTCATGTGTTCATCCAGCTTCCCCAGAAGTGCCTCCATATTTGTCCCATCAACTGTTGCATATGGCAGCAAGTTTCACATTTTTAATACTTTCGGTGGAGACACTTCTCCTGAAATTCCTTACTTCTGTTTTATTCGCTTGAGTGTCGCTGGCCGGTCCGACATTTATTGGCACTAACCAACTCCGGTCTTCTAGTCGGGAATTCTTAGTGTTTAGACTCTATCCAACAGGTAGTGGAATGGAAGACTGCACATGAACAAGATGAGAGTAACTAATAATGAGGAGGATAATGAGTGAAAATCCATGCAAATGGGCCACTTTCCAGTCACCAGTGGGAGCCCCACCTTACCGTTCAACACTTGGCAGGAAACTGGGACTTTCTACTCTCAAAGTCAAGGCCACCCTTGCTGGGCATTTTGGCTGATGTTCCCAGCCCTCTCATCATTGCTCAATTGACACAGAACAATTTCCACCAAACATTGTAGGTCCTGCATGACATGGGTAGAGGTGAGAAAGTTGGGAAAATGTGGAGAGAACAAAAGTCTTGGAATCTTGATGCCAAGAAAAGGCTGTGCGTTTCTCCTTTGATCTTTAAATGCCATCTTCAGAGACCCACTATTGAGCAGTGTCAACTCCATATTCACAGATTTTCATCTCATCAGTACCCACTCACCTTATTTAAGGTGACCAAATCAACCTTATCCATTATCCAAACCCCAACCCTGACTCTAACGCTAGCCCTAACCTAGCCCGAACCCTAAACCTAAACCTAAACCTAAACCTAACCCTAACCCTAACCCTAAACCTAGCCTTAATCCTACCCCTAATTGTGTGCCACCTCCAATTCCTCTCCTTTTCCCTGAGAAACTAGACAGCGCAAATTCCCAAAAATGTAAGAATCTGGGCCCTGCCACTTACCAATGTCTTGTCCTGACCATTGTCCAACTGTATCAGTACAGTATACCTACATGTGCCATGGGCACCATTCTCCTCGACCCTTCATCCATGCAAGGTAGCATTGGCAAGCAGCCAGTCTCAACACATTCTCATGCCTTCTGTCAGACAAACTCCTACGTCACTTCAGCTCCTCAACACTCCACTTTGGAGATCAGTGGCACTTTATGTTTCCGCCTGGCCACTCTGTGAACAGAGAATCTCATGAGTCGACAAAGGAGAGGCTGGTCATGTTGGGGAGAAATAAACAGTCAATTTTGTGGATATATCACTGTACTCTATACATCATAGTCTCACCTGCAGTCTTTCCCAGTAGTTTGTGAAGCAGACACACTGTACGTGTTTTGAGCTAAAGTTCATCTTTGAAAGTCAATGCTGTCATTGGGGTCAAAGAGGACTCTGGGCCATTTTGGGTGTTTTCAGAGTCTGTCAAGGGGCTCATACAATTCTAAGCCAGGCGTTGCACACGGTTATTCAAGCACTTGTTTCTAAAAGAGCTCCAGGAACCACGTCCTCACAATCCGGAAATAGTGTTCCACTCAGTTCTGCAGGTCAGGTCTAAGGGTTAGTGGTAGGTTAGTGATGGAGCAGTAGAGATGCAATCGAGGGGAATGGGCCAATCTCCTGCAATGATTTATTTGATTTAGTTATTGTCACATGTACTTTGTTACAAAGTACGATGAAGCATGTTGTAGAGAGTCACCACTCTCCAAAGCTACCATAGAATATAAAGCAGAAAAGTGAAAAAAAAAGTGATCAACTTTACAATGCTTCTTGTGAAGTGCTTTGCCATGGTGATAGTGAGTACAGAATGGGAATGGGATTCTGGCTGCCAGCGACAATGCCCTTTGAGATCATATTCCTTCAGCACTGGGTGAGACGCACCCTGTGCTCATATTGGATGTGTGCGGAGTCATCATCATGTGATTTGTCACATGACTCTCTCTGGTCCCTCTGTCTCCTTTCTGCATCAAAACAGACTCAACGATTTCCTATATTTCATTTTCTCCTTTATTCATTCATGTGATAAGGACTTCACTGGCCAGGCCAGCAATTATTACCTATGGCAGAGGGCAGTTAGGAGGTCAACCACATTGCTTTGGGTGTGGAGTCACATGTAGGTCGGACCTGGTAAGGATGGCAGTTTCCTTCTCTAAAGGGCTTTAATGAACCGGATGGGTTTTTCTGACAATTGACAATGGATTCGTGGCCATCATCATTAGATTGTTAATTCCAGATTCTCTATTGAATTCAAATTCCAACACCTGCCGTCATGGGATTCGAACACAGATTCCCAGACCATGAGCTGGGTCTCTGGATTAACAGTCGAGTGATATCAGTTCAGGCCATTGCTTCCCCTCCCTGTGGGCAAACAGCTCGTCTTCTCTCATATGTTCATTCTGGCGATATGGGTGTCTGTGGCTGGTTGAGGATTTATTACCCATTCCTAAATGCCCTGGAGAAGCCTGAGGTGAGCCGCATTGTTGATCCACTGCTGCCCATTTATGTAGGTTGACCCCATAATGCTTTGAGGGAGGGACTTCCAGGACTGTGACCAAGGAACAGTGAAGGAGCGGTGATATATTTCCAAGCTAGGATGGTGTGTAGCTTGGAGGGGAACTTGCAGGGGGTGGCGTTCCCATGTTTCTGCTGCCCTTGTCCTTCTCGATGGAAGGTGCTGTGGACAGAGCGAGTTGCAGTGGAGAAACTTGTCAATGGTACACACTGTGCCTCTCTGCGCCAGTGGTGTGGGGAGTGGCAACCAGGGACCCCTCATTAGGGCTGTACAATGGCACAGTGGTTAGCACTGCTGCCTCACAGCGCCAGAGACCCATGAGCCCACTCTGCTGTTCAACTCAATTTTCTACCTTGGCACTATTTTTTTTTATTTACAGATGGGATGTGGGCATCACTGGCTAGGCCAGCATTTATTGCCCATCCTCTAATTGTCCAGAGGGCAATTAATAGCCAACACCATTGCAGTAGATAATAAAATGTGAGGCTGGATGAGCACAGCAGGCCAAGCAGCATCTCAGGAGCACAAAAGCTGACGTTTCGGGCCTAGACCCTTCATCAGATCTGATGAAGGGTCTAGGCCCGAAACGTCAGCTTTTGTGCTCCTGAGATGCTGCTTGGCCTGCTGTGTTCATCCAGCCTCACATTTTATTATCTTGGAATTCTCCAGCATCTGCAGTTCCCATTATCTCTGATACCATTGCAGTAGGTCTGGAGTCACATGGAGGCCACACTGGGTAAGAATGCCCATTTCCCTCCGCAAAAGACATTGGCCACATCTGAGGTTTGGTCATCGGACCAGAAACATTAACTCTGTTTTCCCCTTCACCGATGCTGCTAAGCTTTTCCAGCAACTTTGTTTTTGTTCCAGATTTACAACATCCGCAGTTCTTTTGGTATTTAAAAGACATTGACTGCCCAGATATGTTTTTACAACAATTGTTTAAGGGTCATCATTTGACATTTAATTCCATATTTTTATTTCAATTATTGGTCGCAAATTCCACCAGCAGCTGTTGTGACATTTGAACTTGAATCCCCAAAACATCACATGGGTCTCTGGATGAACCCTCCAATGGCAATCACTTCCCACTTTCTCTACATGCCTTGAAACAAAAGAAGTTGACATTTTGAGTCTGATACAACCCGCCCCCATGAGAGTTCAGAAGAAGAGTGACGTTTGCCGATGGGGATAGATGAAGATGGATGGCAGGTAGGGAACGCCGATGCCGAATGGCCTGTATCCGTGCTGTAAATCCAAAGCAATGCTGTATCCAAGGATCAGTGTCATACAGCACAGAAACAGACTCTTCGGTCCAACTCGTCCAAATTGACCATGTTCCCAAACTGAACTAATCCAATTTGCCTACATTTGGCTCGTATCCTCTGAACCTTTCCTATTTATGTATCTGTACAAAAGACTTTTAAATGTTGTAACTGTACCAGCCCCCACCACTTCCTCTGGCAGCTCCATGTACACACCACCCTCTGCATGAAGAAGTGTGAAAACTCTCTTAAATCTTTCCCCTTTCAACTTAAACCTACGCTCTCTAGTTTTGCACTCCCATACCCTGGGGAAAATACCTTTGGTTTATCATTATCATGCCCTTCATAATTTTATAAACTTCTAATAAGGTCAACCTCCTGTGCTCCAGGGTTTAAGTAAAAAGTTCCTGAACTTCCAGCATAGCCTTAGAAACCTGCTAATCTCGGTTACATCCTGGTAAATCTTTTCTGAACCTTCTCCAATTCAATAATATCCTTCCTATAGCAGGGCAACTAGAACTGCACACAGTACTCCAAATGTCCTGTGCAGCCACAACATGACATTCCAACTGCTGTACTGTAATGTGTTCATGGTCATCACTAGATTCTCAATTCCAGACTTTTTTTTATTGAATTCAAATTCCACCAGCTGTCGTGGCAGGATTTGAACCCAGGCCCCCAGAATGTTATCTGGGTCTCTGGATTGACAGTTTGATTGATGAAGGCAAATGTGCCAAATGCCCTCTTCACCACCCTGTCTACCTGCGATGCCACTTTCAGGAAACTGTGTCCCTGCATCCCCTAGGATTCTCTGGCCAACAGTACTCCCCAGAGTCCTGCCATTAACTTTCTAAATCCAGCCCTGGTTTGCCTTACCCAAAAGTAATACCTTGCATTTATCTGAATTAAATCCCATCTGCCACTCCTAAGCCCATTGGCCCAGATGACCAAGATCCCATTGTACACTGAGATAGCCTTCTTCACTGTCCACTATATCATCAAGTCTGGTGTCACCCACAGAATTACCAAGTCATGGGTCTGCATTGGGGAATCGCCATTAAACAGTTCCCAGGCATCATCAGGCTGCTAAAGCTATAGGGAAAAGAGTGAGTTGCATTAAATCACATTGAGTGGAAGGCACTGAACCTGGTCAGTGCGTGAGAGACCCAAGCAGGAAAACATGGGACACCTATCTGGCTTTGAACCTGGGATTTGGAAACTAACTGCAGGTACTCAAGGTGGGAGTGAAAGAGAGGGCTGTGGATCAGATTGACACCCAGGATGGCCTCAACAATGTAACCGATGGTGCAGTCGTCAGGGAGATGGATCCTCTCTGCCGTGTTCATAAAATTCCCATTGCTAATTGCAAAACAAACCATGTTTCAGTTTCAAAGTGAAAGTTTTTGTAACGCTTCATCGTAATTACCACAACACAATAGGATAAACTTACATTTAAAATTCTTTGTTTGATCCATTCATGAGATATGGGCATCTTTGGCTGAGCCAGCATTTATTGCCCATCCCTAATTCCCCAGAGGGCCGTTAAAAGTCAACAACATTGCTGTGGGTCTGGAGTCACATGTAGACCAGACCAGGTAAGGATGGCAGTTTCCTTCCCTAAAGGACATGAGTGAACCAGATGGGTTTTTCCTGACCGTCAGTAATGTGTTCATGGTCATCACTAGATTCTTAATTCCAGACTTTTTTAATTGAATTCAAATTTCACCAGCTGTCGTGGCGGGATTTGAACCCAGGCCCCCAGAATGTTATCTGGGTCTCTGGATTGACAGTCTGGTGATAATGGTACCATTATGCCATCACCTCCCATCTCTTTTAAAGTACTTAATACGCTCTGCTTTCCAACAATTCGCGACTCTACTCACAAGACAAATTGTGACACAGTGCACAAGCTTAAATTCCAAAAATTGCCTCACTGATTGCATTCTCACACCTTTATGGTTGGCCAGAGCATTCCATAAAATATGAAAACCGGAAGAACTGTGGATGCTGTGAATCAGGAACAAAAACAAAGTTTCTCCATAAAATGTTTTCTGAAGAAGGGTCTCGGCCCGAAACGTCAGCCTTCCTGCTCCTCTGATGCTGCTTGGCCTGCTGTGTTCATCCAGCTCTACACCTTGTCATTCCATAAAATATAAGTTGTTTTGAGGGGTTGTCACTTTGTTGTTCAAACAAATGCAACAGCCTTAGTTTTTCTTCTATCTATTAGTTTGTGAGATGTACTTGTTACTGGCTGCGTTAGCATTTGTCTCCTGGTCCTAATGGCCCTGGAGAAGTTGGTGGTGGTCAGTTTTCTTGAACGTCTGCAGTCTGCTTGAGTGTGTGGCCTTGGGATACCAGGATTGATGGTAAAGTGGGTTCTCCAGGAGTTTTATCCATTAGCCTTGAAGGAATGCTGACGTTCAAGTCAGAATGGCCTGTGGCTTGGAAGGAGATTTGTGAAGTGATGGTGTTCCCAGGTACAGTATCTGCTAGCCCCCTTGTCCTTCTGGATGGTTGAGGTCACTCATTTGGATGGTCAGATCTGCTGAGAAGCAAGATAATCAAAAGTTCTAGTCGATGTTGGTTGTCGCAAAGTTTATTTGCACAATTTGGGGCAACACGGTGGCTCAGTGGTTAGCACTGCAGCCTCACAGTGCCAGGGCCCTGGGTTCGATTCCCGCCTCGGGCGACTGTCTGTGTGGAGTTTGCACATTCTCCCCGTGTCTGCGTGGGTTTCCTCTGGGTGCTCCGGTTTCCTCCCACAGTCCAAAGATGTGCAGGCTAGGTGGATTGGCCATGCTAAATTGCCCGTAGTGTTCAGGGATGTGTGGGTTATAGAGAGATGGGTCTGGGTGGGATGCTTCAAGGGGCGGTGTGGACTTGTTGGGCTGAAGGGCCTGTTTCCACACTGAAGGGAATCTAATCTAATGTCAAGAGATGCAAGGCAATTAAATCTTTTATTATTCATTGCCTAATGATCTGTTTGGTGTCAATTTTCAGTTTTCAAAATCCCAGCTTTTCTTTCCAGTTCAAGCTGTTACCTTCATTTATAGGATCAGGAGGAAAATGAATGCATCTTAGAGAATTTCTATTGTGTGGAAGCAGGCCATTTCAAACTCTTTCCTCCTTACAGCTGGAGAGATAGTGACGTAGGAACACAGGAATAGATGCAGGCCATTCAGCCCGTTGAAGCAATTCAACTGGATCGTGGCTGATTTGTACATCATGAGCTTTCACCTACTATTCCATCAAATCAGCTTACACCTTCACGGGGCACGGGTTTCTGGATCAAAGTCATCTTTCATTTAATTGTTGCTTTCACAGACCTTTTGGGTGATTTTCACATTTGTAGTCTTTCGGGGGAAAAATGAACTTCTTACTCTCACTGTTAATTGGCCTAGCCTTAATTTAAAGCTCGAACAGACTTATTTAGGGCTAGGGTTAGCATCAGGGTCAGGTCCAGGGTTAGTCTTAGGGTTAGTGAGTCCTCTTCTGGAGTGCTGTGTCCAGTTCTGGTCACCCTGCTGTAGAAGGATATGGATGTGAGTTTGCTCGCTGAGCTGGAAAGTTAGTTTTCAGACATTTTGTCACTTTTTTTAATTTGAAAAAATATACTTTATTCATAAGATGTACAAAAAATAAAACATATTTACACACCTACCCAGTCATGCAAGCCGCTCCAGGTTACCCAGGGGGTACGTACACCAACTAAAGGGAAAAAAAACAAAGAAGAAAAAAAACAAAGCAAACACCCCGGCAGACATTACCCCGCACAGTCCCCGTTGGCCCCTTGATTAGTTGGGGAAGGTGCCAGCTGGGCGCAGTTAACCGTTTTTCTATTCTGGACGAGGGGTTTCATACGGTGGTCTTTCCCCACCGCGCCTTGGCAGCGGCTGCCCCAAGCTTTAGCGCGTCCCTCAGCACGTGGTCCTGGACCTTGGAGTGCGCCAGTCTGCAACACTCGGTCGGGGTCAGTTCTTTCAGCTGGCAGACCAGCAAGTTGCGAGCAGACCAAAGAGCATCTTTCACCGCATTGATGGTCCTCCAGGCGCAGTTGATGTTGGTCTCGGTGTGTGTCCCGGGAAACAGCCCGTAGAGCATGGAGTCCCGCGTCATGGAGCTGCTTAGGACGAACCTTGACAAATACCACTGCATCCCCCTCCAGACCTCCTATGCATAGGCACACTCCAGAAGGAGGTGATCGACAGTCTCGTCCCCCCCGCAGCCACCTTGAGGGTAGCGTGCGGTAGTGCAGAGATTCAGGGCATGCATAAAGGATCTCACTGGCAGAGCCCCTCTCACCGCCAGCCAAGCAATGTCCTTGTGCTTGTTTGAAAGTTCTGACGATGAGGCATTCTGCCAAACGACTTTGGCAGTCTGCGTGGGGAACCACACGACGGGATCCACCCTCTCCTTTACCCGAAGGGTCTCGAGGATACTATGTGCTGACCACTGCCTGACGGCCTTGTGGTCAAAGGTGTTTCCTTTCAAAAATTTCTCCACGAAGGACAGGTGGTACGGAACGGTCCAACTACTCCGAGCGTTCCGCGGCAACGAGGCCAGGCCCATCCTTCGCAAGACCGGTGACAGGTAGAACCTCAGTAAGTAGTGACACTTGGTGTTTGCGTACTGAGGATCTACGCACAGCTTGATGCAGCCGCACACAAAGGTAGCCGTCAGGGCGAGGGTGGCGTTCGGTACGCCCTTTCCCCCATTTTCCAGGTCTTTCTACATGGTGTCCCTGGGGACCCGGTCCATCCTCGATCCCCGAATGAAACGGAAGATGGCCCGCGTGACCGCAGCACCGCAGGTCCAGGGAATAGGCCAGGCCTGCGCCACATACAACAGTACTGAAAGCCCCTCGCACCTGACAACGAGGTTCTTACCCGCGATGGAGAGGGACCGGAGCATCCACCTGCCCAGCTTCTGCTTCAATTTGGTGATACGCTCCTCCCAAGTCTTAGTGCACGCCCCAGCTCCACCAAACCAAACACCCAGCACCTTCAGGTGGTCTGTCCTGACGGTGAAGGGGATGAAGGAGCGGTCGTCCCAGTTCCCGAAGAACATGACCTCGCTCTTACCCCTATTGACTTTGGCACCCGAGGCCAGTTCAAACTGGCTGCAGATGTCCAATAGTCTACTCACCGACCGACGATCGGTGCAGAAGATGGCAACATCGTCCATGTACAGGGAGGTCAGCTCGTCCAGGGATATCGGCCAGTCCAACCACTCCCTCGTGCCGTCGCCTAAGACCTCCGTGATAGATGACAGGAACGACTCGGAGGCCGTGCTGTCCGTGGGCTTTGTGTTGTACAGTCTGGCATAGAAGGATCTGCTGATCCTCAAAATGTCGGGCCAAGATGACGTCACCGAGCCGTCGTCCTCCTTCAGCCGGCTAAGCACAGAGCTCTCTTTGTGCACCTTCTGAAAGATGAAACGCGAGCACGTCTCGTCCTGCTCCACGGAGCAGACCCTGGACCAGAAGATTATCCTGGAGGCCTCCGCAGTGAAGAGCGAGGCTTGCTGGCCCCTCACCTCGCGGAGGTCCTCTGTGACATCGACCCCCATCAACTGCAGAAAGAGCAGGTTCTGCACCCTTTTCTGGAGTCGCAACAGCTTTCCCCGCCTCTCTCTCGCCTTCCGAACACCCTTGAGGACAAAGAACCTCTTGATGTTCTCCTTCACTGTCTCCCACCAGTCGCTCGGAGACTCAAAGAGGGGTTTCACGGTTCTCCAACCGGCGTACTCCCTCTTAAGCTCCTCGACGTTCTCTGGGGTCAACAGAGTCATGTTGAGCTTCCACGTCCCCTTGCCGGCCGGCTGGTCGTCCTGTAAGTGACAGTCGGCCAACAGGAGGCAGTGGTCAGAGAAGAACACCGGCTCGACGCCAGTGGATCTGGCCGAGAACGCCCGTGACACAAACAGGAAGCCTATCCTTGAGCGAATAGACCCGTCTGGCTGCGACCAGGTGTACCTCTGCTGTGCTCCGTCTGCAGGGGTGCTGAAGACGTCGAGCAGCTTGGTGTCCTTCACCGTGCCCATCAGGAATCTGGACGTGACGTCCAGTTGACTCCCCCGACCCGCTGACCCCACGCCGGATCTTCCATCTGCATCAATGATGCAGTTGAAGTTTCCACTTAGGATGACCGGCCTGGACGTAGCCAGCAGGGGTGGAAGCCGCTGCAGGACGGCCAACCGCTCACTCTGTACCGCTGGGGCGTACACGTTGATCAGCCTCAGGGGAGCGTTCCTGTAGGTGATGTCAGCCACTAGGAGGCGCCCCCCCAGCACCTCCTGAACTTGAGAGATGGTGAAGTTGCGCCCCCGCAGCAGAATAGCCAGGCCCGAGGAGCGGCAGTCGTTACCCCCGACCAGATCGAAGGCCCACAGGTCCAGGCACCGGACCAATTCCCGTACCTGCCGAGGTGAAGTATCCCGCACTCCTGCAGAAACAGGAGGTCCGCCTTGATGGTGGTCAGGTAGGCCAACGTGGACACACATCTCGCGGTGGACTTGACGCTGCGCACATTAATGCTCGCAACTCGTACCCCCATTGTGGGCAGTGACCGCAGTACCCTCCCCAAGTCCAAGGTCCAGCCCCTCCATCTGTCCCTTCATGCCCATTGCCCGGCCGAACTGCCGGACGCTCTCCGGGCTAAGGAAACCGTCCGTGCTGCCTTCTGGGTGGCAACCCCCATTGGGGGTACGGAGGCAGGAGAGTCCAGCTCTGGGTCAGGCTGGGGACACGCTGTTTCCTCCTTCCCACCTGGATGTTCCGGGGGGCCCTCCAGTGTCCCAGCGGCATGTGATTGGGTGTCAGAGGGAGCCTCAGGATGCCTCCCGTCACCTGGAAGCGGGGTGCTGCTTTCCTTCTCCCTGGAGATCTTTAACTTCTGCTTCAGGCGGGCCGTCTCCGAATCCCCCTTGTCAGAGGAGCTCTTATAGCCCCCCTGTAGCTGCCTCTTCCCGCCTGATGGTTGCAGTTCCTGGGCCCGCCGACGCACCTTCCTCTTCGCTTTCCGGACCGTCGTCCACTCCCCTGGGACGCCTGTCGCCGCCTCCATCGACTCTGGGTTGTCGGGGGAGGAGCAAAGCCTGGAGGGGTGCTTTGCTGGCTTTGGGCCCAACCTGCGGGGCTGGGCCCTCCTGCACGACCTGGCCGTCCTGCACATTAGTGGGGTCCTTGCAGGGCCCTGGTGCCTTCCTCTCCTCCGGGGGGGCTGGCCCCGCATTGCCCCTGCCGGCGACCTGGGCGTAGGTGGTCCCCCGCCGCGGGCATGCCCTATAGAGGTGGCCCGCTTCCCCGCAAAGGTTGCAGCTTTTCTCTCGTGGGCAACCCTTTGCAAGGTGTCCTTCCTCCCTGCAGTTCCTGCAGATGGTGGCTTTGCAGTCGGCCGCCACGTGACCTGACCTACCACAGGCATGGCAGACTTTAGGTTGCCCTGCGTAGGTCAGGTAGCCCTTGCTCCTGCCGATCGCGAAGCTGGACAGTGGGTGTACGACGTTCCTGTCCGCGCCCATCCTCAGCATCACCTTGACCTGCCTCTTACTCATCCAGATGCCAAAGGGGTCCATGATGTCAGTTAGGTCCCCTTCCACCTTCACATACCTTCCGAGGAAGGTCAGGACATCAACTGCTGGCACATGCGGGTCGTACATATGTACAGTCACCATACGGCTCCTCTGCGCCGGCATCACAAACAGCAGGACAGCGGTCAATACAGAGAGGGGGCCCTCACCTCCTTTCTCCTTGAAAACCTCCAGGAAGCGCTCGCAAACCTTGGCACTCCTGAAGGTCACGTCGTAAAAACCTCCTCCGGGGAAATCCTGCAGGCAGTAAATGTCCGCAGCAGCGAACCCACAACAGTCCAACAGGACCCTCTTCATGAAGAAGGTGTGGTCCACAGGCGCACCTTCATCCACCTTCTTCACGGAAACACAGATGGTGTTCCGGACCCCCTGACCCGGGGCACGAGCACTTGCCGCAGCCATCGTTGCAGGTTGGCTGCTCCCCTGAACCAGCGTTAGGCCGAAGCCAGCATTAAGATCCGCCGGTTGCAAGGGTGCACAGCCAACCCGACGTCTTCCTTCCACCTCCAACACAGTCGCACTCTCCTCCTCTCCGTCCACAAGGGAGTGGGTCTTTATTTTGTTCCAGATGAAAGCTAGTTCACTGAGCTTGAAGGTTTGTTCCCAGATGTTTTGTCACCATTCTAGGTAACATCATCAGTGAGCCTCCGACGATGTGCTGGTGTTATGTCCCGCTTTCTATTTATCTGGTTAGGTTTCCTTGGGTTGGTGATGTCATTTCCTGCGTTGGTGATGCCATTTCCTGTTCTTTTTCTCAGGGGATGGTAGATTGGCTCCAAATCTATGTGTTTGTTGATGGAGTTCCAGTTGGAATGCCATGCTTCTCGGAATTCTTGTGTGTGTCTCTGTTTGGCTTGTCCTAGGATGGATGTGTTGTCCCAATCAAAGTGGTGTCCTTCCTCATCTGTATGTAAGGATACGAGTGATAGTGGGTCATGTCGTTTTGTGGCTAGTTGATGTTCATGTATCCTGGTGGCTAGCTTTCTGCCTGTTTGTCCAATGTAGTGTTTGTCACAGTTCTTACAAGGTATTTTGTAGATGACGTTCGTTTTATTTGTGGTCTGTATAGGGTCTTTCAAGTTCATTAGCTGCTGTTTTAGTGTGTTGGTGGGTTTGTGGGCTACCCTGATGCCAAGAGGTCCGAGTAGTCTGGCAGTCATTTCGGAAATGTCTTTGATGTAGGGGAGAGTGGTTAAGGTTTCTGGGCCCGTTTTGTCTGTTTGTTTGAGTTTGTTGCTGAGAAATCGGCGGACTGTGTTCATAGGGTACCCATTGCAAGAACTGTGACAAACACTACATTGGACAAACTGGCAGAAAGCTAGCCACCAGGATACATGAACATCAACTAGCCACAAAACGACATGACCCACTATCACTCGTATCCTTACATACAGATGTGGAAGGACACCACTTTGATTGGGACAACACATCCATCCTAGGACAAGCCAAACAGAGACATGCACGAGAATTCCTAGAAGCATGGCATTCCAACTTGAACTCCATCAACAAACACATTGATTTGGAGCCAATCTACCATCCCCTGAGAAAAAGAACAGGAAATGACATCACCAATGCAGGAAATGACATCACCAACCAAAGGAAACGTAAGCAGATAAATAGAAAGCAGGGCATAACACCAACGCTTCGTTGGAGGCTCACTGATGATGTTACCTAGAATGGTGACAAAACATCTGGGAACGAAACTTCCAGCCCAGCGAGCAAACTCACATCCAGAATCTCAACCTGAGCTACAAATCTTCTCAAAACTCGGTAGGAGGATATTCTTAAATTGGAGGGGGTTCAGAAGTTCAGAAGAGATTTATCAGGATGTTGCCAAGAATGGAGGGCTTGAGTAATGGGGAGAGGCTGGATAGGCTGGGACTTTTTTCACTGGAGCGTAGGAGCTAGAGGGGTGACCTTATAGAGGTTTATAAAATCACAGGGGGTATAGATAAGGCGAGTAACAGGTGTTTTTTCCCTTCAGTTGGGGGGTTTCAAGACTAGGGGGCATATTTTTAAGATGAGAGGAGAAATATTTATAAAAGACATGAGGGGCGATTCTTTTACACAGAGAGTGGCTCATGCCTGGAATGAACTCCCAGAGGAAGTGGTGGATGCAGGAACAATTACACCGTTTAAAACACATTCATACAAGTACATGAATAAGAAATGTTTAGAGGGATCTGAGCTAAGGAAGGGAGGTGGGACTAGTTTAGTTTGGGTTTATGGACGGGTTGGACTGAAGGGTCCATTTCTGTGTAGCATGATTCTATGACATTCTGAAACAAATATTATTGATGAGCTATGCTTGATAAAGTGGTGATAAGGTTTGAGCTGATGTAATTGAATGGTTTGCGGGGCCATTAAGAATTAACCAGTTTGCAGTCATCCTGGAGTCACACATAACCAGTACATGAAGATAGCATTCCCTTGACATTGCCACCCCCCCCCCTCCACAAAGGGCATTTAGTGTTTATTCTGCAAGAATGCACTGGTTCAGAACTTGAATATTGCTGAAAGGAGTGGCACAATTTCAAAGTTTCAAATCTTGCCTCATCAGGACCAACACGAGAATACCAAAATTCAAACAATCCCAACAATTTACACTCCATGAGAAGCGGGTGATAATGGTTTGCCAGTCAACTCTGACAGAGCGATGTGTTTCCATGGAGGAAACAATGGGAAACTATAGGCTTTAACCCAGTTAGATCAGAAGCGGTTCAAAGCTTGAATATAATCCCTTTGCTTATTTCTCTCAGTAAAAGTGAGATACAATTCACACAATGGGAGCCATTCTCTGCAAACAGGAAGAGTATGCTCACACTTTGGAGCTTGGTCTCTGTTACCTTCTCCGTTGCAACACAATCGGAGTTGACTTCTCAACTAATCTGCACCCTCAGTGCCTGTTGTATAAATTGCTGTGATCTTTTTGGATTTTGGCATTCTTGCATTTGTCCTGATCAGTACAAGATGGGAAGCTCCAGCAACATATCTCTCTGTCCAGCAAATCTCATGACTGATACTCGCCTTGCATTCCAGATTTATTGCAGTGTTCAGCCCAGGATCTTGAGTTACAAGGTCATAATGTGCCGACAATGCTATTGTTTGCTAGGCCATGTGTCCATACATTTTACGGTGAATCTGCGCCTCAGAAGGAATGTCATAAAATGGCAGAATCACAGAAATAACATGGTGCAAAAGGAGGTCAATCAACCCCTCATGCTCTTCAAATGAGTATCATCACCTCATGCCATTTTCCTGCTTATTTCCTCAACAAATCAATTTTATTCAAATAATCATCCAAAGCTCACTTGAATGTCTCTGTTGAACATATTGGAATACATTGGGTCTCGTTTCAAGGACAGAGCAGCTTTGCGAAGATGTGGTGCTCAATGTTACTGAAGCTATAGTTCTTTATTTGGTATTCCAATCACTCTGTGATAAGGACCAATATTCCATTAGCTGGTTAGATTGCTTTTTTGTTCTGTGCACTCGCCTTCAATGATTTGTGTGCCATGAGCACACAAGAATCTTTGTTCTTCCAGAGCTCCTCATCTCTCACTATGAAGAAAACATTCCAAACTATTCTCCTGGGGAACGAAATGAATGACCTCATGGCTCTCCGAACTTAACTCCATCCACTCTTGTTTTAACCATTCACTTCGCCCATCAATGCCCCTTCAAGCTTCTATCAGCACAATTTTCTGTGCCTCCCAACGTTCTGTCGTTTGCAAACAGCTGCCCATTCCTTCACCAACTCATAACCCTAGTTGGTAAGAAGAACAGGGCCCAGAACCAATCACTGAAGGCACCCTGTCTGTTGCCAATCTCTGTTCTCCTCCGAACTCAACACAGACCCCTGTCACAAAACTACACCTCGTTCCAAACTGTTCCATTCTTAGCAGCAGTCTTTTAAGTGGATCCTTATCAAATCCTTTCTGAATGCCTCCTTCCATTTTGGAATTCATAAATAACACTGGAGGCGGTGCAGAAGAGATTTGCCTGGGTTGGAGAGTTTTTAGTTGTGAAGAGAGATTGGATAGACTGGGGTTATTTTTCTTCGAGCAGAGGAGACTGACTGGAGGCGTAAGTGAGGTGCAAGAAATTTTGAGGGGCACAGGCAGGGTGGACAGGAAGGAAGGAACAAATTATTGCAGATGCTGGAATCTTTATCACAAAGAAAATGTGCTGCAATTCCCAACGGGTCAGCCAACTTCCGTGGAGAGAGAGCAAACTAACGTTTCAAGTCTGGATGACTCTTCATCAGAGCTGAAGAGTCAGCTCAACTCGAAACAATAGCTTGCTCTCTCTCCACAGATGTTGCCTGGCCCGCTGGGAATTCCAGCATATTTCATCGATAAGAAGGCACCTTTTCCCCTCAGTAGAGGGATCAATGACCAGGGGACAATGAGGGGCAGGGCGTTGAGAGGAAATATGAGGAAAAACATTTTCACCCAGAGAGTGGTGGGATTCTGTAACTCACTGCCTGCCAGGATGGCAGAAGCAGAGACCCTCACAACATTTAAGAAACATTTAGAGGTGCACTTGTGCTACTAGGGCAGATAGGTCTATGGGTCAAATTCTGGAAAATGGGATTAGAATGGTTATCGAGTTGCTTATGACTGCCACAGGCATGATGATACAAAGTGCCTTTTTCTGTGCTGTAGGCCTATGCGACTATGACACTATGAATGTCTAAATAAGCTCACTAATCCAATATTTCAGTGACTACTTTTAAAAAAAGCTCATCACATTCTACAGTCCATGGACCAGTTTATCAAGATGTTTAGCTTCCTCCCGTCTAATGAGAGATTCCAGTAATTTGCTGACGACCAGAGTTAAAATGTGAGGCCTGATTCTGCTGTGTCTCTTGACTACAATATTTGCAATTTTATAATCTGTGCTCACAATTCCAGAATGAGAAAACAGCAGCGTTCAATGGCTCAATTGCTCTGCATTTGATCATGTGAGTCTGTTTACGACTGGATAAGCATGGGCTTGAGAGCAGTGAAAAAATAAATAGATTGCTGGTAACCAGACATTTTAAAGTTAAAACAGAATTCCCTCCCTAATAGAGATAATAGGAACAGCAGATGTTGGGGAGTCTGAGATAACAAGGTGTAGAGCTGGACGAACACAGCAGGCCAAGCAGCATCATAGGAGCCGGAAACCTGACATTTGAGGCCTAGACCCTTCTTCAGAAAGTGTCTAGGTCCGAAATGTCAGCTTTTCTGCTTCTATGATGCTGCTTGCCCTACTATGTCATCCAGCTCTACACCTTGTTATCTCTCTCCCTAATAGCATTGTGGGTCAATCCACAGCAGGAGGAGTGCAACGGTTCAAGAAGGCAGCTTACCCCCACCTTCTCAAGGGGCAACTAGGGATGAGCAATGAAATGTTGGGCCCAGCCAGGAACACCCACATCCCATGTGTGAATAACATAGTGGCTACCCTTTATTTGAGGGCTCTCGTGTTGATTTGCTAGTTTTGTTGTTCCCATTTTCTCTGTATTGGCCTTATCATAATGTTAAAGGGTTCTGTCAGGTCAGCTTTACTTCAGTAGAGAAGAATATCTTAGTCCCTTCAGTTGATCCTGTTAGCTATAAATACTGAGTTCTGGTATCAGCTTACCATGGTAGTTGCTTAGTCTGGCGTGTGGTATCCCGAATGCCTGGGTCTCCCGAATGCCTGGTGTGGTGGTCTCTCAATGGCACGGTGTGGTGGTCTCTCGCGGCCTGGTGTGGTGGTCTCTCATGGTCTGGCATGGTGGTCTCTTGGCAGCCTGGCATGGCCTTCGCATGGACCTGAGATCTCAAAATGATTCCAGACCAGTCTCCTGGCCTCAAGAGCTTGGAGAGCCTTGCACAGTCTGGAGTTAAGGCCTGGGTGGACTGGAGACTAGGTGCTGGTGTGGACTGGGTTGGGAGCACTGTTATTCTTAAGAATTTGTTTCTCTATTTTCGAATTTATTCCTATGATCTGTATTGGTGGACTTTTCATTTCTTTATTTTTCTAGTTTACTTTTCTCCCAAGAATTTGTGCTTAAGAATGCATGCAGAGGTAGCTTTGCACCTAAGATTGTGCCATAAGAGGCCGCTTGTAAATGTAAATCTTGTGACAATAAAGCTAATTCTAATTGTAATTCATACCAGTAAATCTCTAATTGCAACCACTCCAGTACCTTTGGTTCTCTCTGTTTATTGATAACATAGAGATTAGAGCTGTCCTCTGGAACTCCAAAAATGGCCTGACCATGTGAATGGATCCACAATTGAATGGACAATTGCAATCTGTCACTGTCACGTTTATCTGTAAGTGGAGAGAAGTCAGTTTAATTCGCGCTCTAGTGCCCTCTGATTCCCAGCTGACTGGCGTCTGATGCTGACAGTCTTTGTGTCGCATCTATGACAAAGTGAGCCATAATCCCACGTGTAACCTCACTGACAGATGCCAAACTTGGGTGGGATGTGTAGTGATTAGAACGTGGCCAGCCAGGTGGACCTCATAGAATATGAGTTCCCTAACTGGGGCTGTTAACCGGGTCCAATCAGGGAGCCCTGGCTGACAGTTATAAACAGGAGTGTCAGAGAATCTCCTCACTCTTAGGGCTGGCTCTGAACTAACTGCTCAGAGTCCATGTACTGAACACATGTAAATAAATAAAGTATCAAATGCACATAATATTATGGTCAAAAACACAAACTTGTTTTTTCCCAATTCCACCAAATTTAATGTCCTTAAAGTGATGTCCCTTTAAAATATTATGGTGAAGAATTTAATGTTGGATGTTGTACAGCAGACTGCAAATTGTCCTTCAATCATTTGAATTTGTTACAGGCCCTCAACACAAACATTGATACTTGTACAATTCTTGCACACAGACTTTTTCTGCTGCTTTAAACAGCGGAGTTCTCCAGAAACAGGGGACATTAAATCTTGAAAGAAACTCACAACAAACATTCAACTACAAGTAGAGGGGCAAAATACTGGGGACGAAATGAGAAAATGTCAGAAATCCTAGGTGGCAGGGTACTTTTTATACTTTTCAAAGTATAATTTATGTAAAGAAAGGATGACTTGGTGATGGTTATTTCAGTGGCGACGAGAGAACACAGTATGCTCCTGAAGAAAATTTGCTTGCAACAGTCATCTTTGGCATCCCATTGTTATTTTGACTCGTTCAGCTCTCCAGTGCAAGACTGGGCCCAGTATGTGGAAAGAATGCAACATTTTATTCCTGGGGCAATGACATTGGGGCAGATGAAAAACAATGAGTAATTCTCCTGATGGCTCATGGACCCGCAGCTTTATCAGTCTTTAGGAGCCTAACTTTATCTGAGGCATCAGATGCTAAAATCTTTCAGGAGTTGACAGATTCAGTTAAATACCCCAAGACTCCTTTGAGTTTGGATGCATCCAGACTTGTTAATCACATCCAGTATTGTTTTGGATTTCTGACATCCCCAGTATTTTGCTTCCGCTATTAAAATGGAAATTGATTTATAAAAAAAACAGAAGTGTCAGGGGTAAGTGATAATGGGAACTGCAGATGCTGGAGAATCCAAGATAACAAAGTGTGGGGCTGGATGAACACAGCAGGCCAAGCAGCATCTCAGGAGCACAAAAGCTGACGTTTCGGGCCTCTCTGATGAAGGGTCTAGGCCCGAAACGTCAGCTTTTGTGCTCCTGAGATGCTGCTTGGCCTGCTGTGTTCATCCAGCTCCACAGGAGTGCCAGGGGTTCTGCTCACTCCAGCTGCCGGCTCTGAGTGATCTGGGTCTGTGTCACGTACCGTACATGTGTAAATAAAGGATGACTTGATGGCAGGATACCAATTTTCAAGGAGTTTTTTTTTCAGGACGCATTATGTTTTCTGCATTTTCCGACATTTGTTAAGATAGAAACAGATAATCAAAAACAACAATGGCAGTCTGTAAGTGTTACCATTTGCCTTATGATGACAAACAGTACAATTGGGAGTCCTAGCCTGGAAGTTTAAATTGCTTGAAATCAGCCCTATTTTAATTACAATCGGTGTTAACGAGGGGAGTCGGTGACTTAAAGGGAGAGGTTATGTGGCCTGCAGAGAGTAAGCCTTTTCTGGAAGCTCCTGTGTAATGTGAGCTGATTCCACCAGGTGGGGTGCTTGTGCTACAGCAGAGGCTGTTTACATCGAAGGAGAAATGTCTTCTTGCTTTTGAGTTTCCCACCCTCGGTTGCACATCAACGGCTCTTGTTTGTTACCCCGGACAAATAGATCATAGAATCCCTACAGTGTGGAAACAGGCCCTTTGGCCCAACAAGTCCACACCAACCCTCAGAGTATCCCCCCGCCAGACACATCCCCCTATAATCTACCTAATCTACGCATTCCTGGAACACTATGGGGCAATTTCCCATGGCCAATCCGCCTAGCCTACACATCTTTTTGGACCATGGGAGGAAACCGGAGCACCCAGAGGAACCCCGACAGAGACACGGGGAGATTGTGCAAACTCCACACAGACAGTCGCCTGAGGCTGGATTGGAACCCAGGTCCCTGGTGCCTGAGGCAGCAGTGCTAATCACTGACGCACTAAGAATTGGAACAAGAAAAGCTTAGCCACCCGGTGTCGTGAGCTTGTTCTGACTCCCAGTGAGATCTCTCGCCTGATTTATTCGGTCGAAATTGGTGCCCCGCCTTGCAGGCAGAGACTGGGAGATACTGATTGACAGGGAGATCCTGAAGTGCCCTCACTCCCCAGGGAGCAGCAGAGGAGGCCTTGAGGCCAGACTATAGCAGCCTGGCCTGAAGTCGCGGCCATTCAGATCCCTGTGCTCTCTGTGGCCCAGCAGTGCAGGGAGGTCACTGCACCCATCACCCACCAAGGCTGTCGCACTCTCACTGCTGCCTGCAACACCTTCTCTCACTCACTCCCCGCCCACCACATCTCCGGACCCCATTCCCTCATCTGTGCGTCCTGTTCACTCGCTCAGCACGTCCTTCTTCACCTGGCACCGCACAATCGATGTGATTGCAAGACTGCTCTTTGAGAGCGCGTTCTGGGGAATCCAGGTTCGAATCCCACCACATGGCATATGGTGGAATTTGAATTCAATAAAGAATCTAGAATTACCCATCTAATGATGGCCATGAACCCACTGTCGGAAAAATCCACCTGGTTCACTAATGCCCTTTCCGGAAGGAAACTGCTATCCTGCCCTGGCCTGGCCTACATGTGACTCCAGGCCCTACAGCAATGTGGTTGGCTCTTAACTGCCCTCTGGGCAATCAGGGATGGGCAATAAATGCTGCCCGGCCAGCAATGCCCGCATCCCATCAATGAATATAAACAAACTCACAGCTGTGTCAGCCACTATGATCTACAGGATACCTCCCATTGTATCATTTCAGAATAGGACAGAGAGGGTAAAGATAGGTGGTGCAGTGCCCATCATGTCTCTCTTCAACCTCCATGATGAGAGGGCACCTGTTGGCTTCAGTGGAGATATCCCAACTTCCATCATGATCTGGAGGTAGTAGGGACTGCAGATGCTGGAGAATTTGAGATAACAAGGTGTAGAGCTGGATGAACACAGCAGGCCAAGCAGCATCAGAGGAGCAGGGAGGCTGACATTTCAGGCCTAGACCTGTCTTCAGAAATGGCCCATTTTGCTGCTTGGCCTGCTGTGTTCATCCAGCTCCACACGTTGTTATCCATCATGGTCTGACAGTCAATCAAGAAGCATGGCTCCCATTATCGTGCCCTTCACTCATTGGCCCCTCCACTGGGAATGGCGATTTAACATGCCTGCCCCTTGCTCACAATTTCCTGTTTCTCCTGCAGGTACAAATGGAAGCTTGCCAGTCAGGAACACATCCCCCAGCTTCACCTCCGAGGCAGAGAATAAGCATGCCTCAGAGGAAGGACTGACTCTTCAAACTCCCATCAGCTCCAACAGAGACAATTCGCTGGGAATGTTAGCTGGATTAAAATTTGGAACTCAGTCTGGTGAGCCGTGGGGGTGTCTGTGTGGGGGTCTGTCCTCCTTACTGTGGGGGTGTCTGTCACCCTATAAAAGGTGCCACTTCACCTAAAGACAAACCCTCTTCCCTCACAGTGCTTGTCCCGCCCACTCAGGGTCAGGTGGGGCGGCCATTTTCACCTCCATTGGCCACCTGTTATTGACAGCACGGTCACAGGAGATTGTGACCACTCCTCAGATGGTGAGCCTCAGCCTCAACCTGTGAACCATGGTAAAACCCCCAAACATACACATTCCTTGACCCATATTGGCATTGAACCGTCCCACATTAGACCTCAGCCCCTCAGCAACCCCTCGCTGGGATGACTCCATGTGCAGATCTAGCACATCGAAGCAAAGGTGCTGCACTTCGGCGCCCCCTCTCCAACATTACAGTTTTCCCACCAAGATGTATTATTCCTCCTAGCCCCCACACACTTACATATTGTATCAGAGATAGTAGGAACTGCAGATGCTGGAGAATCTGAGATAACAAGGTGTAGAGCTGGATGAATACAGCAGGCCAAGCAGCATCTTCAGAAGGGTCTAGGGCCGAATCAGCAGCCTTTTTGCTCCTCTGATGCTGCTTGGCCAGCTGTATTCACTCAGCTCTAACCTTTGTTATCTCTTACACTTACATATTGAGCTGTCCTCTACCCCAGCCTTCACATTACTATCCTCTCTAGATCCCAACATTCTAACTCCAATGGCTCTGTCAATGGAACACTTGAGATTAGATTAGATTCCCTACAGTGTGGAAACAGGCCCTTTGGCCCAACAAGTCCACACCGCTACTTGAAGCATTCCACCCAGACCCATGCCCCTATAACCCACACACCCCGAACACTACGGGCAACTTAGCATGGCCGACCCAACTAGCCTGCACATGTTTGGGCTGTGGGAGGAAACCGGAGCACCTGGAGGAAACCCACGCAGACACGGGGAGAATGTGCAAACTCCACACAGACAGTCGCCTGAGGCTGGAATCGAACCTGGGTCCCTGGTGCTGTGAGGCTGCAGTGCTAACCACTGAGCCACCGGATGTGTTCTATGGATCATACACATGGCCTCCTAGTGAACACCTTTATGTCTGTAACTAAAAAGTAAAGTCACCATAGGCCTAACAGATCATAGAGTTGCTCTGTTATATGCGAGTGAAGTGGCTGATGCAGGTTTAAACTAAGAGTCACCTCACCTCAAATGAGGACAGAGCTTGAGAAGGAAGGTTCTTTCTGGCCACCTCAGGCAGAGCAAGGACTTTACCCACACTGTTGGCATTCCAAGCCAGGCATCTAGCCAACTGAGCTAACCAAGTGCTGTGTATGTAGGCATATCTTCAAGTACGCAATCTGTATCAAAGCGTAACCAATCCTTGTGTGCGATTTGTGGAAAACAGCAAAATATAATAGTGTCCTTCAGGAATATGTCTGATTGGAGTGAGTAACCTTAAACATAGAAGAGTACAGCACAATACAGGCCCTTTGGCCCACAATGTTGTGCCTAACATTTACCCTAAATCTAAGGTCAATCTAACCTCCAGCCCTACCTTATACTATCATCTATTTGCCTATTTAATAGCTGCTTAGATGCCCCTAATGAGGCCGACTCCACCACCCTCTCCACCAATGCGTTCCATGCCCCTGTCACTCTCTGAGTAAAGAACCTACCTCTGACGTCTCCCACTGATCATTTTATACACCTGACTGTAAAACAGCCAACTCCTTCAGGAATATGTCCAAGTGGCGTCAGGAACGCACCCAGATCCCTCAGGACTGCTCCATAAACAGAGTTTACGAATGAACAGAGTCTGTTTTCTCACCCAAATACGCAACGCCTCAAAGTTACAACTCATAAAGCCCCCCTTTTTTTTGGATTTTCAGTGAGGAATGAATGGAGGACCTTGTTGAACTGGTTTGATTAAAGCTCAGGGAATGCTGACAAATGCACCAATAATTCCGACTGACACAGCGAGGAGCGCCTAATGGCAGAATGATGGGCCATGCTGACAAATTTGGGAAAATCCCAGGAAATGGCGAGAGAGGAACTCCTCAATGTTGAGGCCAGAATGTTTCACTTTCCAATGAGATCGGTTTCTCACCTGCGAGCGTCAAGAGATCTATTTGCATGCATTAGTATGCATTCGCATTTCTTTACTATCTACCCTCCCCCTCATTAAGATGCAAATCCCCTTTTCCCCACCAGCTGGATGGTGACCACTCCTGTCTTGAGAATCTGAGTGACTCCAGCCTGCCATTCTCTCTCCTGCCCTTGGTCCTGCATTGCAGGCACCAACATCTCGGGGCACAATCCATGGGCAGTGACTACATGTACCCTTTGGCCTTCAGACTTTGGCATCCAATATGTAGCAGCCACTCCATACAATCCTGTTATACCTCTGACCCACCTAC
Organism: Stegostoma tigrinum; assembly: GCF_030684315.1. NCBI lineage: Eukaryota > Metazoa > Chordata > Chondrichthyes > Orectolobiformes > Stegostomatidae > Stegostoma > Stegostoma tigrinum. The sequence continues at coordinate 10,521,285 of NC_081391.1, forward strand.
CATATGGCTTCGCACATCAATGCTTACACTTTAGCACTCACTGGCACCTTGGAATGTTGCTGTCAGGACATCCTGAGCTCCAGGGAGACACATCTCGCGGATGGACCACGGCACGCCTCACGCAATCAATTGGAGCTCGCTCAGTTTGTGCCCACACTTCAACGCTCACAGCGCCCCATGGGTGGCACAGTGGGGCTCAGTGATTGGCACAGCTGCCTTACAACGCCAGGGACCTGAGTTCAATTCCAGCATCGTCTGTGTGGAGTTTGCACATTGTCTGCATGGGTTTCCTCCGGGTGCTCTGGTTTCCTCCCACAGCCCAAAGGTGTGTAGGTCAGGATGGATTGGCTGTGCTAAATTGTCCCATAGTGTCCAAAGATGTGCAGGTTAGGGTGGATTGGCCCTGCTAAATTGTCCCATAGTGTTCAGGGATGTGCAGGTTAGGGTGGATTGGCCGTGCTAAATTGTCCCATAGTGGCCAGGGATGTGCAGGTTAGGGTGGATTGGCAATGCTAAATTGTCCCATAGTGTCCAGGGATGTGCAGGTTAGGGTGGATTGGCCGTGCTATATTACCCCATAGTGTTCAGGGATGTGCAGGTTAGGGTGGATTGGCCGTGCTAAATTGTCCCATAGTGTCCAGGGATGTGCAGGTTAGGGTGGATTGGCCGTGCTAAATTGTCCCATAGTGTCCAAAGATGTGCAGGTTAGGGTGGATTGGCCGTGCTAAATTGCCCATAGTGCCCAGGGATGTGCAGGTTAGGGTGGATTGGCCCTGCTAAATTACCCCATAGTGGCCAGGGATGTGCAGGTTAGGGTGGATTGGCCGTGCTAAATTGACCCATAGTGACCAGGGATGTGCAGGTTAGGGTGGATTGGCCATGCTAAATTGCCCATAGTGCCCAGGGATGTGCAGGTTAGGGTGGATTGGCCGTGCTAAATTGTCCCATAGTGTCCAAAGATGTGCAGTTTAGGGTGGATTGGCCGTGCTAAATTGCCCACAGTGCCCAGGGATGTGCAGGTTAGGGTGGATTGGCCCTGCTAAATTACCCCATAGTGTCCAGGGATGTGCAGGTTAGGGTGGATTGGCCGTGCTAAATTGACCCATAGTGACCAGGGATGTGCAGGTTAGGGTGGATTGGCCATGCTAAATTGCCCATAGTGCCCAGGGATGTGCAGGTTAGGGTGGATTGGCCGTGCTAAATTGTCCCATAGTGTCCAAAGATGTGCAGTTTAGGGTGGATTGGCCGTGCGAAATTACCCCATAGTGTCCAGGGATGTGCAGGTTAGGGTGGATTGGCCGTGCTAAATTGTCCCATAGTGCCCAGGGATGTGCAGGTTAGGGTGGATTGGCCGTGCTAAATTGTCCCATAGTGTCCAAAGATGTGCAGGTTAGGGTGAATTGGCTGTGTTAAATTGTCCCATAGTGCCCAGGGATGTGCAGGTTAGGGTGGATTGTCCAGAGATATTTAGGTTAGGTGGGTTGGGGAAGGGGAAGGGGAAGGACTTGTTGGGCCGAATGGCCTGTTTCTGAACTGTAGGGATTCTATGAACACTTAGAGTAGGCAACTCTTTGACTTCATTGACTGTTTTCTCCTCAGGAAGAGCCATTCAGTCTGGTGGAAGATTTTCTTAGGAGGAGGCTTCATAAGATTGGGTGCATGAAATGAAAATTGTAACTTTCATCTGTTCAGTGACTTGAAGTGAAAATGTGTTAATTTTACGGTGCTTTAACTCAAATGCACATTTTGATGCCATGTTCCTCTGATTTGATCTGCTTCTAGAAACAAGGTGCCTCAGATGATTGAGACACGCATTTCAAATCTGTGAGGAGAAATCTGTGCTTTTTTTAATGTCATATTAATACTTCTTATGATCTACCTTTTGTTTTATGTGTGTACAAGAGATCAATCCCTAATGGTGATAGATCGACCTGGGAGGTCAGCAGCATTAGTTTCAATGGATTCCTCTTCAGAAAGTTGTAATCTCTTCCTTTGCTCCCAACACTCTCAAAGGAAATTTACCCTCAAATGAAGAATTATCCCAGCTTCTAAAAAGAGCTGATGAACATAGCAACCAGTTAATCCCTTCCTGCTGTGAAAATATGATCCCTCAGATGCTGGATGTCTGAAACAAAAATGAAGAGTTCATTTTTTATATAAGTTTCACCGTTTCCAGTTATCTCAAAGTGCTTTCAGCCAACAAACAGCATATTAAAAAATGGATGGATTCTCCTCAGTACTTTTAACACTGTATTTCTGTGATGGTAAAATTGACGGTAGCACTGTTTCAAGCAGCATGTTAAATCACAGACACAGACCATCAAATATCTTGTACCAAGATCAAAATAGAACTGGATTTGTACAAGAAAAGGTGAAGCAACATTTGTGGAAAGGGGCATGCAATTAACGAGGGAATCGGCAATTCATTCAAAGCCCACCCCTGAGCGCAGAGAAAACATTGGGGCCAATGATTCACGTTGTTGACCTTATTACAGAACATTTTGACTGGTGCACTGAGCTTTAATCTGAACCTGCAGCCATTGTTTTTATCTATTCATTTGCGGGATGTGGGCATCACTGGCTGGGCCCAGCATTTATTGTCCGTCCTTAGTTGCCCCTTGACAAGGTGGGGGTGAGCTGCCTTCTTGAACTGCTGCAGGCCACCTGCTGTAGGATTGACACACAATGCCATTAGGGAGGGGATTCCAGGATTTTGACCCAGCGACAGTGAAGGAACGGCGATATATTTCCAAGTCAGGATGGTGAGTGGCCTGGAGGGGAACTTACAGGGGGTGGTGTTCCTATGTATCTGCTGCCCTTGTCCTTCCGGATGGAAGTGCTCGTGGGTTTGGAAGGTGCTGTCTGAGGATGTTTGGTGAATTTCTGCAGTGCATCTTGTAGATAGTACACACTGCTGCTACTGAGTGTCGGTGGTGAAGAGAGTGGATGTTTGTGCATGTGGTGCCAATCAAGCGGCTGCTTTGTCCTGGATGGTGTAAAGCTTCCTGAGTGTTGTTGGGGCTGCACCCATCCAGGCAAGTGGGGAGCACTCCATCCCACTCCTGACTTGTGCCTTGTAGATGATGGACAGGCTTTGGTGAGTCAGGAGGTGAGCTACTCGCCGCAGTATTTCAGCCTCTGACCTGCTGTTGTAGCCACTGTGTTTATGTGGAGAGTCCAGTTGAGTTTCTGGTCAATGATAACCCCCAAGATGTTGACAGTGGGGGATTCAGTGATGGTAACACCATTGAATGTCAAGGGGCAGTGGTTAGATTGTCTCTTGTGGGTGATGGTCATAGCCTGGCATTTGTGTGGTGTGAATGTTACATGCCACTTGTCTGCCCAAGCCTGGATATTTTCCTGATCTTGTTACATTTGAACATGGGCTACTTCAGTATCTGGGAAGTGACGAATGGTGCTGAACATTGTGCAATCATCAGCGAACATCGACACTTCTGACCTTTTGATGGAGGGAAGGTCATTGATGAAGCAGCTGAAGATGGTTGGGCTGAGGACATTACCCTGAGGAACTCCTGCAGAGATGTCCTGGAGCTGAGATGATTCACCTCCAACAACCACAACCATCTTCCTGTGTGTCAGGTATGACTCCAGCCACCGGAAAGCTTTCCCCTGATACCCATTGATTCCAATTTTGCTAGGGCTCCTTGATGCCACATTCTCGGGTAGATGCCAGTGCTGTAACTGTACTGGGACAGCTTGGTTATGGGGAGCGGCAAGTTCTGGAGTACAAGTCTTCAGTACTATTGCTGGAATGTTGTCAGGGCCCATAGCCTTTGCAGTATCCAGTGTCTCCAACCATTTCTTGATATCACGTGGAGTGAATCAAATTGGCTGAAGACTAGTATTTGTAATGCTGGGGACCACTGATCTCTCCATAGATGCTGCCAGACCTGCTAAGTTTTCCCAGCCATTTCTGCTTTCTTTCAAACACATCACTGTGTTACAGGCATCTGCAGGACTGAAAGAGTAATGTTGGAATGAGCAAATTGCCTATCAGTAAGGGCTAGGCAGGCTATTCCTACATCCACTGAAACTTAGAAGAATTAGAGATGATTTAATTGAAATGTAAGGTCCTGAGGAGACTTTACTATGTAAAAGGATATTCCCTCTAGTGAGAGAAGCTAGAACTAGGGGTCATACATTTAAAATAAGGATGTGCCCAACTAAGACAGAGATAAGAAGAAATGTTTTCTTTCAGAGGGCTGTGAGTTCTTATAATTCCCTTCCTCCAAAAGACAATAGATGCAGAAGTTTTAAATAGTTTTACAGAAGTGGTAAATGGATCCTTGATGACTAAGGGTGTGAAAAATTACCTGGACATGCAGAGTTGCAGTTAAGGTCAGATCAGACATGATTTAATTGAATAGCAGAAGAGGCTTGAAGGGCCGATTGGCATATTATAAACCTCCTTGAAGGACCTCAGAGATCCAGGTAGGTTTTCACACCAATCATAGAATCCCTAGAGTGTGGAGACAGGCCATTCAGCCCGCACTGAAGAACATTCCCACCCAGGCCCACCTCATACACAAACCCTATATTTCCCATGGCTAATCCAGATTGTTTGCATAGCCCCAGACACTATGGGATAATTTAGCATGGCCAATCCACCTGACCTGCACACCTTTGGACTGTGGGAGGAAACCGTAGCACCCGGAGGAAACCCACGCAGACACGGGGAGAATGTGCAAACTCCACACAGACAGTTGCTTGCGGCTGGAATTGAACCTGGGTTCCGGACGCTGTGAGGCTGCAGTGCTAACCACTGAGCCACCGTGCCACCCAAAACAAAGGCCATTACAGGAGGACTTTAGCCTGCATTTTTGTGATCACACCACAGTTGCCAACAAAGACAGACGCGTTACCCATTATGCCATGCACTTGCTTCTTAACCAAACATAGCATCCACAACCCGAGCTACAAATCTACACAAGAACCTCTGTAACCATACCTTTGGAATTATCATGACTGAGACCAGGGCTTGTAATTTCAGACTTATTCACTAAATTAATACTGCAGTGGGATCTGAACATGCTCCCAGAGGGTTAGCTTCGGTTGCTCGACCAGCAGCATTACACAGCCACCACCTTCCTCCAACCAACTCAAAATATATAGAAAGTGATGTTGAAGATATTAGAGGTGAGCTACCATTTTGCATGTTTCATGTGAGAATCTTAATAAAGTTACAAGAAAAGAATAAAGAACTGCAGATGCTTTGAAATGAGAAATAAAAGCAGCAAGTGCTGGAGGAACTCAGCAGGTCTGGCAGCATCTGTGGAGAGAGAAAGCAGAATTAATGTTTCGGGTCCAGACACCTTTCTTCAGGATTTGGGGCACACAGGTAGCTGGATCTGAAACATTAACTGTGTTTTCTCTCTCCACAGATGCCGCTAGACCTGCTGAGTTTCTCTAGCAATTTCTGCATTTGAACTCTAATACCATTGTTGTCCCAGCACATCTGGCTTACAACGGGTGAATTGGCAAAGCCAGAAATTATGGAATCTATACCAGTTTGCAACATTGGTTTGCCAAGAGTTGGAACCCCTGTGTATAGTATTAAACACTTCATACCATCCTGGTGTTTCTTTACAACATCTAAATGACTAATACTGTTTTTTAATCAGTACATTCAGCAGGGAATTTAGTTAAGCAATTACTTAGATGCCTTGGGCCCCCAAATCAAAAGAGATGTATTTCAATGAAAGTGGGCATCTTGACTAACAGCCTAAGCATGCCAATTCCTCCAGCTCACGGATTTAAGGGCAGGAAATTAGGAATGCTGTCAATTTCTTTCTTTGCCTTCCTCAGGCATGCTAGAGTGATGAAGTCAACACACAGGCAGTAATAGGAAAAGACAGACCCTGTTAGCTGTATCTGACTTGAAAGGGGTTTTCTCGCCCAGAGTATCAGCGTAATTGGTGTTTTGTTAGCTTCCTTGAATGAGAAGTGGGTGGTAATTGACAGATTCTCACAGTCGAAACTCATTCATGTATTTTATGCAAAGTGTGTCAGCTAGCTGTCTGGCTTTCCAGACTCAATTCGATAGAGCACGAGGCAATATGCGTGAGATATTCCAGTGACCAGTGGATATTGTAAATTATAACCTTTGGGATTTTCTCACATTTACATAGATATTGGGAGAAATGAAGATGCACTCCAGATCCTAGAGGATTTGTGGTCCATTACAGGAGTGAGCAAATGTTCTATATTAGACACAAAAACCCATAACTTATGATAGCATCAGGGCACATTAACACGTGATATCGGCCACAGCAGTGTTTCTGAAGATTCCAATGGTTATTACATTGTGTCAGTTATTCGCTGCCTCCTGAAATGACTGTTCCGTCAAAGTTGCTTCACAGAGTTATTTTGAGCAAGGGGTTCGACCAGGGAGGGCATCACTTTCACTTGCAAATAACAAGCAAGCCCTGCACATGTTGAAACTCTGAAAGGAATGCTGAGGAAGTCAAGGGAACAACACGGAGACCTGTAACGCTGGACTGGATGAATTATGTGTACGATTTGGAAATCACAGTCCCACACCTTGCTTCTGGATCCCCAGGTCTCATGGCAGAGGGCTGGGGGAGCCCATTAATTATATTTAGGAGATAGTAGGAGCTGTAGATGCTGGAGAATCTGTGCTAACATGTTGTAGAGCTGGATGAACATGGTGTAGAGCTGAATGTACACAGCAGGCCAAGCAGCGTCAGAGGAGCAGGAAAGTTTGACATTTCAAGTCGAGACCCTTCTTTAGAAACGTCAAACTTTCCTGCTCCTCTGACGCTGCTTGGCCTGCTGTGTTCATCCAGCTTCACACCGTGTTAACTATATTTAGGAGTTCGCCAGGGCGAGGGAACTCAACACTGCCATTTCTGAGAATGAATAGCTTGGTGCATTTCAGGTCATTTCTGGCCCTGATCTGTTGCAGAACTGCCACAATCTGATAGATTGTCAGGGCAAGCATGAGGGAGTGAATGGTCTGCTCCTATTTCTTAATGTCTGAAGTGCCACTGTTAGATTGAAAATGGGAAAACCGGAATGTTTCTTGCCTTGGGAAATATGTGTGTCTGCACTTTTTGAAGCGCACTTACGTGGGATGTGGGTATATCAGACCAGGACAGGATTTGTTGTCCAGCCATAATTACCTCTGCACTGAATGGCTTGCCATACCACCTCAGAGGGCAATTAAGTGTCAATCACATTATTCTGGGTCTGGATTCCCCGTAGGCCAGGCCAGTAAAGATGACAGATTTGCTTCCCATGATCCCTACTTTTGTATCAACTGCTCCCGTAATGAAAGTCCAAATAGAGTCATAGAACACAGAAACAGACCCTTTTGTCCTACCAGCCTACACCGACCATGTCCCAAGTTAAGATAGTCCCATTTAAGATAACAGAGTGTGAAGCTGGATGAACACAACAGGCCAAGCAGCATTTCAGGAGCACAAAAGCTGACGTTTCGGGCCTAAGCCCTTCATCAGAGATGTCTCTGATGAAAGATCTAGACCTGAAACGTCAGCTTTTGTGCTCCTAAGATGCTGCTTGTCCTGCTGTGTTCATCCAGCTTCACACTCTGTTATCTTGGATTCTCCAGCATCTGCAGTTCCCATTATCTCCGATCTCAAAGATAGTCCCATTTGCCTGTATTTGGCCCAAATTCCTCCAAACCTTTCCTATTCATGCACATATCCAAATGTCTTTTAAACATTGTAACTGTACCCACACCCACCACTTCCTCATTCCACACATGAATCACCCTCTGTGTAAAAAATAATTGCCCCATATGTCCTTTTTAAAACTCTTTCCTCTCACCTTAAAAATATTCCTCCATAATTTTGAACCTTCACACCCTGAGGGAAAGACCCTTGCTGTTCACCTTATCTATGCTCCTTGTGATTTCATGAATCTCTATAAGGTCTTTCATCTGTTGAGAATAAAATTGGACCTATAATCGCCTTCAGTAATTTAGCGCTACCAACTTGTCTTCGATCTGAGCAACACCCATATATCCATTTCCCCTTGGTCAGATGGCTGGTGTTGGGGTGCGTGTTAAAGGATGGAGCAGTGGGTAGAGAAATGTAGGGCAGGATGGAATCCCAGAGTCTGGGTCCCAGGCAACTGAAGGCATGGCCTCCAATAGCGAAGAAATTAAAACTGAGGATGCCAGAATACAGATACCTCGGAGAGTTGTGAGGTTGGAGATGATTCACCGTGGTTGAGAAAGGGCTGAGGCTGTGGAGGGATTTGATATCAATGATGAGGATTTTAAAACCCGATATTCTTTGACTGGAAGCTAGTATAGGATTAGCTTTGAATCTCAGCTTAGTTTCCAGTGGGACATACTTCCTTGATCAAGCTTTCGATTACTTTGTGGCTCAGTGTCAAATTCCTACACCAGCCTCCTATTTATTGACTTTACCCCTATAATCCCAGCCAAGATCACCTCCAAGCTCTGAAACCCAGGACCCTGCTCCCTGCCTCTGGGGCAGGAACCCCAACTTCCTGATCTACAGAGCACAATCAGTAAGGATAGGTGACAACACCACCTTCACAACAATCCTCAACATCAGTGACCTGCAAAAGGCTACGTATTCTGCCCCTTAACTGCGTCCCTTATACATCCATGGTTGTGTGGCCAAATTCAGCTTGACCTCCAAATACAAGTTTGCTGATGGCAGCATCGCAGTGGATCAGATCTTAAACAACAATAAGTTCAGGAAAGAGAAAGCTTAGTGGTATGGTGTGAAGGTAACAATCTCTCATTTAATATCAACAAAATGAAGGAGCTGGTCATTGACTTCAGGAAGCGGAGTGGAGGACACGCCCCTGTCTGTATCAATGGGGGTGAGGTGGAGATGGTCAAGGACATCAAGTTCCTGGGAATGATGATCACCAACAATCCCTCCTGGTCCACCCGTGCCAACAGTATGGCCAAGAAATCACAACACCTCTACTTCCCCAGAAGGCTAAATGTGCCACAAGGATTCTGAGCAATTTTTACAGATGCACCATAGAAACATTTTAGCTGGATGTATCACAGGTTGGAACGGCAACCGCTCTGCCTAAGATCACAAGAAACCATAGAGAGTCGTGAACATAGCCCAGTCCATCGTGCAAACCTGCTTCCCATCCATTCACTCCACCTACACTTCCTGCTGCCTTGGAAAAGCAACCAAAATCATCAAAATCCCTCCCACCCAGTTGTACTCTCCTCCATTAGACAGAAGATACAAAACTTTGAAAACACATACCAACAGATTCAAGAACAGCTTCTTCCCCACTTATATCAGACTTTATAACAGGCCTCTCATGTATTGGGGTTAATATTTCTCTGCACTTTCTATGTAGACATAACACTATATTCTCAATTCTGTGTGATTACCCTGATGTGCTTATATAAGGTATGACCAGTCTTAAAAGTATGCAGAGCAAAACTTTTCATTGTAACTCAGTACATGTGACAATAATAAATCGCATCAAATCTTTTTCTTCACTCTCCTTGAGATCTTCCATTCCCAAAGAAGATGCTCTCGTATTGCAAGCTGCTGCAATTGGACAGAAGTTGCAGATTTAGATATAAATCCCCTTCCTGCTGTCCCACTGATAGTTCACATTAGGTATCCATCGCTTGATGCTTCCAATTGACAAACTGTCTGTCAAACTATTACACAGGTCTCAGACTCTCCCAGGTTCAGCTAAGCTTCCCATAGCCATGCCAAGTGGAAAAAAATTGATTTTGCCTGCCAGAAACTGAAGTATTGACTTTATATCATGTAATACGCTGAGTATTTCTGTGTTGTTTGTGTCAAAGTTACTGCTGTAATACCATCCAATGACGCTGAAAGAGATAAGCAGACAGGAAGATTATTGATGATGGGGTAAGCTGTCGGTGCGACTCATCAACACAATGTAGTAGGTGATGCCAGCTCAGTTAACTGGCAAGATGGCACTGTGCCATTGACAGGTTGCTGGGGAGTGTGGAGGGCGGGTCATATATTGGTAGCTGGAGAGGAGGTGGTCTCAATGTGACTGAAAAAAGGGTTATCTTCAGGAGTGCAACACAGAGCCAGAAGTGATGAGATAGTGGGCCATAGTCCACATAAGGACAACAGCATAGGTATTGCAATGCTTTAAAAAAAAGTTACATGTGCCTTGAAGGGCAGAATTCTGCACATGTGCAGCAAGTTGAGCTTCCATGACCTATCACAGAGAGTATGGATACAATAAAGGGAATCATACTCTTATAGATTGCAGAAATAGGCAATTTGGCCTGAACTGAACAGCATCCCAACTGGACCCAGCCGATCACTGTATTTCCCACCTAGCCTGCACATTCCTGTACACCTTAGAATGGCCAATCCACTTAACCCAGATAGCAAGGTGCTAGATGAACACAGCAGGCCAAGCTGCATCTTAGGAGCAGAAAAGCTGACATTTCGGGCCTAGACCCCTCATCAGAAATGGGGGAGGGGGAGGGGGTTCTGAAATAAATAGGGAGAGAGGGAGAGGTGGATCGAAGATGGATAGAGGAGAAGATAGGTGGAGAGGAGACAGACAAGTCCATGGGGCAGGGATGGAGCCAGTAGAGGTGAGTGTAGGTCGGGAGGTAGGGAGGGGATAGGTCAGTCCAGGGAGGACGGACAGGTCAAGGGACCGGGATGAGGTAGGAAATGGGGGTGCGGCTGAGGTGGGAGGAGGGGATAGGTGAGAGGAAGAATAGGTTAGGGAAGCGGGGATGAGCTGGCCTGGTTTAGGGATGCGGTGGGGGAAGGGGAGATTTTGAAACTGGTGAAGTCCACATTGATACCATTAGGCTGCAGGGTTCCCAAGCGGAATATGAGTTGCTGTTCCTGCAACCTTCGGGTGGCATCATTGTGGCACTGCAGGAGGCCCATGATGGACATATCATCTAAAGAATGGGAGGGGGAGTGGAAATGGTTTGCGACTGGGAGGTGCAGTTGTTTATTGCGAACTGAGCGTATGTGTTCTGCAAAGCAGACCCCAAGCCTCTGCTTGGTTTCCCCAATGTGGAGGAGGCCACAACAGGGAGAGCAGATGCAGAATACCACATTGGCAGATGTGCAGGTGACCATCTGTTTGATGTGGAAAGTCGTCTTGGGGCCTGGGATGGGGGTGAGGGAGGAGGTGTGGGGGCAATTGTAGCATTTCCTGCGGTTGCAGGGGAAAGTGCCGGGTGTAGGTGGGGTTGGAGGGGAGTGTGGAGCGGACAAGGGAGCCACAGAGAGAGTGATCCCTCCAGAAAGCAGACAAGGGTGGGGAGGGAAAAATGTCTTTGGTGGTGGTGATGGATTGCAGATGGCAGAAGTGTCGGAGAATGATGCGTTGGACCCGAAGGCTGGTGGGGTGGTACGTGAGGACGAGGGGAATTCTGTTTTGGTGGTTATTGCAGGGAGGGGGAGTGAGGGATAAGTTGCAGGAAATGCGGGAGACATGGTCAAGGGCGTTCTCGACCACTGCGAGGGTGAAGTTGCGGTCCTTGAAAAACGAGGACATCTGAGATGTACGGGAGTGGAATGCCTCATCCTGCGAGCAGATGCGGCGGAGGCAAAGGAATTGGGAATGGGGGATCACATTTTTGCAGGAAGGTGGTTGGGAGGAGGTGTATTCTGGGTAGCTGTGGGAGTCGGTGGGCTTGAAATGGATGTCCCATTCCTTAGATGATATGTCCATTCTGGGCCTCCTGCAGTGCCACAATGATGCCACCCGAAGTTTGCAGGAACAGAACTCATATTCCACTTGGGAATCCTGTAGCCCAATGGTATCAATGTGGATTTTACAAGCTTCAAAATCTCCTCTCCCCCTACTGCATCCCAAAACCAGCCCAGCTCGTTCCTGCCTCCCTAACCTGTTCTTCCTCTCACCTATCCCCTCCTCCCATCTCAAGCCCCACCCCCATCTCCTACCTGCTAAACTCATTCACCCCAACTTGACCTGTCCGTCCTCCGCAGACTGACCTATCCCCTCCCTACTTACACTCTGCTTTACAGGCTCCCTCCCCGCCTCTTTGACTTGTCTGTCTCTTCTCCACCTATCTTCTCCACTGTCCAGCTTCGGTCCCCCTCCCCCATTTCTGAAGAAGGGTCTAGGCCCAGGACGTCAGCTTTTCTTCTTCTAAGATGCTGCTTGGCCTGCTGTGTTCATCCAGGTCTACACCTTGTTATCTCGGATTTTCTGGCATCTGCAGTTCCTACTATCTCTGATACCAGTTAACCCGCACATCTTTGGGCTGTGGAGAACTCAGAGGAAACCTGCACAGATAGCCACCTGAGGGTGGAATTGAACCCAGGACCCTGATGCTGTGAGGCAGTACTGCTAACCACTGAGCCACTCTCGGTTGGTGTTACTGATCATGTACTACAAAACACACTGACAGTCCTCAGATTCTGAAGAGTTTCCAGTCTTAATTCTGTTCACAAGTCACTTTATACTCAAGTCACAACACAAGTCAGGTTAATGCACAGGAGTGGCCTGTAAGTATGGGAAATATCTGTGTGTCAGATCTTCAAAACTACGCCCATGAATGAGACCATGTTCGTAAATATGAGTGTTCAGTAAATCACGGGCTCCTTTAGGTGTGTCAGTTCACAAGGATTAGGAACCAGGAGTTCCTGGTAAATTATGTTCTTTTACTATCCACCAGAAATGTGATGTTCAATAAAACTTGTAGTTCTCTCACACCAGTGTGGATCACCTCCCAGCACAGTATAGGGAGTGCACCTGTTTGCTGACCAAGAAGCCTTCCTTGAATCATTAAGTTATTCAAGCTACACTGAGCTTCAATTACATGGGGAAGCCTGACAGTAGGACTGAACCCACTACTATTCAACTCTAAGGCTAGATGCACACAAGTAATCAAGGCTGATATCGAGACGCCTCTCCCATTTGACAGCTTGAACTTGTCTCGTGTTCACTCTAAGTGAAGCTGATGGGTATTGGTAAAAAGAGGAATATTCAGAATGAACACGGACAGTAAACATCTTCTAAACTTCTCAAACAACACTCCCCTAAAGCTTCAGGAAGTGGGCTGTGCTCTCCTAAAGAGCGACCAGTGTACTCACTCTTCAGGTTTGAAACTTCCCTAATTGTGTCCAAGTGTTTGTTGGAGGATGTGACTGGCGATGCTGAGTCCTCCGAAGGCCCACGTTGACTTTTCTGATGGAATCAGACAGGGGGGAAGCACTCATGAGGGCCTTAACAAACTTGCATGCCATCCCTGTGTGGGGCCCACGCTAATCTCCACGGTGTGTGCGCTGCCCAATTGACCAGCTGCCACTGCTGGAGCTTGGCAATGTTCACACCGCTGATTCTTTCACTAAACCCCAGCTTTGCATCAGTTCAGCCGCTGCAAACCAGGAACTGCCCCTCATTCTGTGGTCTGGCACCAATACACCAAAAGAAATGGCCCAGCAAGGCACTGTTCGCTGGCAATGGAGATGCTGGCAGATGGGCTCATAATGAGGATGGTACTGCTTTTCCCCATACACCAGCAAAGAAGATCTCCCCACCCCCAGCACCCAGACAGCAAACCCAGACTGAGCTGCCAGCCCAGTCAGTTCAGTGCCCAGGGCTGTGAAAGCACAGCGAGAAGCTAAATAGAGTGGAAGTGGCCCCCATCTTCTCTCTTCTACCACATGTTATCTTCGGGTTCGCCACTGCACACTCATCTCATCGAGGCTCATGGTCATTTGGCTGGCATAAACTTAGAGTCATAGCGATGCACAACATGGAAACCGGCCCTTCAGTCCAACTCATCCATGCTGATATCCTAAATTAATCTAGTCCCATTTGCCAGCATTTGGCCTGTATCTCTCTAAACCCTTCCTATTCATGTACCCTTTTAAATGCTGTAATTGTACCAGCCTTCACCACTTCCTCTGGCAACTCATTCCATACACACATCACCCTCTGCATGAAAAAGCTGCCCCTTAGGTCCTTTTTAAATCTTGCCCCCTCAACTTACACCTGTGCCTCCTAGTTTTGGACTCCACTATCCTCCCGAACTAATAACCCTTCCCTCCTTCTGCAGTTCCCATTTTCTCTTCAGTGGTGCCTTGTCATGCTGACTGCTCTTGCATTGCCATGACCGGCTCCCTGGCCTGGAACTGAATGAGCGGATAGTTGCGGTACTCTGTGACTCTCTGAACTTCACCTTGACCTAATGTAAGGGCTGGCCCCTGCTGACTTTCAGGCAGGCCCCATGAACTGCTGATGCGATCTGTAACTGCGACACTGACATCGCATTGACGCAGCACAGAACTATGTCCTTGAAAGTGTACTGCTCCCAACCATGACAGGTTTCCTGCCTTTCTCTCTGCGCTAAAACATAATGCAGGCTACAGAGGCTGGCAATCTCCAACTTAGTGCTAAGAATGCAAGCTAAGAATATCTCGTGTATATGCATGAGATGCCTGTGTTGTCTCTGTCTCTCTCTCTATCTCTGCTGGGCAAAGCAACTTGGCAGAGGCTTGCAAGCTGCGAGTGCCCCTGAGCTCCAAAGCGAAGCCTCAAAGGGCTGTGGTGGTGCGTGAGTGGTGTCAAGAGAAGCTGTAGTTGTGTGCTGAAGCTTCTGGCTGGGCAATGCCCACTTGCATGGACAAAGGGTGGAACGGGATGGTCCCTGTGAAGCATAGAAAGATTGTGGAGTTACAGACAGAATTGTCTAAAGTGCCAGAGAAGAAGGAAGGGAGCTGGTTCCACCAGGTGCCCATTTTAACTTCCACAGCAGGCCTCATTCTGTCACCCTATGAGAGCTATCAGCCCAGGGGTGGGGTGGTAGCTCAGTGCTCAATCCTGCTGCCTTACATCACCAGGGACCTGTGTTTGATTCCAACCTTGGGTGACAGTCTGTGTGGAGTTTGCATGTTCTCCCTGTGCCTGTGTTGCTTTCCTCCAACGATCCAAAGATGTGCAGGTTAGGGTGGATTGGCTGTGTTAAATTGCCCCAAAGTGCCCAGGGATGTGCAGGTTAGGGTGGATTGGCCATGCTAAATTGCCCCAAAGTACCCAGGGATGTGCAGGTTAGGGTGGATTGGCCATGTTAAATTGCCCCAAAGTGCCCAGGGATGTGCGGGTTAAGTTGGATTGGCCGTGCTAAATTGTCCCATAGTGTCCAGGGATGTGCAGGTTAGGGTGGATTGGCCATGTTAAATTGCCCCAAAGTACCCAGGGATGTGCAGGTTGGCTGGCTGTGGGAAATGCAGGGATTGGTTGGGGGGGGATGGTGCTTGCTTTGCGTGGGATACTCTTTGGGGGTTTGGTGTGGATGTGATGAGCTGAATGGCCCTCTTCCACATTGTCAGACTCTATGAGAATATAGTCATTTCCTTCAGTCCAAAACCTTTTGCCAAATAGACGAGATACTACTGGTGAGTCAATACTTACGCTTATATCGTCAATGCACTACTAACACAATCTGCAACTGCTTAGTGATTCCCAGTTTGGGTTCTGCCAGGGGGACTCAGCTCCTGATCTCGTTACGGCCTTAGCTCAAACATAGGTAAAAGAGTTGAATTGCAGAGGTGAGGCGAGAGTGACAGCCCTTGAATTCAGGGCTGTGTTTGACCAAGTGGGGCATCAAGTAGCCCGAGCAAAACTGGAATCAATGGGTATCAGAGGGCATATGCTCAACTGATTGGAGTCATACCTTGCACATGGGAAATGTGGTTGCTGGAGGTCAGAAATCTCAGCTGTAGGAATCCCTCAGGGCAGTGTCCTGGGCCCACCCATTTTAAACTGCTACAATGACTTCCCTCCATCATAAGATTAGAAATGGGAATGTTCACTGATGATTAAACTATGTTCGGCACCGTCCTCAGATATGAAAGCAAATGCAACAAGATCTGGACAATATTCAGGCCTGGGCTGACAAGCAACATCTGTACCACACAAATACCAGGCTATGACCATCACCAATTAGAGACCCTTCACATTCAATGGTATTACAATCACTGAACTCCCACTTTCAACATCCTATAGGTTACCAAGAACAAAAACTGAATTGGGCTTGCCATATAACAACAGTGGCTACAAGAGCAGGTCAGAGGTTAGGAACACTGCAGGAAGTAACTCACCTCCTGACTCCCCAAAGCCTGCCCACCATCTACAAGGCACATGTCAGGAGTGTGATGGAATACTCCCCACTTGCCTGGATGAGTGCAGTGTCAACAACACTCAAGAAGCTTGACACCATCCAGGGCAAAGCAGCCGCTTGTTCGGCACCACATCCACAAGCATTCAGTCCCTCCACCACCAAAGCTCAGTAGCAGCAGTGTGTACTATCTACAAGATGCACTGCAGAAGTTTATCAATCATCCTTAGACAACACCTTCCAAATCCATGACCACTTCAATCCAGAAGTTTGAGAGTTGCGAATTCTTGGGAACACCACCATTTGCAAGTTCCCCTCCAAGCAATTGCAATCCCGACCTGGAAATATATCGTTGTTCCTTCACTGTTGCTGGGTCAAAATCCTGGAATGCCCTCCCTAAGGGCATTGCGGGTCAACCCAAAGCAAGTGGACTGCAGCGGTTCAAGGAGGCAGCTCACCCCCAGCTTCTCAAGGGGCAACTAGGGACAGGCAGTAAATGCTGGGCCCAGCCAGCAATGCCAACGAGTGGAATTAAAAATAAAACTTTGCTTGGTGCGCTGTATTAATCATAAATAAATCCAACTGGATGTTTCAGCCATTGAAAATCTAGCAGCATCTATATAAGTACATTTTATAAACCGAGATCAACACCCAAAGGCTTACAGATCTTAACAATGTATCATAGCACCTTTATTAATATATTTTATTATTTAAATAGCAACGCTAACAGAGTGACATGCCCCAAAGTCCGTCACAATGTCATATCAAACAGGACATTTTTTAGTTCTGCATGTAACAAATTAATTCAGTAGGTCAAAATGTTCAAAAAGGCAGGATTTAAAGGAACATCTTAAGGGAGGAAGGAGAGAGGCAGAGAAGCTTAGGATGAAATTCCAGAGCTTGAGTTTGAGCCAAGACTGTGTGACTTGTGGGTTTCAGGTTCAAGTTTCAGCCACAGCATGGTAAAGAAAGCATTTAGCACACTTGCCTTCATTGCTCAGACCTTTGAATGTAGGAGCTGTGGTGTTGTGTTGAGGTTGTACAGGACATGAGTGTGACCTCTTCTGGAGTATGTGTGCAGTTTTGCTTGTCCAGTTATTGGAAGGATATTATCAAGCTGGAGACTGTTCAGAAGAGATTTACCAGGATGTTGTGGGGAATGGAGGGTTTGAGTTATAAGGTGATGCTGGATAAATGGGGACCTTTTCACTGAAGCGTAGGAGGTTGAGAGGTGACCTTACAGAGGTTTGTACAATCATGAGAGGTATGGATGGGGTTAATCGTCGGTATCTTTTCCCTAGGATGGGGGATTTCAAGGCAAGGGGGCATATTTGCAAGAATAGTGGAGAGAGATTTAAAAAAGACGTGAGGGGCATTTTTTTTTACACGAAGTATGGTTTGCATGTGGAATGAACATTCTGAAGAAGTAGTGTGGAGCTGGAGGAACGCAACAGGCAGGCAGCATCAGAGGAGCAGGAAAGCTGATGTTTCGGGTCTGGACACTCCTTCAGAAAAAAGAGACAACATTTTCTGCTCCTCTGATGCTGCCTCAGCTGCTGTGTCCCTCCAGCTCCACATCTTGCTATCTCAGGCTCCAGCATCAGCAATTCCTACTATCTCTGAAGAAGTGTTGGATGTAGGCTCAATTACAACGTTTAAAAGACATTTCCTTGAGTACACACAGAGGGAAACTTTGGAGGGACATGGACCAAGAGTAGGTAGATGGCACTGGGTCAGTTTGGGATTGTGTTTGGCATGGACTGGTTGGACCGAACGGTCTGTTTCCATGCTGTATGAGTCTATGAGTTATCATGCTAGAGGAGGTCACAGAGGTATGGAGTAAAGGATCTGTGAGGTATTTGAAAACAAGGTGGAACATTTTAAATTCTCCTCGAATGTGCTCATGAAACTCATAAACTGGGGCTGCAATGCTCTCAGATATTACCTTGCCTGGTCAATTGATGTATATGATTATCAT
Organism: Stegostoma tigrinum; assembly: GCF_030684315.1. Taxonomy (NCBI): domain Eukaryota; kingdom Metazoa; phylum Chordata; class Chondrichthyes; order Orectolobiformes; family Stegostomatidae; genus Stegostoma; species Stegostoma tigrinum. The sequence continues at coordinate 10,539,389 of NC_081391.1, forward strand.
TCCCAGGCGTGTACCAAGTTGCCTTCAGGTCTACATCGCCTGGAGATTTTTTGAATTACCCCAGGAAATTGCCAGCTTGGGGCAGAAATCTCACATTAACCCTGAAAGTATGGCTTAGCCATTTCTTCAACAGGCCCTTCAGCAAATAGAGGAGTCCGATTTTGTTGCAGAATGAATTGCCTTTCTGCGCCAGAGCTATCATAGATTATGTGCCAGGTGATTAATACTTCTGTCCCCCCCTCCAAAATAAATTACATTCCACTAAATCCTTTTATTGTTAGCAACAACCATTTGTAGCTATCACTGGGCTGTGTGGCAGGCCCATCAGTCAGAATTGTCATCGTGAGATCTTGCACTGGCAGATTTATCCTCATGTTATAAGCCCAGGATTCTCACAGTGAGAGAATCCAACAATGTAATTGTTTCTCAACTGAATGCTAAAGCACCATTGCCAATTGATGGAGGATATCCTTGTAAAGTCACCGTCCAAACAGGCAGATTTGAAACTAACCAAACAAAGTTCAAATGTTTATAGAAATGGAGGAACGAGGAGCAGGAGTAGGCCATTCAGCCCCTCGAGCTTGCTCTGTCATTTAACAGGATCGTGGCTCAGCTCATCTTGGCCTGGACTCTACTTTTTGCTTTCCAAAACCCTTCAACCTGTTCCGAATTAAATATCCATCTCCTAAAACTTTCTCAAAGCCCTGGAATCTGCCAGACTCTGGGACGGTGAATTTCAAAGAATCACAATCCTTTGAGAGAAAAAGGTTCCATTGCTAAGGTCTCTTCAGCAAAACTGTGCATTTTTGATCAGCTTGTTCAAAGAAGGATGTCATTAAACTGGAGAGGGTTCAGAAAGGATTTACCAGGATGTTGCCATAAATTATAAGTTTGAGTTATAAGGAAAGGCTGGGAGTTTTGCCAATGCAGCGTAGGAGGTTGGGGAGTGGCCTCATAGAGGTCTGTAAAATTCCGAAGGGCAGAGATAAAGTGAATCGAAGGTACATTTTCCCTTAGGTGGAGACGAGGGGGCAGGTGTTTAAGATGAGAGGGGAAAGATTTTAAAATGTCATGGGGGCAACTTTTTTTTAAATAGAGAGTGGGATATGAGTGTAATGAATTTCCAGAGGAAGTGGTGGATGAGGATACAGTAATAACATTTTTAAAAATTGGAATAATTAAACAAATAGGAAAGGTTTAGTGTGATTTGGGCCAAACCCAGGCAGATTGGACTCGTTTAGTTTGGGATTATGGTCAGGATGGACTTGTTGGACTAAAGTGTTTGTTTCCAGGCCATTATGACGCTATAATTTTCCCTCATCTCTGTTTTAAATCTGCTATCTCTTATGCTAAAGCTATGATCACTCATTCTAGATTGCTCCACAAGAGGAAATATCCTTTCTATAGCAACTTTGTCAATCCCCTTTAGAATCCCTACAGTGTGGAATCAGGCCATTCTGCCCATCAAGTCCACACCAATCCTCTGAAGAACGCACCACCCAGACCTGTTCCCCTACCCTATCCTTGTAACCCTGCATTTCCCACAACAAATCCACCTAGCCTGCATACCCCTGAACACTATGTACAACTTAGCATGGCCAACAACCTGCATATCTTTGGACTGTGGGAGGAAACTGGAACTCTTGGAGGAAACTCACACAGACACGGGGGAGAAGGTGCAAACTCCACACAGACAGTCACTGGAGATTAGAGTCAAAGCCAGGTCCCCAGTGCTGTTAAGCAGCAGTGCTAACCGCTGAGCCACACTGCAACCCTTAACATCTTATGAACCTCAATTAGGCCGCCTCTCATTCTTCTAAACTGTAGAGCAAATTGGTCTAAGCTACTCAGTCTCATTTCATAAGCCAAACCCCTCATCTCTGGAATCAATCCAGTGAATCTCCTCTGAACTGCTTCCATTATAACTACATCCATCTTCAAGTAAGGCAAGCAGAACTCTATACAGTACGCCAGGCACAGTTTCACTAATAAAAACTGAAAGAACTGCGGATGCTGTAAATCAGGAACAAAAACAAAGTTGCTGGAAAAGCTCAACAGGTCTGGCAGCATCTGTGGAGGAGAAAACAGAGTTAACGTTTCGGGTCCGGTGACCCTTCCTCAGAACAGGCTCACTAAAGTCTCACTAATACCTTGTACAGTTGTAGACACACTGCTCTATAAAGCAACACTTTGTGGTCTATTCCTTTAGCAATAAATGCAAAAATTCCATTTCCTACCTTATTCTCTCCTCTAGCTGTATACGAATTATAAACAGTACGAACGCATTCAAGAACAGTTTGTTCCCGACAGTTATCAGACTTTTCAAAAGACCTATCAAATGTTACCATTGATCTGTCACTCTCTCTCTCTCTCTCTCTCTCTGTCTCTCTCTCTGTCTGTCTGTCTCTCTCTCTCTCTTTATCTTCTTTGTAGCAGTAAGGTTTTCTGATGAAGGGTCTGGGCTCAAAACGTCACCTTTTGTGCTCCTGAGATGCTGCTTGGCCTGCTGTGTTCATCCAGCTCCACACTTTGTTATCTTGGATTCTCCAGCATCTGCAGTTCCTATTATCTCTGATCACACTCTACTCTGCACTCTGTTGAGCCCCCCGATGCATTCTGTGTGGTACAATTTGTGTGTAGAACACGCAAAACAACACTTTTCACTGCATCGAGGTACATGTGACAATAATAAATCAAACAAACAAAAATGATCAGAACCCATAACCAGACCCTCAAGCTGCTTGTTAAATTGGGGGCTGTTGGTGGAAGATATTTGCAGAATCTTTTATGGAAGGGGCTTGGAAAGTAGGGGGCTTAGAAAGGGAGGAATTTCCCACGCGAAATGTTCAACAACCATTGAGGCATGTACAAATGCAGCCATCTGATTTCTTTGCTGTTGATGCTGTCATCAGGCTCATTGCGCATCACACAACATATTCCTTTCAGTTGAAATTTCCAGAGATAAAGATTAATTGAGATTCATATAAACCCTTGACTAGAATTATGGGATCACAATAACATATTTTGACAGGTCTCTCAGGTATTTCCGAAAAAAAATTTCTTTGACTCAAAGAAAGAACAAAGAACAAAGAAAATTACAGCACAGGAACAGGCCCTTTGCCCCTCCAAGCCTGTGCCAATCGAGATCCTCGGTCTAAACCTGCCATCTATTTTCTAAGGGACCATATCCCTTTGCTTCCTGCCCATCCATGTATCTGTACAGATACATCTTAAAAGACACTATCGTGTCTGTGTCTACCACCTCCACTGGCAACGCGTTCCAGGCACCCACCACCCTCTGCGTAAAGAACTTTCCACACATATCTCCCATAAACTTTTTCCCTCTCACTTTGAACTCATGATGCTCAGTAACTGAGTCCCCCACTCTGAGAAAAAGCTTTTTGCTATCCATCTTGTCTATACCCCTCACGATTTTGTAGACCTCAATCAGGTCCCCCCTCAATCTCCGTCTTTCTAATGAAAATAATCCTAATCCACTCAACCTTTCTTCATAGCTGGCCCTTCATACCAGGCAACATCCCGGTGAACCTCCTCTGCACCCTCTCCAAAGCATCCACATCCTTTTGGTAATGTGGCGACCAGAACTATACACAGTACTCTAAATGTGGCCAAACCAAAGTCTTATACAACTGTAACATGGCCTGCCAACCCTTGTACTCAATATCCCGACCAATGAAGGAAAGCATGCTGTATTCCTCCTTGACCACTCTATCGACCTGCGTTGCCACCTTCAGGGAACAATGGACCTGAACACCCAGATCTCCCTTAGATAATAAAATGTGAGGCTGGATGAACACAGCAGGCCAAGCAGCATCTCAGGAGCACAAAAGCTGACGTTTCGGGCCTAGACCCTTCCTCAGAGAGGGGGATGGGGGGAGGGAACTGGAATAAATAGGGAGAGAGGGGGAGGCGGACCGAAGATGGAGAGTAAAGAAGATAGGTGGAGAGGGTGTAGGTGGGGAGGTAGGGAGGGGATAGGTCAGTCCAGGGAAGACGGACAGGTCAAGGAGGTGGGATGAGGTTAGTAGGTAGCTGGGGGTGCGGCTTGGGGTGGGAGGAAGGGATGGGTGAGAGGAAGAACCGGTTAGGGAGGCAGAGACAGGTTGGACTGGTTTTGGGATGCAGTGGGTGGGGGGGAAGAGCTGGGCTGGTTGTGTGGTGCAGTGGGGGGAGGGGATGAACTGGGCTGGTTTAGGGATGCAGTAGGGGAAGGGGAACGTGGAACAGTCCCTCTTCCGCACCTACACAGGCCCCAAACCCCACCTCTTCCTCCGGTACATTGATGACTGTATCGGCGCCGCCTCTTGCTCCCCAGAGGAGCTCGAACAGTTCATCCACTTCACCAACACCTTCCACCACAACCTTCAGTTCACCTGGGCCATCTCCAGCACATCCCTCACCTTCCTGGACCTCTCAGTCTCCATCTCAGGCAACCAGCTTGTAACTGATGTCCATTTCAAGCCCACCGACTCCCACAGCTACCTAGAATACACCTCCTCCCACCCACCCTCCTGCAAAAATTCCATCCCCTATTCCCAATTCCTCTGCCTCCGCCGCATCTGCTCCCACGATAAGACATTCCACTCCCGCACATCCCAGATGTCCAAGTTCTTTAAGGACCGCAACTTTCCCCCCACGGTGATCGAGAACGCCCTTGACCGCGTCTCCCGCATTTCCCGCGACACATCCCTCACACCCCGCCCCCGCCACAACCGCCCCAAGAGGACCCCCCTTGTTCTCACACACCACCCTACCAACCTCCGGATACAACGCATTATCCTCCGACACTTCCGCCATTTACAATCCGACCGCACCACCCAAGACATTTTTCCATCCCCTCCCCTGTCTGCTTTCCGGAGAGACCACTCTCTCCGTGACTCCCTTGTTCGCTCCACACTGCCCTCCAACCCCACCACACCCGGCACCTTCCCCTGCAACCGCAGGAAATGCTACACTTGTCCCCACACCTCCTCCCTCAACCCCATCCCAGGCCCCAAGATGACATTCCACATTAAGCAGAGGTTCACCTGCACATCTGCCAATGTGGTATACTGCATCCACTGTACCCGGTGCGGCTTCCTCTACATTGGGGAAACCAAGCGGAGGCTTGGGGACCGCTTTGCAGAACACCTCCGCTCAGTTCGCAACAAACAACTGCACCTCCCAGTCGCAAACCATTTCCACTCCCCCTCCCATTCTCTTGATGACATGTCCATCATGGGCCTCCTGCACTGCCACAATGATGCCACCCGAAGGTTGCAGGAACAGCAACTCAGATTCCGCCTGGGAACCCTGCAGCCATATGGTATCAATGTGGACTTCACCAGTTTCAAAATCTCCCCTTCCCCTACTGCATCCCTAAACCAGCCCAGTTCATCCCCTCCCCCCACTGCACCACACAACCAGTCCAGCTCTTCCCCCCCACCCACTGCATCCCAAAACCAGTCCAACCTGTCTCTGCTTCCCTAACCGGTTCTTCCTCTCACCCATCCCTTCCTCCCACCCCAAGCCGCACCCCCAGCTACCTACTAACCTCATCCCACCTCCTTGACCTGTCCGTCTTCCCTGGACTGACCTATCCCCTCCCTACCTCCCCACCTACACCCTCTCCACCTATCTTCTTTACTCTCCATCTTCGGTCCGCCTCCCCCTCTCTCCCTATTTATTCCAGTTCCCTCCCCCCATCCCCCTCTCTGATGAAGGGTCTAGGCCCGAAACGTTAGCTTTTGTGCTCCTGAGATGCTGCTTGGCCTGCTGTGTTCATCCAGCCTCACATTTTATTATCTTGGAATCTCCAGCATCTGCAGTTCCCATTATCTCTGATACTATTTTAACCCAGATCTCCCTTGTTGACTTTCCACAGCATTCCCTGCCTGGCCCGCTCCTCCTCTACTCCCAATGTCTCCCCATATCCTCACAGTGCCTTCCGATTCAATTGCAGAAGATATAACGCTTGCCCATTTACCTCCTCCCTCCTTGCTATTCCGAGCCTCAGACACACTCATTCCAGGTGAAGCAGTCAATTACCTGCACTTCACTCAATCTCGTCTACTGTGCTTGCTGCTCACAAAATGGCCAGCTCTCCTCCGGGGATTCAAAACTCAGCCAGGTGACCCCTTTGTGGAACACCTCAGTTCTGTCTGTACAAATGGCCCCAGGCTTCCAGTTCCCTGCCACTTCGACACACCACCGGGTATCCCCCGGCCAAAATCTCCGTGTCAGGCTTGCTGCGGTGCCCCTGTGAATGTCAGTGCAAGCTGAATAAATGGCACCTCACTTTCTGCAAGAAGTCTGAAATAACTACACAAAGGCCTGTATCCCATCACCAAGCACCCTTTGTTTACACATGCATAGCACCTGGCACTGGTCTGGTTTCTTCAGAGTCAGCTCTCCAAGTGAACAGAACCTCTGACCTTCTTGTTTATATCTGTGAGCAAGGGTTGACACACGTGGACTTCACAAGCTTCAAAATATCCCCTCCCCCCGACTGCATCCCAAAACCAGCCCAGCTTGTCCCTGCCTCCCTAACTTGTCCTTCCTCCCACCCATCCCCTCCTCCCACCTCAAGCCCCACCCCATCTCCTACCGACTAACCTCATTTCGCCCCCTTGACCTGTCCGTCCTCCCTGGACTGACCCATCACATCCCTACCTCCCCACTTACAGTCACCTTCACTGGCTCCATCCCTGCCTCTTTGACCGGTCTGTCTCCTCTCCACCTATCTTCTCCTCTATCCATCTTCCATCTGCCTCCCTCTCTCTCCCTATTTATTTCATAACCCCCTTCCTCTCCCCCATTTCTGATGAAGGGTCTAGGCCCGAAACATCAGCTTTTCTGCTCCTAAGATGCTGCTTGTGCTGTTGTGTTCATCCAGCTCTACACCTTGTTATGTCAGCCAGGGGTCCCTGATTAGACCAGATTAACAGCCCCAATCAGGAATGCACATTCTGTGAGGTCCACCTGGCTGACTTTATTACAATCACTACAGGAACCTGACAGCCTTCAGGACGCAACAACAAGATTAACAATTATGTTCTCCCATGTCTATTATCCACCCTACAGCCCAAGTCTCATCATGACATGGGCTGCTTTCAGCACAGTCAACCCGTTTTCACCTACTCTGCACCATTATCAGTTATCTAGCATTTCCTCTTCCCTGGCTTACTATCAACAATCCCTTCGTGTGCCTAATTTTTTGTTCTCATTCTCTGTCTCTCTCTGTCTCTCTCTCTGTCTCTCTCTGTGTCTCTCTCTTGCTCTCTCTTACTTTCTCTCACTCTCTCTCTGACATGCTCTTTCGCTCTCTCTCTCACGTGCTCTCTTGCTCTGTCTTTCTCCCCCTTTCTCTTTCTCTCTCTCTGTGTTCCCTCTCCACTGTTCAGTGCAGACCCCTCATCCACCCCATCACCAACACCAAGGGTCACTGCAATTGAAATGCTAACTCTGCTTTCTCTCCATAGATCCTGTCAGATGTGCGGAGTCTTTCCAGCAATTTCTGCTTTTGGTTTGCTTCAGATCTGCAGTGCTTTGTTCTATTTTAGGAAATAAAGAATATTCACAATCAAGCAAAGAACATTCAGATATTCATTAGGGCAGGCAGGTTGTATTGGACTTGAAACATTAGTTCTGTTTTTGTCTCCATGGGTACCACTGAGTTTCTCCAGCACCTTTTGAGATATAGAGTAATACAGCACGGAAACAGACTCTTCGGTCCAACTAGCCTATGCTGAACATAATCCCAAACTAAAGCAGACCCACCTGCCTGTTCCTGGACAATATCCCTCCAAACCATTTCTAATCATGTATCCATCCAAATGTCTTTCAAATGTTGTAACTGTACCCCCATCCCCCACTTCCTCAGGAAGTTCATTCCACATACTGCGGCTTTTACTTCAGTTTTCCAGCATCTACAGTTCTTTAGTTTTAAACATCAAAAACGTCCTGTTTCTCCCCTCACGAGTTAAGCAGATATTTATTGCATACCCTTCAAATGGGGCAGCAGGGTCTCTGCTGCCCATGTGGTAATGACACCATTACAACTCAACAGGTACAGCATTCCAAGGCTTTGACCCAGCACTGAGAGAGACATCGAATCACAGAGTCATACATCATGGAAACAGACCCTTCTGTGCAACCAGTCCATGCCAACCAGAATCCCAAACTAAACTAGTCCTTCCTGCCTGCTCCTGACCCATATTCCTCCAAACATTTCTGATTCTTGTACTGATCCAAATGTCTTTTAATTGTTGTAACTCTACCCATATCCACCAATTTGTCTGGCATTTCATTCCTCATGCAAACCACTCTCTTTGTAAAAAAGTAGCCCCATAGCTCTATTCAATCTTTCCCCTCCTACCTTAAAAATATGACCCCTAGTCTTGAATTCCTCAATTCTAGGGAACCTATCATTCACCTTATCTATGCCCCTTATGAATTTATAATCTTCTATAAGGTCACCTCTCAACCTCCTACACTCCAGTGAAAAAAGCCCCAGCCTATCCAGCCTCTCCTCAAACCCTTCATTTCTGGCAACGCCCTGGTAAATCTTTTCTGAACCCTCTTCAGTTTAATAACATCCTTCTTATTACAGGGCAACCAGAATTGGACACAGTACTCCAGAAAAGTCTTCACCAACATCTTGTATAACCTCATGCCATAACGGAGCTGCCAATATCTGGCCAACCTATTTGAACCCACGCACCAGGCATTTGAGCTTCTGTGTCCGAGATCACTGTCCAGTGATATTAACACATCACCAAGTCACCCTTTATTTACAAGGGGAGAGTCCTTGTTACTGATCCAGTTCCACCAGAGTCTGTTCTCAGAGTGAATGAAACATCTACCACTCCTGTTTATATCCGTCAGCCAGGGCTCCCTAATTGGACCAAGGGTAATAGCCCCAATCGGGGAACTCAGAGGTTTGACCTCCTTTCAGTCGCTACAGTCATCACAGCTAATATGTACACAGCAAGCTCCCACAAGCCGGAATGTGGACAGGTAGATTAGATTAGATTCCCTACAGTGTGGAAACAGGCCCTTCGGCCCAACAAGTCCACACCGCCACTTGAAGCATCCCACCCAGACCCATTCCCCTATAACCTACACACCCCTGAACACTACGGGCAATTTAGCATGGCCGATCCACCCGAGCCTGCACATCATTTGGACTGTGGGAGGAAACCGGAGCACCCGGAGGAAACCTACACAGACATGGGGAGAATGTGCAAACTCCACATTTACAGTCACCCGAGGCTGGAATCGAACCCGGTCTCTGGTGCTGTGAGGCTGCAGTGCTAACCATTGAGCCACCGTGCCGCCCGTAATGTTATCATAATGTTGTTTGATGGATTAAATATTGACCAGGACATCAATAAGAACTCTTCTTCAAAATAACACCATGAGATCTTTTACATCCACATATGAACGTAGATGAGGTCTTATTTTAACACTCATTTCTGTCCTGAAAGGGTACCTCCTAATTTTCCAACAGTGTCACCTAGCTCCAAACTCACTCACATATTCCCTCATTCACTGTCAAGATCACAAATAACTTGATAAACTTCAATCAAATAGTTGTGAGAATATTCACGAGGCAGGTTCAGAAGCAGCATTCCCTGAAGTTTGTATTGGAATCTCAGCCTTGATTTTCGTGTTCAAATTCTGGAATAGGTTCTCATGATTTTCATACCTCCTACATAATGGATTCTACATTTTCCAAACCAAGTACTGCGGTATCTTCCAATCCTCTTGGACCTTTCCAGAATCTTGAGAGCTTTGGAAGGTGCACCCAAGCAATTACTAACTCTGCATCCACAACTGCTTACTTTAGCTACTCACTTCCTTTTTTACAATTGCAGAAGCATTTACTGTTAGTTTTTACATTCCTTGCTAAAATTGCCCTCAATCTCGCACATTTAAGAGAGAGGTTAGTGATGTAGCAATATCATTGAACTTGCAATCCAGACACCCAGGCGATCATAGTAGGGTTATGGGTTCAAATTTCACCATAGTGTCTGGTGGAATTTAAATTTAACTCGTAAATCTGGAACATAACACTTCTATTTAGTGATGGTGACCATGAGGCTTTCATCAATGGCATTGAAAATCCACCTGGTTCACTAATGTCTTTTAGGGAAGGAAATCTGCCTAGGTCATTATCTCAGTCATTATCTAGTCTGACCTACAGCAATGTGATTTAGTCTTAAAAGCCCTCAGAAGTGGTCTAGCAAGGCACTCAGTTCAAGGGCAATTAGGAATGGGCACTAAATGCTGACTTGCCTGGTGACATCCAAACCCATTAAAAGAATAAAACAAGCAAACAAGTTTGTGTGATAATTATGAATAGTTTCATTCTAAGGCTAGGCATCGATTCCAGATTGACTAAGTAAATTAGAATTCTGTCGGCTGCAGTAGTGGGATTCGAACATGTGTCCCGACCGCATTAGCCTGGGCAGCTGGATGACTAATTCACTGATGTTACCATCACATCATTATCCTGCCCAGCTGCTCACCTAATTAAAACTTTCTAAATCCCTCTGATCCTGGAGGCTGAGAAACTGTATTTCCGACATTACGACAGCAAATACACTTCAAAAGTTTTTTTTTGGCTGTAAGAAACTTGGACACTGTTTCAAAGTTGTTATACAATTAGAAATCTTTCTGTAACTAGATATCTCAACTGCTTCTCATTTTTTATAGCCATGGCAAGAATTCACAAAAGATGTTCTCATACCAACATTTGAATTAAGAAATGCAAATACCATTACAAACTGAGAATTTTGTGGTAATATTGTGAATGATTGGTTAATTGGAATTAAGTAACTTTGAATTAAGAGCACATTGCATTCTATATCTCTGTACAGATTGCTCAGCCAGCATTACCTCATCCATCTGGGGTGAAAAACTAATAAACACTTGTCACGATGGTTGACTGCATCTGTGTACAACTCTAATTATTGCTTTTGTCTGAAATGCTTTAAGCTACTAATCTAATTGAGAATCATCAGAGGAACAGCATTCACATGACCACACTGTAAATCTTACGTTAATGCAAAGAGATTGTCACACAAACCAAAATCCTTCCAATCCTTGCTACCAATTAATTCTCACTGCCTCCTGTTCAGAAGTCAGGTAGGAGGAAGAGATGGAGATCTATTGGGGCACTTTACCATCACTTGGAATGAATCTTGGTCAGATGACACTTGGGAGAACAATTCTGATTAGCCTGTTAAAACGGTATTCAATACACACAGAGGCACAGGAAAGATTTACAAGTTTAACCGGATGTAAAAAAAATTGCTCACATTTAAAGATTACAAGGTGTAGAGCTGGATGAACACAGCAGGCCAAGCAGCATCAGAGGAGCAGGAAGGCTGATGTTTTGGGTCTGGATCCTTCTTCAGAAATGGGGGAGGGGAAGGGGATTCTGAAAAAAATAGGGAGAGAGTGGGGAGGCAGATAGAAGATGGACAAAGGAGAAGATAGGTGGAGAGGAGACAGACAGATCAAAGAGGCGGGGATGGAGTCAGTAAAGGTGAGTGTTCATAGGGAGGTAATGCGGGGGCTGGTCAGTCCAGGAAAGACGGACAGGTCAAGGAGGTGGGATGAGGCTGGTAGGTAGGAGGTGGGGATGGGGGTTGGAGTGGCAGGAGGGGATAGGTGAGAGGAAGGACAGGTTAGGGAGGCAGGGACGAGCTGGGCCGGTTTTGGGTTGCGGTCGGGGGAGGGGAGAATTTGAAGCTTGTGAAGTCCACGTTGATACCATTGGGCTGCAGGGTCCCAGCTCTATAACTTGTTATCTCAGATTCTCCAGCACCGGCAGTTCCTACTGTATCTGCTCACATTTAAACAGCGCTTTTAACTCCTGAGGATGTCCCGAATGTTTTCAGCTTAGAAAGTGCTTTTAAAAGATCATCATTTTATCAAATGGAAAACTCAGGGCCAGTTTCTGGGAGGTGATGGTATAGCGGGAACACCATGGCACCAGTAACCCGGACACCCGGGTTAATTCTCTGGGGATTTGGGTTCAAATGCCACCATGGTAGTCTTTAATAAATTTGGAACAGGAGAGCTAGTCTGTGTCATGGCAACCATCACCAATTATTGTGAAGGTCCATCTGGTTTCCCAATGTCATTCCTACTTAGACCAGCCCACAGATGAGTAAAGACACACAGGACGTTGCTGTCTGTTAAGCACCCTCTGAGTCAACAGTGTAATCATGGCTTGTGACCATCTAGAAAGCTAAATGCAGCACATGCATTGGACCACCACAAGCTGACAGCCTCCCTTTAAGACCATAAGCAATAGGAACAGGAGTAGCCTGTTTGGCCACAAGCTTAAACTGTCATCCAATAGGATCATGGCTAATCCAACACCTCTCACATCTACTTTCCTACCCTCTCTCTGTAACCCTCGATTCCCCTACTGATCAAGAATCTCAGACTTAGAGATACACAAAGGATCTACCCCCAGGGGTCTCTGCGGCAAGGACTTCCAAGGGCTCTTAGAGAAGAATTTCCTCCTAATCTCAGTCTTAAATTAGTAATCGTCTATTGCCTCTGGCCCTGGACCCTCCCATGAGGGGAAACATCCACTCAGCATTGGCCCTGTCGAATCCTGCATGTTTCAGTGAGATCACTAAGCCATACGTCATCCTGATCTGTAATTTTGTCATTGTTCCTTCGCTGTTGTTGGGTCAAAATCCCGCAATTCTCGCCTTTAAAGGCATTGTGGAGCTCACTAAGGACCACAACTCGTGCGAGAAGACACGCCGCATGCTTGTCTTAAGGGCAATTAGGGATGAGGGGAAAACGGCTGGACTGGCCAGACGCATGCAAACACCATGAGCTAATGATTTGAAGACATAAGCCGTTCAATGCCAAACCAGTTAAGGTCAGACGACAAATGCTGGCTTGGCTATTAATGCCCACAGTCACCCTACAATAAAAAGGATATAATTAAACTAGAAAGGGTGCGGAAAAGATTTACTAAGATGCTGCCTGGAGAAGGCTTGAGTTATAAGGAGGAGCTGTATAGGCTGGGAACTTTTTTTCCCTTGCAGCATTGGAGATTGAAGGGTGACCTTATAAAGGTCTACATAATCACCATTGCTTAGATGAGGTAGCTGTAAGCCCCATGACAGGGGAGTTAAAATCTAGAGTACATGGATTTAAAGTGAAGGGTCCAGAGGGGCAATGTTTTGCACACAGAAGATGGTGAGCTTTTGGAACAGGCTGCCAGGATAGTAGTGGATTTGAGTATAATTTTTACATTAAAGAAATATTTGGATACATACATGGGCAGGATAGGAATGGAGAGCTATGGACCAAATACAGGCAAATGGAACTAGATTAGTTATGAAAACAGAGTGGCATGGTAGATTGGGCTGGAGGCTGGAGTGCAATTCATAGTCCTTTGAAAGTAGAGTCGCAGGTAGATAGGACGGTGAAGAAGGCATTTCGTATGCTTGCCTTTATTGGGCAGTGCATTGAGTATAAGATTTGGGAGATCATTTTGCAGCTGTACAGGACTTTGGCTCAGCCACTTTTGCAACACTGAGTTCAGCTCTGTGTTCCCTGCTATTGGAAGGATGTTGTGAAACTTGAAAGGGTTCAGAAGAGACTTACAAGGATGTTGCCGGGGTTGGAGGGTTTGAGCTATAGGCTGGGGCTATTTTCCCTGGACAGTCGGAAGCTGAGGGGTGATCTTATAGATATTTATAAAATCATGAGGGGCATGGATCGGGTGAATAGCCAAGGTGCAATGGTTCAAGGAAATCCTCAGTTAAATTCATGAAGGATCATCAGGCTGAGATGTTAACTGTGCTCCTCCCTCTCTCTCTCTCTCTCTCTCTCTCTCTCTCTCTCTGCACTGAAGCTACCCAACCTGCTCAACATTTCCAGTTTTTATGCCAATTCACAAGTCTTGCCCACACCTCGAGAACAGAAACGTGAACAGGAGTAATTTCTGACTGCATCAAATGAATATACAACCAAATATCTGGCATATTACTTTTGTCTTTTCTTAAATTAAGAATTTGCTCTGGACAAACGCTAGATCAAGAAATTTTCATAATGACCCATAACCAGAATCTGTGTGCTCCGATTACAAAACAATATCTTCACTAATAGGGTGCTGGGTCCTAATTGTTTCTCTTCATGAGTCAGATGTGTCATTTACAGGTAAGTAGCGTGTTAGTGCAGTTGATACTAATTAAAACACCAACATCGCCTCATTAATGTGCTCAGTGCAATGATCGTTATTAATATCACTGCCACGATAGAAAGGAAAATCAAACATGCCTCTCTCTTCAGATTTCTGTGAGAGAAGTACAGAATGATAAGCATGGATGTTGATTACTGAAGTGCTTTCAATAATTCATGAGAATTTCAATAACAAAATGTTTTAACTTGGAGGTCAATTGAATTGGCAATGAATTGCTTTGAACATTAACACACTCGAATTTTGTTTGTCTCGACGGAATAATGTCTTCAGGTAGGAGTTGGTACGAATGGGCCGGTTCTGTGGAACACGGCCCAGCGTCCTGTCACTCTGGGACCCTGCTAATGAAGATCATACTGCCCCTCAAACCCATCCTGTCATTCATTCTGATGAGGTGGCAATGCTGGTGTTGGACCAGAGGGGATAAAGTCAGAAGTCCCATGACAGCAGGTCCAACAGGTTGATTGAAATCACAAGCTATCTGAGCGCTGCTCCTTCATCACCTGACTCAAGGCTCCCCCTGTGATTAGGAAAGAATTAGCCGAACAGGTCAATGACCCCTGACCCTGCAGCAAGGTCGCTCGAAGACTGATGGTGGCACAGGACGATAATGCCAATGGTGGGGTGGGGGGTGGGGGGGCAGGGAGAAGATGGTTCAAGGTGGATTTGTTTTGTAACATCCCCTCCTGCCCTTGTACCGTTAAGCCCTGCTTCATTGATGTTGAGTGCACACATTTGTCCCAAAATAAAACATACTAGGATGTGCATTAAAGAAAACCCAGCATCCATGTTTTGGTGACCTGATCCCCTGGAGCCTAGAATTTGATTCGGTTAAACCAGTTAAATCAGAGTCTGGATCATTACAAACACATGATGGGAAGGACAGAGGCTGATCAGTTAACATGCATTTTCCCACAAGATTCCCTCAGAACAGACACACACACACACGCACACATACGCAAATTCTCACAGACACACACACACCGACACACACTCATAGACACACACACACGCGAGCACACACACACACGAGCACGCACAAACACAGACAAACTGGCTCATACATACACACACACACACACACACACACACACACACACACACACACACACACATACATATACACACACACACAGACACACACACACCGACACACACTCACAGACACACACACACAGACAAACTGGCTCATATATACACACATACACACACTCACACACCAACACACACACATACATATACACACACCGACACACACCAACACACACATACACACACACATATACACACACAAACACACACCACTCTCATACACATACACACCCACACACATACACAGATGCAGACACACACACACACCCACACATAGACAGATACAGACACAGACACACCCACACACACAAACACACACACACAAGCACATAATGGTGACTTTACACATTCAAAGAGTATACTGAGCTTAAATCATTCCTCGAGTTCTTGAAAGCCAAGCCCCCAGTCAATGCGATCTGATCTCGCAATGACATTGCTCCTTTTGCACATCCACACTGACTGAGATCACTCTGAAGGACTCTCATTCTCAACCTCTCCCCTTGCCTGAGATTAATCAACCCTCAGGTTAAACCAACACCAGGCGTCTCTCTCTATTGTGTGAGCAGCCCCATGGCTCAATGGGACAACGGCAACTTTACCTTTAATGTGGGGAGGGAAAGCCGTAAGACCATAAGACGTAGGAGCAGAAGTTAGGCCGTTCGGCCCACTGAGCCTGCTCTGCCATTTAATCATGGCTGATCAATTATTTTACCTTATTCTGAGATAATGGGAACTGCAGATGCTGGAGATTCCAAGATAATAAAATGTGAGGCTGGATGAACACAGCAGGCCAAGCAGCATCTCAGGAGCACAAAAGCTGACGTTTCGGGCCTAGACCCTTCATCAGAGCTCTGATGAAGGGTCTAGGCCTGAAACGTCAGCTTTTGTGCTCCTGAGATGCTGCTTGGCCTGCTGTGTTCATCCAGCCTCACATTTTATTATCATTTAACCTTATTCTCCCGCTTTCACCCCATAACCCTTGACAGTCAAGAGCCTATCTATCTCAGTCTTAAATAAACGCAAAGACCTGGCCTCCACAGCCCTCTGTGTTAGTGAATTCCATGGATTCACCACTCCCTGGCTGAAGAAGTTTCTGCTTACCTCTGTTCTGAAGGGACTTCCCTGTACTCCATGGCCATGCACTCAGGCCCTAGTCTGTCCTGCAAATGGAAATATCTTCCAATGTCCACTCTGTCCAGGCCATTCAGTATTCTGTAAGTTTCAATTAGATGCCCCCTCATCTTTCTAATCTCCATTGAATAAGGACCCAGGGTCCTCAAATATTCCTCATACGTTAAGCCAGTTTTAATTCCTTTTATTCTACAATTTTCCCAAATATATTCAGGATATTCCAAGTTTACAAATAGGCACTAACTCCCCTTTGTTACATAAGAACTAGCCCTTATGGGTGATTCATTTCCTGTGTTTATAACATGGGAGGCTAAGGGTTATGGGATTTCTCATTCCATCTGCCATGTTGGAGCACTAGGCTTCCCCTTTATGCCCGATTAAAAAGAGTTTATTTTTTAAACACAAAGATTTCTTTTCAGACACTAGGTGAGTAACTGCACTAGAAAGATGGCAAATGATGGGCCTGATAAAATATTTGTGTAACAGGCAATTTCTGAAAAGGAAACTAAAATTTACTCTTCGGAGAAGAGGATAATGTTAACACAAACAATTCGATCAAAATTGTAAAATTTGAAAAGGAAAATAAAACCTAATTATTACTGGGATTGGGAACTTAGATGTTTATGAATGCCTGAAGGAAGAAATTCAAATCAAATAGACTTTATTTCTGTTATTCAGCTTAGTAAGAACGCAATGACGTTAAAAATAAACTACATTTCCTTGCAAAAACAGCCAATCAGTTATGAAAGCTGCAGAAACTATACCAGAGAAGGGTCTAGGCCTGAAACATCAGCTTTCCTGCTCCTTTGATGCTGCCTGGTCTGCTGTGTTCCTCCAGCTCCACACTACGTTGTCACAGACTTTTCTCTATGCTGCTTTTGTCCTGCATTCATCCACCTTCTGATGAATTCCTAAGTGAATAAATGGTGTGGCACAGGAGGTCAGCATCGGCGCCTCACAGCAAGGGACCCAGGTTCAATTCCATCCTTGGGTGACAATGTGGAGTTTGTGTATTTCTCCTCAAGCCCAAAGATGTGCAGGTTAGGTGGATGGGCCATGGGAAATGCAGGGTTATAGAGTCGGGGGTAGGTCTGGTAGGATGCTTTTGGGGGGGGGAGGTTGATGCACGCTTGATGGGCTGAATGGCCTGTTTCCACACTCTAAGGATTCTACAAATGACTGTGAAAGAAACTATCCTTTCCTCACACAAGGCATCAACCAATCTTGTTCACATGGCAGGGCGAGGATGGGTTTTGACCGATGCATGACAAATCAAACTCAGATTCAGGGTTTTCTGTTTGGATTCTTCCTTAACACTGAAAGGTAAAACTAGTATCTCTTGCGTTAAACTGGTGGGCCACAAGTTAAAACAAAAACTGAAGCAGTGGAAGAATTTGCTGATACATTACTGCATCAGCCTCGGTTCAGTTGGCTCTGAGTCAAAAGCTGAACTACAGCCCTTTCCTTAAAAAAAAATCATTCATGGGATGAAGGAGTCTCTGGATGGGTCAGCGTTTATTGCCCGTCCCAAAAAATGAGTAAGGACAGCAGATTTCCTTCCCTGAAGGATGTTAGTGAACCAGATGGCAATGGTTTCATGATCATCATTAGACTCTTAATTCCAGATTTCTATTGAGTTCAAGTTATGCTTTTGAACCCAGGACCCCAGAGCTTTACCTGGATTCAGGTAAAAGTCCAGCAATAATATCACCAGGCCATCACCTCACTTGGCTTGGCTCAGAATATGTTGTCTGTACAACCCTCAGTCTTTCTATCCTCATTCAAGATCTTCACACTATGATCCTCTGATGTTTTTGGTGTAGCACTGATAAAGCATATTGCCAGGGTTTAGTGTGATAACATTAACTATTTAAGAAACATCTTGCTGTGGTTTCATCTTGCCACCAGGCTGTGAGAGAGAGCAAGATCATGTGACATTGCATCACTTCCTGTGATGATGTGCGCCTAGTCTCGCTAGCATAGCATGCAGTCATACCTAACCCCTTTTACTACATCCAGCTCTTTGACCAAGTTTTTGGTCATTTGTTGCACTACCTCGTTATCTTCTACCTCAGATGTGGAAAGAGGGGCATTTTCCCAGAAATACTGTGCAGCCATGAGGAGTGGGATCTGAGCTCATTCCTGCCTTAGACCCATTTTCACAAGGACCAGTTCTCACTGTGACCCACTGAAACCTGAGACAGAGGTCCTGAAAGGGCTTCTTTCTTTTAAAACAAACAAGTTTCATAAAACAAATGAAAGGACATCTCCAAAATTGTGACAGGCTCACAAATGGATAAATAGGGACCAGGCTGCTCCTGTATCCGTCATGGATGTGATAGTCTCTATTTAAATGATGCTGTTGATGACAAACCTCCAGTGGATCACTCATACCTAGGCTCCCATCAGCCATGCCCTCGCGGACCCACTGTGTCTCCTGGTTCAGAAACATTTAGATGTAAAGCGTGAGGGTATGAGTGAGTATGTGTGAATGACAGCATGCTTAAGTGAGTATGTGCAAATGTGTGCCTGTGTATGTGTGTGTGTGTGTCTGTGTGCGCGTATATGTGTCTGTATGTGTGTGGTTTATGTGCATCTGTGTGTATCTATGTCTGTGTGTGGGTGTGGGTGTGTGTATGTGTGGGTGTGTCGGTGTGGGTGTGTGTGTATGTATGTGTGGGGTGGGTGTGTCTGCGTTTGCTTGTATATGTGTGTATGCCAGCTGTGGCACAGAGTATAAGAGCAATGAGGTAATATTGGAGATGTACAGAGCATTGGTCAGGACACAGCTGGGGTACTGTGTGTAGTTCTGGTCACCTCACTGCAGGAAGGATGTGACAGCTCTCGACGGGTTACAGAAGAGGTTAACCAGGATGTTGCCTGGGATCGGGAAACTGAGCCATAAGGAGAGACTGGATAGGCTTGGATTGTTTTCATTAGAGCTGAGAAGACTGAGGGGGGGACATGATTGAAGTGTGTACGGTTATGAGCAGCATGGACAGGGTGAATAGAGAGCAGCTGTTCACCTAGTTCGAGGCGTCAATCATGAGGGGGCATAGTTTTAGGGTAAGGGGAGGAAGATCCGGGGAGATTTGAGAATTTTTCATTCAGCCAGTGGTGGGAATCCGGAATGTGCTGCTTCGGAAGGCAGTGGAGGCTGGAAATGTACAACCTTTCAAAGACATGTGGATGAGCACTTGCAATATTGTAACAGTCAAGGATATGGGACATGTGTAGGAAACTGGGATCAGTGTACCTTTAGTAATAGTTATACCAGTGCAGATCAAATGGGCTAAAGGGCCTTGTCAGTTCTGGCTCTAACCCATGATATAGACTGTGAAATACAATGATTTAACAGTAATTCCACCTAATAGTAGCCTGACCAATGGGGTGGCACGGCGGCTCAGTGGCTAGCACTTCTGCCTCACAGCACCAGGCTCCTGGGTTCAATTCCACCCTCAGGGGACTGTCTGTGTGGAGTTTGCACGTTCTCCTCACATCTGCTTTGGTCTCCTCCCACAGTCAAAAGCTGTGCCGGCTTGGGACATTGGCCATGTTAAATTGACCATAGCATCCAGGGATGGGTCTGGGAGGGATGCTCTGAGGTTCGGTGTGGACCTGTTGGGCCAAAGGGCCTGTTTCCACACCGTAGGGATTCTATAATCACTTACCACATTCTCTGTTAAGCTAACAGTGAAGGTTGGAGCTAGGTGGTGGTTTAGGAGTGGAGCAAATGTACCTAATCAAACCTGCCTTGGAGAAGAGTTTGATAGTGTTTCCTCTCTGCTGTTGATTAAAGGCGTCTCAGTGAATTGGAAATAGCTGAGATTTCTGAAGGCACTGGTCCTGCTGTGTTGCGAACTGCTCTGCTGATTCGGAAGATATTAGGCACATGACATTTAGTAAGCTAACCACAACCTTACTGTGACTCCAGTGAAAAGATACAGCGTGGGGATTTTTAACTCATTACATCCGCATTTCCAATGGCTATGACAGGTTGGCACAACATGGAGGGCTGAAGGGCCTGTACTGTGCTGTAATGTTCTATGTTCTATGTTCTATTTAGCTGCTACAGTCTCCTCCCAAAGAAGATAGCTCGAAAATTAACATGTTGAGTCCAGTGACTCTTGAGGTAGCTCAGAAAAGGTGCTAATTATTCTGAAGACAAGGAGGTTGGTTGGGGTAAAGGAGTGTGAGGATAGCTAGAGATGGAGCCCAAGGAGAAAGAATGATAGTTAGGGAGACAAAGTAATGGATAAGAGTATGCTCAGGAGAAAGAAACATTGATAATTTTTTTTAAAAACGGGATAAGGGTGTTGCAGACTAGGCCAGCATTTATTACCCTTTTGCTCAGAGCATAGTTTTTAAGAGCCAACAGCATCGCTGTGGGTTTGGAGTCACATGTGGGCCAGACCAGGTAAGGATGGCAGTTTCCTTCCCTAAAGGGCATTAGTGAACCAGATGGGTTTTCCTGACAATCAACAATGGATTCATGGTCATCATTAGACTCTTAATTCCAGATATTTTAAAACTGAATTCAAATTTCACCATCTGCCCTGGGAGGACTTGAACCCAGGACCCCATGATATTACCTGGGTCTCTGGATTCATAGGTCTAGTGGTAACATCACTTGGCCATCACCTGGCCTAATGGGGACAGTAATGTAGGTGAAAATAGTTTAGATTTGCTTCCTCTCCACAGATACTGCCAAAGCTGCCGAGTTTCTCTAACAACTTCTGTTTTCTTTTAGTTTCAGATCCTCAGCATCTACAGTTTTTTTTATTATTATGGCCAGAACGTTAACCTGTCTTAGGAAGGACTTTCGATTTAGGTTATTATTGTCACACGTACAGCGAAATGTTTTGTTTTGCGTGCGATGCAGGGAGGTCTTTCCACACAAAGTGCATTAGGGTAGAGCGAGGAATACAATGGCACAGAGACAGAGAAGGTGCACAAAGGGAGAGATTAACATTAAATTTAAAATTTGAGAGGTTCGTTCAGAACTCCAATAACAGCAGGGAAGAAGCTGTTGTACGTGGTTTAAGCTTTTGGATCTTCGGCCTGACTGAAGAGTTTGGAGGAAATTATAACCAGTGTGGGGGAGGGGTCTTTGATGATGTTGTCTGTCTTCCTCAGGCAGCGAGTGATACAGATGGAGTTAATGGATGAACAATAGACTTGTGTGATGGACTGTGTTGTCTTCACAAACTGAGCTCCACTGAAGCAGCTAGGAATCCCAACCATATTTTGTGGCATAAATGGGAGGTGGGAGGTGGGATTTCACAACACACATTCCTATTTAAAGGCTTATGCCTAAAGTTGTTCAAATCAGCCACAAAGTGAGCGAAGACTTTGAACATTGTAATATTATTGGTCTTGTACTTCTGCCAAAGAACATCGACAGTCTGGTGAGGTAAGGTAACTTCATTTTCCCTACGTTGATATTCCTGTGATAACTTAAGACCGTTTCTTCTCTCAGAAGGTTGTGAGTCTTTGAACCTCCTTGCTACAGAGAGCTGTAAGTCCTTGTGTATGTTTAAGGCTGAAACAGATTGATTCTTGATTCTATGGGGAAAGGGCAGGAAAGTGTATGTGAGGAATGTTGGATCAGCCAAGGTCCCTATTAAATGGTGGAGCGGGCTCACAAGGCCAAATGGCCTACTCCTGCTCCTATTGCTTATGGTCTTATTGTCTAAATCAACTTGCTCAGACATGTTATGCACATGTTATACACATGTGAGACACATGTCTGAGGCAGGTGCAGCTTGAACGCAGACTTCTTGACTCAAAGTCACTACCCTGTGCCACAAGGCACGCTCCTGTGCCAATGCATATGGTGCATTAAATGTGAGGTGTTGTATTTTGGGAAGGCAAACCTGGCAGGATTTATACATTAGAGATAACAAGGTGTAGAGCTGGGTGAACACAGTAGGCCAAGCAGCATCAGAGGAGCAGGAAAGCTGGCGCTTCGGGCCTAGACCCTTCTTCAGAGATTTATACATTAATGGGTAGGGCCCGAGGGAGGGAGGTTGAACAAATAGACCTAGGGGTGCTGATGCATAGTTCCTGACGTCACAGGTAAACAGGGTGGTGAAGAAGGCATTTGATACTCTTGCCTTCATTGGCCAGAGCATTGACTACAGGAGATGCGACACCATGCTTCAGCTGAAGAGGACATTGATGAGGCCACTTTTCAATTACTGTGTACAATTCTGATCTCCCCGCTACAGGAACGATGTTATTAAACTTGAAAGGTTTCGGGAAGGACGTACAAGGATGTGGCTGAGAATTGAGGGTTTGAGCTGTAGCAAGAGGCTGAATTGGCTGGGGCTTCTTTCCCTGGAGAGCCGGAGGTTGAGGGGTGACTTTATGGAGTTTCATAAAATCCTGGGTACGGTGAATAGCCAAGGTCTTTTCCCCAGGGTAGGGGAGTCCAAAACTAGAGAGCATAGTTTTAAGATGGCAGGGAGAAGATTTAAAAGGGACCTGAGGCGGTAGCTTTTCACATTGAGGGTGGTGTGTGTATGAAACGAGCTGCCCGAGGAAGTGGTGGAGGCTGGTACAATTACAACATTTAAAAGGCATCTGAATGGGTGTATGAACAGAAAGGGTTTGGAGGGATAGGGGCTAAATGCTGGCAAATGGGACTAGGTTAGATTGAGATGTCTGGTGAGCATGGACAAGTTAGGCCAGAGGGCCTGATTCCATGCTCTATGTGACTCTATATCAATTGTATTGTACTTGACCCTTAACTGTCCTCTACTTTGTCCAGATGTGACTCTTCATTACCACTTAGCTCTGTTTCTCAGGGTGTCATGGTACAGTAGTAATGGCCTCACCTCTGAGCTGGGAGGCCCAAGCACGAGCCCAGAGATGTGTGGTAACATCTCTGAACAGGTCGATTAGAAACATATAAAGACAAAACTGTTTTTCTCTCTTCCCGGATGCAGCTGGACCTGCTGAGTTTCTCCAGCATTCTCTGTGCTCAGTTCACAGCTCTTCACGTGTCAACTCTTTAATACAAACATCTCGGCTTCTTTTCAACTGCTTCCATCCTGCACTGGAGTTGGAAGCTCAGAGAGGACATTGTGTATTTCCCCAGCTGAGTTGAAATATGGAAAGCAAGGAATCACAGTTAAACAGTTCGACTTCAGGACAGCCCAGGTTTCTGCTGGTAGCGTTGTCACAGTTGGTAATTGTTTTGCATTACAGTCGGTATATGTTATGTTGAGACAAAAGTTGAGTCGTGTAATAGTGATGAGACATCAAACTCGTGTCCTTACATACAGATGAGGAAGGACACCACTTTGATTGGGACAACACATCCATCCTAGGACAAGCCAAACAGAGACACGCACAAGAATTCCTAGAAGCATGGCATTCCAACCGGAACTACATCAACAAACACATAGATTTGGAGCCAATCTACCATCCCCTGAGAAAAAGAACAGGAAATGACATCTCCAATGCAGGAAATGACATCACCAACCCAAGGAAACCCAACCAGATAAATAGAAAGCAGGACATAACACCAGCACTTCGTCGGAGGCTCACTGATGATTTTACCTAGAGTGGTGACGAAACATTTGGAAACAAACCTTCAAGCTCAGTGAACCAGCTTACATCCGGAACAAAATAAAGACCCACTCCCTTGTGGACGGAGAGGAGGAGAGTGCGACTGTGTTGGAGGTGGAAGGAAGACGTCGGGTTGGCTGTGCACCCTTGCAACCAGTGGATCTTAATGCTGGCTTCGGCCTAACGCTGGTTCAGGGGAGCAGCCAACCTGCAACGATGGCTGTGGCAAGTGCTCGTGCCCCAGGTCAGGGGGTCCGGAACACCATCCGTGTTTCTGTAAAGAAGGTGGATGAAGGTGCACCTGTGGAAGACACCTTCTTCGTGAAGAGGGTCCTGTTGGACTGTTGTGGGTTCGCTGCTGCGGACATTTACTGCCTGCAGGATTTCCCCGGAGGAGGTTTTTACGACGTGACCTTCAGGAGTGCCAAGCTTTCTGAGCGCTTCCTGGAGGTTTTCAAGGAGAAAGGAGGTGAGGGCCCCCTCTCTGTATTGACCGCTGTCCCACTGTTTGTGATGCCAGCGCAGAGGAGCCGTATGGTGACTGTACATATGTACGACCCGCATGTGCCAGCAGTTGATGTCCTGACCTTCCTCGGAAGGTATGTGAAGGTGGAAGGGGACCTCACTGACATCATGGACCCCTTTGGCATCTGGGCGAGTAAGAGGCAGGTCAAGGTGACGCTGAGGATGGGCGCGGACGGGAATGTCGTACACCCACCGTCCAGCTTCGCGATCGGCGGGAGCAGGGGCTACCTGACCTATGCAGGGCAACCTAAAGCATGCCATGCCTGTGGTAGGTCAGGTCACGTGGCGGCCGACTGCAAAGCCACCATCTGCAGGAACTGCAGGGAGGAGGGACACCTTGCAAAGGGTTGCCCACAAGAGAAAAGCTGCAACCTTTGCGGGGAAGTGGGCCACCTCTATAGGGCATGCCCGCGGCGGGGGACCACCTACGCCCAGGTCGCCGGCAGGGGCAGTGCGGTGCCAGCCCCCCCGGAGGAGAGGAAGGCACCAGGGCCCAGCAAGGACCCCACTAATGTGCAGGAGGGCCAGGCCGTGCAGGAGGGCCCAGCCCCGCAGGATGGGCCCGAGGCCAGCAAAGCACCCCTGCAGGCACCGGTCCCCCCCGACAACCCGGAGTCGATGGAGGCGGTGACAGGCGACCCAGGGGAGTGGACAACAGTCCGGAAAGCGAGGAGGAAGGTGCGTCAACGGGCCCAGGAACCGCAACCATCAGGCGGGAAGAGGCAGCTACAGGGGGGCTATATGAGCTCCTCTGACGAGGGGGACTCGGAGAGGGCCCACCCGAAGCAGAAGTTAAAGATCTCGAGGGGGGGAAAAGGAAAGCAGCACCCCGCTTCCAGGTGACGGGAGGCGTCCTGAGGCTCCCTCCGACACCCAGTCAAGTACCACTGGAGCACTGGAGGGCCCCCCGGAACTTCCAGGTGGGAAGGAGGAAACAGCGTGTCCCCAGCCTGACCCGGAGACGGACCCTCCTGCCTCCGCACCCCTGACGGGGGGATGCCACCCGGAAGGCAGCACGGACGGTTTCCTGAGCCCGGAGAGCATCCAGCAGTTAGCCCGGGCAATGGGCATGACGGGACAGATGGAGGGGCTGGACCTTGGACTTGGGGAGGGTACTGCGGTCACTGCCCACAATGGGGGTACAAGTTGCGAGCATTAATGTGCGCAGCGTCAAGTCAACCGCAAGATGTGTGTCCACCTTGGCCTGCCTGACCACCGTCAAGGCGGACCTCCTGTTTCTGCAGGAGTGCAGGATACCGCACCTCAGCAGGTACGGGAAATGGTCCGGCGCCTGGACCTGTGGGCCTTCGATCTGGTCGGGGGGTAACGACTGTCGCTCCTCGGGCCTGGCTATTCTGCTGCGGGGGCACAACTTCACTATCTCTCAAGTTCAGGAGGTGGTGGGGGGGCGCCTCCTAGTGGCTGACATCACCTACAGGAACGCTCCCCTGAGGCTGATCAACGTGTACGCCCCAGCGGTACGGAGTGAGCAGTTGGCCGTCCTGCAGCGGCTTCCACCCCTGCTGGCTACATCCAGGCCGGTCATCCTAGGCGGAGACTTCAACTGCATCATTGATGCAGATGGAAGATCCGGCGTGGGGACAGCGGGTGGGGGGATTCAACTGGACGTCACGTCCAGATTCCTGATGGGCACGGTGAAGGACGCCAAGTTGCTCGACGTCTTCAGCACCCCTGCAGACGGAGCGCAGCGGAGATACACCTGGTCGCGGCCAGACGGGTCTATCCGCTCAAGGATAGACTTCCTGTTTGTGTCACGGACGTTCTCAGTCAGGTCCACCGGCGTCGAGCCGGTGTTCTTCTCTGACCACTGCCTCCTGCTGGCCGACTGTCACTTACAGGACGACCAGCCGGCCGGCAAGGGGATGTGGAAGCTCAACACGACTCTGTTGACCCCAGAGAACGTCGAAGAGCTTAAGAGGGAGTACACCGGTTCGAGAACCGTGAAACCCCTCTTTGAGTCTCCAGGCGACTGGTGGGAGACGGTGAAGGAGAACATCAAGAGGTTCTTTGTCCTCAAGGGTGTTCAGAAGGCAAGAGAGAGAGGCGGGGAAAGCTGTCGCGACTCCAGAAAAGGGTGCAGAACCTGCTCCTTCTGCAGTTGATGGGGGTCGATGTCACGGAGGACCTCTGCGAGGTGAGGGGCCAGCAAGCCTCGCTCTTCGCCGCGGAAGCCTCCCGGATAATCTTCCGGTCCAGGGTCCGCTCCGTGGAGCAGGACGAGACGTGCTCGCGTTTCTTCTTTCAGAAGGTGCACAAAGAGAGCTCTGTGCTTAGCCGGCTGAAGGAGGACGACGGCTCGGTGACGTCGTCTCGGCCCGACATTTTGAGGATCAGCAGATCCTTCTATGCCGGACTGTACGACACGAAGCCCACGGACAGCACGGCCTCCGAGTCGTTCCTGTCATCTATCACGGAGGTCTTAGACGACGGCACGAGGGAGTGGCTGGACCGGCCGATATCCCTGGACGAGCTGACCAGAGCCCTCAAGTCCTTGGAGAGGAATAGGATTCCCGGAAGCGACGGCTTACCGGTCGAGCTGTATTCCGCTCTGTGGGGCCTGGTTGGCCAGGACCTGCTGGAGGTGTACGATAGTGCGCTTCGGGCAGGGGAAATGTGCAAGTCCATGAGGAATGGCATCATCACCCTCATTTACAAGAGGAAGGGGGAGAGGGAAGAAATTAAGAATTGGCGTCCCATTTCACTTTTGAACGTGGACTACAAAATCCTGGCCAAGGTCATAGCCAACCGGGTCAGGTCTGTCCTGGAGTCAGTGATTCACCCTGACCAAACCTGTGCTGTGCCGGGCAGGAAGATCGCTGAGAGCCTCGCGCTCATCAGGGATACGATCGCCTACGTGCAGGACGGGCGGGTGGACACCTGCCTCGTCAGCCTGGACCAGGAGAAGGCCTTCGACAGGGTCTCTCATGCTTTACGTGAGGGACGTCCTCTCCAAATTGGGGTTCGGGGAGGGCATCAGCAATTGGATCCGGCTGCTCTACACCAACAGCGTTAGCACAGTCTCGATCAACGGGTGGGAATCAGACAGTTTTCCTGTTAGATCTGGAGTCAGGCAGGGCTGCCCGCTCTCTCTTGCCTTGTTCGTGTGCTGTGTAGAGCCCTTCGCCGCATCCATCAGGAAGGACCTGAGCCTGAAGGGCGTGACTATCCCAGGCAGCGGAGGCCTTCAGGTCAAGACCTCCCTGTGCATGGACGATGTCGCCGTCTTCTGCACCGATTGTCGGTCGGTGAGTAGGCTGTTGGACATCTGCGGCCAGTTTGAACTGGCCTCGGGTGCCAAAGTCAATAGGGGTAAGAGCGAGGTCATGTTCTTCGGGAACTGGGACGACCGCTCCTTCATCCCCTTCGCCGTCAGGACAGACTACCTGAAGGTGCTGGGTGTTTGGTTTGGTGGAGCTGGGGCGTGCACTAAGACGGGAGGAGCGTATCACCAAATTGAAGCAGAAGCTGGGCAGGTGGACGCTCCGGTCCCTCTCCATCGCGGGTAAGAACCTGGTTGTCAGGTGCGAGGGGCTTTCGGTACTGTTGTATGTGGCGCAGGCCTGGCCTATTCCCTGGACCTGCGCCGCTGCAGTCACCCGGGCCATCTTCCACTTCATTTGGAGGTCGAGGATGGACCGGGTCCGCAGGGACACCATGTACAAAGACCTGGGAAATGGGGGAAAGGGTGTACCGAACGCCACCCTCGCCCTGACGGCTACCTTTGTGTGCAGCTGCATCAAGCTGTGCGTAGATCCTCAGTACGCAAACACCAAGTGTCACTACTTACTGAGGTTCTACCTGTCACCGGTGTTGCGAAGGATGGGCCTGGCCTCGTTGCCGCGGGACGCTCCGAGTCGTTGGACCGTTCCGTACCACCTGTCCTTTGTGGAGAAATTTTTGAAAGGAAACACCTTTGACCACAAGGCCGTCAGGCAGTGGTCAGCACATAGTATCCTCGGGACCCTTTGGGAAAAGGAGAGGGTGGATCCCGTCGTGTGGTTCCCCACGCAGACTGCCAAAGTCGTTTGGCAGAATGCCTCATCATCAGAACTTTCAAACAAGCACAAGGACATTGCTTGGCTGGCGGCGAGAGGGGCTCTGCCAGTGAGATCCTTTATGCATGCCCGGAATCTCTGCACCACTGCACGCTGCCCTCGAGGTGGCTGCGGGGGGGACAAGACTGTCGATCACCTCCTTCTGGAGTGTGCCTATGTGCAGGAGGTCTGGAGGGGGATGCAGTGGTATTTGTCGAGGTTCGCCCTGAGCAGCTCCGTGACGCGGGGCTCCGTGCTCTACGGGCTGTTACCGGGGATGCATACCGAGACCAACATGAACTGCGCCTGGAGGACCATCAATGAGGTGAAAGACGCTCTTTGGTCTGCCCGCATCTTGCTGGTCTGCCAGCTGAAAGAACTGACCCCGACCGAGTGTTGCAGACTGGCGCACTCCAAGGTCCAGGACTACGTGCTGAGGGACGCGCTAAAGCTTGGGGCAGCCGCCGCCAAGGCGCGGTGGGGAAAGACCACCGTATGAACCCCTCATCCAGAATAGGAAAAAGAACCCTATCTGGTAACTGGGCCCAGCTGGCGCCTTCTCCAACTGGTCAGGGGGCCAACTGGGACTGTGCGGGGTGACGACTGCCGGGGCGGTTTCTTTGTTTTGTTTTTTTTTCTGTTTTGTTTTTTTCCTTTAGTTGGCGTATGTACCCCCTGGGTAACCCGGAGCGGCTTGCATGACTGGGTAGGTGTATAAATGTTTTATTTTTTCTACATTCTGTGAATAAAGTATATTTTTTCAAATAATAAAAAAAAAGGTGACGAAATGTCTGAAAACTAACCTTCCAGTTAGAACCTCAACCTGAGCTACAAATCTTCTCAAAACTCGCTAACATCAACCAAGTTTATGAGCTGTTGACAATGGGTTTTGAGTCTGCAGGGCACATAGATGCAAAGTAAAATGCCCCTTGTTATAGATGCAGACGCTGATGAGTTGTGTGTTCTTTAGTTTTGACTGCAGCCTAGTTGCAGCCCAGTGCAGAGCAGAAGGAAAGAATGTGCACCTATTCTTGATCTTTCCTAACTTCAGGGTGTTTCCTGCTCGTGTATCTCTGCCCCCTACAATCAGGACACCCACAGCATTAGGGAGTGAAGAAGTAAGTCCAGATGCCAGAGCAGAGTCAGCAGATATACGGTAAGACTTGAATTTACATAGCTCCTCAGGACATCATCAAAGTGCTTTGTAGCCAATCAGTTACCTTCGAGGTGTTGCGCGCAATGTAGGAAGCCAATCTGTTCACAGTTAAGCAGCAAGTGGACTACATTCAGGGCACCAGAGAGAAACTCCCTGTTTTTCTTCAAAATAGTACATTTATGGGCATCACATTCTGGGAAGGGGTGTGAACACATTGGGCAGTGATTGACAGGAATGATTCCAGGATCAGGAAATTTCAGGTGTGGGGACAGATTGAAGAAGTTGGTATTGTTCTCCTCAGAGGGAGGTGATCTGAGCGAGATGTTCAAAATCAAGAGTGTGCTGGATGGAGTACACGTGGAAAAAATCTTCCCACAATTATAAAAGAAGGAAGAACGAGAAGGGCAGACTTAAAAGTGATGTACAAATGAAGCTGAAGTGGCAATAAAAGACTCCAATCAATATCCTTTCATCAATCAATATCCTTTTATTATCACGTGAGCCCCATTTGCAGGAGTACAGAGAAAAGTGTTTACAATGTCTGTCTTCTTATGGCAACATCTCAGGTGCAAGTACATAGGTGCCATCCTTGGCTACAGCACAGGGATCAAAGTAGTTGCTTAATTACAGAGTTGAAAATAAGTTAAAATAGGCATATATTAAGGGTTTACCATAGCAATGTTTTCAGGTAAGGGTTGTCCCCAGATGCCAGTTTCCCTCCCAGGATTCGCTGCCTGCCTGCTGCTCCAGGGGCTGCTTCCCATGGGTTGTTCCACGGCTCACTGCTCTGTGTTTTGGGCTCAGAGTGCACCTGCATGTCCCCCGAGCCCAAGACCACGCTGCTCACTCCCATCCTCCATAGGCCACTGTCCACTCGCTCCCGTCCTCTGTGTGTCACTGCCCACTCACTACGGTCCTCTGTGTGTCACTGCCCACTCGCTCCCGTCCTCTGTGTATCACTGCCCACTCACTACGGTCCTCAGTGGGTCACTGTTCACTCACTACAGTCCTCAGTGACTCGATACTGCTTAATAAATAAAATTTGAAGAGAAACTAGATCAGTATTCATTGGAGAAACGGGGTATGAGAATAATCTTAGGGGAGCTGGATTGGGAAGAGGTTTGTTAGGAACATGTTCACTAGCAAAGGCCAGTTGATCTGAACGACCCGTTTATAGATGTGGACCCAATGTCTTCATTCTGATTTTGCGACATTCCCTTTGATTTTCCTCACTGTAACTGTACTCAAGGTGTTCTCCTGCTCTCGCTTCTCCGAGCCGTAAATAACCCCATTCCAGTTTACTGTCACTGGATCATAATCCTGAAATCTCTACTTAAACAGGGTGTATACATGGACTGCAGCAGTTCAAGAAGGCTGTTCACCTTCTGCAGGGCAATTAGGGATGGACAATAAATGCTGGCCCAGCCAGGAATACCCACTTGCTGTTAACTAATATAAAGAAATATTCCTCATTCATGAAACCATGTTCTAATGCGTACCGACTAGCTCATTAACTAGCCCACAAGTATTTACTCATGGCAGTACCCGCTCAGAAATCTCACCCACTCTGTTAAAGCTCAACAGGCAAGAAATTCTTTTATCTGGTTGTTCTCACAAAATTGTTCTTGTAAAAGTTAGTAAAAGCCGTTACACTGTTTAATCCCTGCTATTATTGCATATTCGCTCTGTTTTGAAGGCATTGTGACTCCTAAATGACAAAAGTTAGCAATTTATTGTCTAAAACTCTTCAGTGTATTTTTGGTAACATGTTTGTTAATTGAAAGCAATTCCCTCTTTAATGGAGGCACTTTTGATTTCTAGAAACTTAAATGCGGTGGCTCCAAGGGGCAGGAACATTGCAATGAGTAGCTCACTTCCGGACTCCCCAAAGACTGTCCACCATGTACAAGGCACAAGTCAGGAGTGTGATGGAATACTCCCCACTTGTCTGGACGGGTGCAGCTCCAACAACACTCAGGAAGCTTGACGCCATCCAGGACAAAGCAGCCCCCGCTTGATTGGCACCACATCCACGAGCATTCACTCCTTCCACCATTGATGCTCAGTAGCAGCAGTGTGTACAACGATGCGATCTCCTGCATAAATTTACCACCAATCCTTTAAGAGATGTCCTTCAAAGGCATGACTTTTACCATCTGGAAGGACAAAAATAGCAGATACACTGCAAACTCCCTTCCAAACCACATCCCATCCTTTTGTAGAAATACATCAATGTTTCTTCAATACTGTTAGGGCAAAATCTTAGAAATCCCTTCTTAAGAGCATTGTGGGTGCACATAAGCCACACAGACTACAGCAATTCATAAAGGCAGCTCACCACTATCTTCTCAAGGACTAATCGCTAACAGGAAATGCAGAGATAACAAGGTGTGGAGCTGGATGAACACAGCGGGCCAAGCAGCATCAGAGGAGCAGGAAAGCTAATGTTTCGGGTCTAGACCCTTCTTCAGAAATGCTGGCCTGGCCATGCTCACATTCCACGAATTAATACATGCTAAGAACAAACTGAAGTAGCTGACCTGGCCAGTTGGAGCTGTGCTGATGTCAGTGTTGGCCATGCCAAGAGACCACAATCCCTGTGATTGCCCAAGGTGCCCACTCTACATCCAAGACCATGGGTTGAGGATAATGTTAAGGTTGCAGTGGGACCTACCGGCAAATATCTGTTTGTATCACTGACCAGGATCAAGGGGGAAAGCAAACGATCCCTTGTGACAGCCAATCACGTTTTGCGACCGACACAAAAAGAATCAATGATCAACGGTAAGCGCAGTTGACGAATTGCCTCATTTGCTGGAAACACCATTTGTAAGCATTGGAACCAACTCCTTATGAAGAACGTAAGCAAAATGAGACATCAATTTAAATGTCAGACATTCTCTCCCTTGTGACATTAAACAGCTGTCCTACCTCAGTGACTACTTTACAAAGTCAACTATTATCAATTGCTGAACTAATCGTTTGTTTCATCCCACATGGCTGAATGCTTTGTGAAATTGGTGGAAAATTTAGAATTTGTAATTGTGTTGCCTAGCACTGTTCATCAGGACTCGTGAAAGTTGAATGTTTAAGTTATTTTTAAGTTTGCTGTATACCCTGATAGAAACAAACCACTGAAACACGTCAGACCCTTTCTTAACCAAGGATAGGAAGGATACAGTACATTAAGAACAGCATTGTGCATTTTTGGGTATGCAAGTAATTGCTTGGTAGGACAGAATGTAAACACTACAATTGTAGAAAGAGATCATTCAGCCCATCATGTCTGCACTCCAAAGAGCATCCTGCCCAGGCCCGGCTCCCCCATCCTATCCCCATAACTCCACATTTCCCATGGCTCAGAGAGCCTGACAATGTGGAAATAGGCCATTCAGCCAACCACATCCACAACAACTCCCCTTCACCCCACCCCCGCCCCCAACAAACAGTACTCCACCCAGAGCCAGCCACACATGACCCTGACCCTGAAACCCTGCATTTCCCACAGCCAGCCAACCCACACATCCCTGGACACCACGGGGTAATATAGCATGGCCAAGCCACCCTAACCTGCACGTCCCTGGGCACTATGGGTGATTTAGCACGGCCAATCCACCCTAACCTGCACACCCCAGGACACTATGGGGTAATATAGCACGGCCAAGCCACCCTAACCTGCACATTCCTGGGAACTATGGGGTAATATAGCACGGCCAACCCACCCTAACCTGCACATCCCTGGACACTATGTGGTAATTTAGCACGGCCAATCCACCCTAACCTGCACATCCCTGAACACTATGGGGTAATATAGCACGGCCGACCCACCCTAACCTGCACATCCCTGGGCACTATGGAGTAATATAGCACGGCCAATCCACCCTAACCTGCATGTCCCTGGGCACTATGGGGTAATATAGCACAGCCAATCCACACTAACCTGCACATCCCTGGGCACTATGGGTTCATTCAGCATGGCCAATCCACCCTAACCTGCACACCCCTGGGCACTATGGGTTCATTCAGCATGGCCAATCCACCCTAACCTGCACATCTGTGGGAGGAGAGCAGCACAGACACAGGGAGAATGTGCAAACTCCACACAAACAGTCGCCTGAGGCTGGAATCGAACCCGGGTCCCTGGTGCTGTGAGGCGCAGCAGTGCTAACCACTGAGCCACTGTGCCACCCCCAGGAGGCTAAAACATGGAAGCTTTTCACCGTATAACTCATCAGAGCCAGGATAGTTAATAATCAGAATGAGGGCAATTTCAAATTAAATGGAATGTTGATCTGACTCTCTGTGCACCTTCTCTACAGCAGTAACATTGCATTCTTCACTGTGTTCTATTACCCTGATGCATTTTGTATGGTGTGATCTGCCTGTAACGCACATAAAACAAAATTTTTCACTGTACCTAGGTACATGTGACAATAATAAATCAAAACTAATATGGCAAACTTGAAATAGACACACTATTTTACACAGCATGATAGGCATTTGCTGATTGGTTGAGTACCATTGGCATGAAGACATGGCAAAAATAGTTAACTGGCAATCTTTGCTTTCAGGCTGAATCAGTAAATTCTGATTGGTCAAAATGTTGCCTTGAAATTGCAGCAGTGAACAAAGAACAAAGGACAAGGAAAATTACAGCACAGGAACAGGCCCTTAGCTCCTCCAAGCCTGCGCTGATCGAGATCCTCTGTCTAAGCCTATCATCTATTTTCTAAGGGTCTGTATCCCTTTGCTTCCTGCCCATTCATGTACCTGTCTGCGTCTACCACCTCCACTGGCAACGCGTTCCAGGCACCCACCACCCTCTGCGTAAAGAACTTTCCACACATATCTCCCTTAAACTTTCCTCCTCTTACTTTGAACTCATGGCCCCTAGTAATTGAGTCCCCCACTCTAGGAAAAAGCTTCTTGCTATCGACCCTGTCTATACCCCTCACGATTTTGTAAACTTCAATCAGGTCCCTCCTCAATCTCCGTCTTTCTAATGAGAATAATTCTAATCTACTCAACCTTTCTTATAGCTAGCACCCTCCATACCAGGCAACATCCTGGTGAGCCTCCTCTGCACCCTCTCCAAAGCGTCCACATCCTTTTGGTAATCTGGCAACCAGAACTGAATGCAGTACTCTAAATGTGGCCGAACCAAAGTCTTATACCACTGTAACATGACCTGCCAACTCTTGTACTCAATACCCCGTCTGATGAAGGAAAGCATGCTGCATGCCTACTCGAACACTCTATTGACCTGCGTTGCCAACTCAGGGAACAATGGACCTGGAACACCCAGATCTCTCTGTACATCAATTTTCCCCAGGACTTTTCCGTTTGCTGTATAGTTTGCTCTTGAATTAGATCTTCTAAAATGCATCATCTTGTATTTGCCTGAATTGAACTCCATCTGCCATTTATCTGCCCAACTCTCCAATCTATCTATATTCTGCTGTAATCTCTGACAGTCCCCTTCACTAACTGCTACTCCACTAATCTTAGTGTCATCTGCAAACTTGCTGATCAGACCACCTATATCTTCCTCCAAATCATTTACATATGTCACAAACAACAGTGGTCCCAGCACAGATCCCTGTGGAACACCACTGGTTACAGGCCTCCAATTTGAGAAACCCACTTCCACTACTACCCTCTGTCTCCTGTTGCCCAGCCAGTTTTTTTATCCATCTAGCTAGCACACCCTGGACCCCATGTGACTTCACTTTCTCCATCACCCTGTTATGGGGAACCTTATCAAATGCCTTACTGAAGTCCATGTATATGACATCTACAGCCTTTCCCTCATCAATCAACTTTGTCACGTCCTCAAAGAATTCTATTAAGTTGGTAAGATATGGCCTTCCCTGCACAAAACCATGTTGCCTATCACTGATAAGCCCATTTTCTTCCAAATGGGAATAGATCCTATCCCTCAGTATCTTCTCCAGCAGCTTCCCCACCATTGACGTCAGGCTCATCGGTCGATAATTGCCTGGATTATCCCTGTTACCCTTCTTAAACAAGGGGACAACATTAGCAATTCTAAAACGAGACATGCCGAGGCTCAGCACTAACCAAACCAGGAAATAGGCTGCATCCAGACTTGAACTCGGATCGCTGCGTTCAGGAACCAGCATGCTCACCATTACACCATGGCAACCACAGCAATGATTGGCTGTCTCTTTTTTTTAAATGAAAAAATGCATTGTATGTACAAATCCTCCTGGCATATGTAAACTGGACTCCTGTGTATATATGAAATAGCAGTCAGCAAGATCACAAAAGGGCAGTTCTCTCTCATTAGAGACACGTGACTAGTGGTGAGCTTAACCTGAAGCTCAAGAGAGAGATAAGTCCAATTAGCCAAGACACCTCCACAATAACCTTATATGATGTGCGAATTGAACTCACACTGTCAGTATCAATCTACATCACAAACCAGTCACCTTCCAACTGAGAGATAGTAAGAGCTGCAGATGCTGGAGTCAGAGATAACACAGTGTGGAGACGGAGGTACACAGCAGGCCAGGCAGCATCAGAGGAGCAGGAAAGCTCACGTTTTGGGTCAAGATCAGAAGTGTCCCAACCCGAAACGTCAGCTTTCCTGCTCCTCTGATGCTGCCTGGCCTGCTGTGTTCCTCCAGCTTCACACCATGTTACCTTATTGAGGTTATAAGACGGAGATAGATAGGTTCTTGATTATCAAAGGGATCAAGGGTTACGGGGAGAAAGCGGGAGAATGGGGTTGAGGAATTTATCAGCCATGATTAAATGGTGGAGCAGACTCAAAGGGCCGAATGGCCTGATTTCTGCTCCTATGTCTTATGAGCTAGTTCCCAACACACTCCCATGGCAGTCTGGCTGATGGTCTTCAATAGGATTGTGGTATAACTTTTACCGCAGTCTGGACTATTTTATCAATGATTTTCAAGAGTAGAACCACACCTATAAATATACTTTTCCCAGGCTGCATTTTGTGTCTTTGCTCGAATGAGTGCACGACGAAAAGTTTTGGCTTCATGTCTCCTTTTAGCAACATGCATTTTGCCTACTTTAGCTTGTCATCCACAGCTAGACCAGGCCGGGAAGTCTGGAAAGGAAACAAAAAACTTCATGTTTAGGCAGCTAGGACAGTTATGTTTTTGAGTGCTGCCATCCAGAATACGCGACTGTTTCATTCCAATGGACGGGGTGGGAGTGTGTGCAGGGGAGAGAAGGAGCACATATGCTCATCAGAGCTCTTCCCAGATTATGTTCTCCTCCCAGCCACACCTGCCCTGTAAACCTGCCACCCATCCTCCACCCCCACCCCCTCCCTACCGCCAACTCTTCTCACTCCCCTCACTGGGCCATAACAGCCAGGCAAGACTGATCTCCATCATAGGGAATGTGCTTTGGGACAGCCTGCAGTCCCAGCACTGGCCACTGGTGACAATGTCACTCTCCGTGGTGGGGTGTCCTCTCTAGTTGAGCATGAAGT
The DNA here is from genome assembly GCF_030684315.1 of Stegostoma tigrinum. Taxonomy (NCBI): domain Eukaryota; kingdom Metazoa; phylum Chordata; class Chondrichthyes; order Orectolobiformes; family Stegostomatidae; genus Stegostoma; species Stegostoma tigrinum. The sequence goes on from NC_081391.1 coordinate 10,576,651, forward strand.
CAGTCAATAGCCTGGTGGCATATAAATGAGGCAGGCCACAAGGCCAAGTAGAAATAGCCCTGTCCCCAAATTGGCAATGGCACATAAGCACTAAGGACAGATACCTGATAGCCAAGGAGGTGATGGCCTAGTGGTATTATTCCTGGGCTGTTAATCCAGAGACCCAGGTAATGTTCTGGGAACCTGGGTTCAAATCTGGCCATGGCAGATATTTGAATTCAGTAAATATCTGAACTTAAGCGTCTAACGTTGACCATGAATCCATTGCCAATAGTCAGGGAAAAGCCGGTCTGGTTCATTAATGCCCTTTAGGGAAGGAAAGTGCTAACCTTACCTGGTCTGGCCTCCAAGTGACTCCTGACCCACAACAATGTGGCTGGCTCTTAACTGCCCTCCGGGCAATAAATGCCCGTTGACACCCTCATCCTGTGAATGAGGGAAAGGGACATTTTGACAATACAATCATGGTGTCCCTTTAACGTTCAGAAGATGTACTGTGATGATACTGTGGCTTTAAGAGATATGTTTAGTCCTTGTTTCTTTTAGAGAGAGATTGGGGGAACAGGTACCAAGCCGTCTATATGAAAAACAACCTGTGAAGGCTTGGGTGTTTTTTAACATTGGAACAATAGGAGCAGCCTGAGTGGGCGCGGCCAGGCTCTCACAGAAATTTTCGTTTTTAGCATTCAATAGTTGTTGCTGGGGTCACAGCAGGGTTAGAAGGCAGTGAATCTTTTCCAGCTGCTACCCACTGTCTCTGAATTTTCTCTGGATATTTTGTTCTCATCCTGGGCTGCTGGAGATGCATGTGAGACAATTCTGTTTTTCTGAATTTGCCTTTAACCAAGAGTGTGTTTATGGGGTGTTACTATATTGGAACAGTTACTGTTTAGTAGGAAAATAATCTTTTATTCTGTTAAGTTTTCCAGCAGACGTAGGTTATTCAAATTTCTTCTTTCTTTAGTTGTATTTTGACTTTAATCATAGAGCCATACAGCATGGGAACAGACCCTTTGGTGCAAACACGATGGTTCGGTGGTTCATTAGTTAGCACTACTTCTTCATGGTGGCAGGGACACGGGTTTGATTCCACCTTTGGGTGACTGTCTGTGTGGAGTTTGCACATTTTCCCTGTGCCTGGGTGGGATTCCTCCCACAGTCCAAAGATATGCACGCTAGGTGATTTGGCCATGCTAAATAACCTGCAGTATTCAGGGATGTGTAGGTTTGAGGGGGATGGGCCTGGGTGAGAAGTCCTGAGGGTTTGTATGGATTAGTTGGGCCGAAGGCCCTGTCCCTACACTGTCAGGATTCTATGGTTCAGTCCATGTGGGAATTCAGGGGAGGCAATGGCCTAATGGTATTATTGGTGGATTGTCAATCCAGGGACCTAGATAAGGTTCTGGGGACCTGGGATCAAATCCCACCCATGGCAGATGATGGAATTTGAATTCAATAAAACATCTGGAATTCAGAGTCTAATGATGGCCATGAATTCATTGTTGATTGTCGGGGATAAAACCCATCTGGCTCACTAGTTTACTTTAGGGAAGGAAACTGCTATCCTTACCTAGTCTGGCCCATTTGTGACTCCAGACCCACAGCAATATGGTTGACTCTGGGCAATTAGGGATGGGCAATAAATGCTGGCTTAGTTAGGGAGGTCCTCACCCTGTTAAAAATGTTTGAAAAAAAAACTAGTTGCTCCTGGCCCATACCCCTCCAAACCTTTCTTATTCATGTATTTGTCTAAACACTGTAATTGTACCCACATCCTCCATTTTTCAGGAAGTTCGCTCCACACACGAACCACTCTCTGTGTAAAAAGAAAATTACCCTCATGTCCCTTTAAAATCTCTTTCCTCTCACCTTCAAAATGTGTCAGCTAGCCTTGAATTTTCTCTGTCCTGGGGAAAAGACACGTACTGCTAACCCTATCTATGACCCTCGGGGTGTTTGAATAAATTGTGTTTTGTTTAATGTTGAGCCGTTTAACCAATGGAGTTGCATCTGGAACATAGCACATTACATTTGCTTTTAAAATAAGAACTAATTAGGATTTGGGCTACCTTATCATCATATTTTGCAGCCTTTGCTCTGGTCTATAACAGTACCTGAAGCAGTACACTAAGTGAATCAATTTTCCAGGAATTTCTACAACTGCATTATCTCTATGCTTACCAAATTAAAAATAAAATCCCTGAAAGCTGATTAAACTATATTAACTGTGGAAGTAGCAATATATTGTCACTTCTGATCTTTGATTTCCAATGTTGTTCAGCATGCTCAAGGCTCTTCCATATGATCAATCTGACAGAAGATCTTCTACACCTGCATTTGAAAAGAAAATTAAGTGATCTGATTTTATTCGGAGCACACCACGAATTCATTGCTGATATTGCTACGATAAGCAGCCGTAGGCTTTCTGAACCCAAGCGTATGAGGCAGAGTGCAGTAAGCTGATTATATGGCTATTCAGAGTCTTAATCAGCCTGACAATCCTCCTGCTGAAGCAGAACACTGACACAGAAATGGGGGCTCTCACCGTAAACACACAGATGAGACACTGGAAGCAAGGGCTGGCTAAATTAGACATACCCCAGCTGGCCATGATCCTCTCCCTCTCCCCAAAATACAGGCACAGGGATGGAGACACATTATTAACATTATTACCCTGCAAGATGAGCAGTCTGCTCATTCTTCGACTACCTGTCTATCGCAATTGCTACATGCATCCAATTCTAATTACATTGTTCATTGGCCACGCGCACCCACAGCAGTGGCCTTTAGATTTACACACTGGATCTGCTAGAAATGGGTCTGCCAGTCTTCTGCTAAAGAGCATTGGGGTTGTGGAGGTATTGGTATCATTTTCCACCTTTGTGTGTGGCCAAAGCTTTGTAGGATACTGTTTGATATGAAGGGTTTGTCTGATCACTACAGTGTTCTGACTCCTGCGCCACGATGGTGCCTATCACATCTGTTGTGTCATTTTGTGTTTGTTTGTGTATGTATTTGAGTATGTACATGTGTGCACATATATGCGTGTGCTGTATGAATGTACTTGAAGTTTTGCACATTTGTCTATATTGACATGCGTGTGTGCACACATGCATGAATGTTGGGCATGTGTGCACATTTATGTGTGTATGTGCATGCATGGATACTTGTTTGTATGTGAATATGTTGTGTGCATGTGTGTGTCTATGCCTATTTGCATGTGCATGTGTGTGTGTCCACATGCATAAGTGTGTACATGCATAGTTTTCGGTATATGTGTTTATTCCTGTGTACTCCACTGCCACTTGGGCCTAATTGGTTTGGTAAGTACCTTTGCTCATTGTGGCTTGCGATAATCATGAGACCTCTGTTTTTGTTCTATCCAGCTCAAAGTGTTGGACATTAGTATGTTTCTGGTTGCATGGACTTTGACAGCACCCAGCTTTAGGTTTCCTTTGCAATCAGCTCTGTTGTCAGTGCTGGATGTCGGGTGGTCAATCCATTACAGAAGAACATGGCTGTTCTTTTCAGTGTTAACGGGAACTGCAGATGCTGGAGAATCCAAGATAACAAAGTGTGGGGCTGGATGAACACAGCAGGCCAAGTGGCATCTTAGGTTCTTTTACTACCTCTGCATGTTGTAGAATCAGAGAGTCATAGAGCTGTACAGTACAGAAACAGACCCTTCAGTCCAAATCCCATGCTGACCAGATATCCTAAACTGATCGAGTCCCATTTGCCAGTGTTTGTCCCTATTCCTCTAACCTCTTCCTATTCATTTGCCCATCCAGATGCAATTTAAACCTTGTAGTTGCACCCACCTCCTCCACTTCCTCAGGCAGCTTGTTCCTTACATGGACCATCCTCTGTGGGTAGAAGTTGTCCCTTAGATCCCTTTTAAATCTTTCCCCTCTCACCTTAAACCTCCGCCCTCTAGTTTTGGACTCTTCTACCCCAGGGCAAAGGCTTTAGCTATCCAACCTATCCATGCCCCTCATAAGGTTATAAACCTCTATAAGGTCGTCCTCAGCCTCTGACTCTCCAGGGAAAATAGCCCCAGCCTATTCAGCCTATCCCTTTCCAACCCCCATAACATCCTTGTAAATATTTTCTGCACCCTTTCAACTTTCACAACTTTTTTCCGATAGCGGGGACACCAGAATTGAATGTGGTATTCCAAAAGTAGCCTCACCGATTTTAACAATTGTGTTGTAGTCCAACTTTATTTCTCGCCCACCACGGCTGGAGGTTCTGGGGTCATTTCCATCTTTTTAGTGTCACTTCACTTCACCACAAAGGAGCAAGTCATGGAACAGAGAATGGATAATGTAATGGAGTTCTACAAAGGTCATGTCAAATTCCTGCCCAGAGGAAGCTCACTGCTGCCCTTTCTGTTGGGACAATGGATGGAGGTATATTGGGATGGCCAAGGGAACAAGAACACTTATGAACAGGGAAGGCTCATAACCAGATGCCTAATGAGGAAGTCTGGAAATGTGGTAAAAACTGTGTAGTCCCTGAACGATGATAACAGGGCTTGTACAAAAAAGCTCCAGGCAAGAGTAAGAAGCAATATGGTAAGTTACAATTTAGTGTTGCCACTGTTTAATATTGCTTCACTTTAGCAGTGGTCATTCACCGGGAAATCTCATTTCCATAGTCTAGCATCACAGATTCCTTTCAATGCAATTTCCCAGTGTGTGTGTGTGTGTGTGTGTGTGTGTGTGTGTGTGTGTGTGTGTGTGTGTGTGTGTGTGTATGTGTGCATATTTATGTTTATGTGTATGTGCATGTGCATGTGTGTTTGTGTTTATGTGTGTGTGTATGTGTCTGTTTGTGTGTGTGTGTGTGTGTGTGTGTGTGTGTGTGTTTGTATGTGTGTGCGTGTGTGTCTATGTTTGTGTGTGTGTCTGTTTCTGTGTGTGTGTCTGTGTGTGTCTGTGTGGGTGTATGTATCTGTGTGTGTGGATGTAGGTATGTGTGTGTTTGTGTGTGTGCGTTTGTGTTTATGTGTGTGTGTGTCTGTTTGTGTGTGTGTATGTGTGCGTGTGTGTGTGTGTCTGTTTGTGTGTGTGTGTCTGTTTGTGTGTGTGTGTGTGTGTGTGTGTGTGTGTGTGTGTGTTTGTGTGTGGATTTAGGTGTGGGTGGGTGTCATTTGCAGCTTTCACAGCTGTCTGTCCAACCTGTAATCTCTCTCTGACTCTTCCTTGTCATTTTACAGCAATCCTTTCTCCAGCACCTCTGGGATGGGGAGTGCTCCAATTGATCAATTTTCCTGATAATCAAGGGATCCACAATAACAATGTAAAAATTCACACCAAGTAATGAAACGTAATGCAGGGGGACACACATTACTGTTATATTTTATTTACAGCATAAATCGCTCAAATAATAATGCAAATTTGCCTAAAATAAAACTCATTAAAACAGTGTCTTCTCACTTGCAATCTCAACTGACCACTCAGACATCGCAGCAGGTTGTGGTATTCGAGGAGAAATTGACTCGAAATTCAATCAACTGTTTTGTGTGGCCATTCAGTTGAACAACAAGTATATTTGCACTGACAGAAATGAATTTAAAAACAATAATAATTAGACAGAATAATACTGTAAACTTTGCCATATTTGAGATATATAATCAAGTCACCTGGGCCTGCACTCACTGGAATTTATAAGATTGACGAGGGATTTCAAAGAAGCATAACATCCTAATGGGATGGGACAGGCTAGATGCGGGAAGATTGTTCTCAATGTCGGGGAAGTCCAGAACTAGGGATCACAGGCTAAGAATAAAGGGTAAGCCATTCAGGACTGGAATGAGGAAGAATTTCTTCACTCAGCAAGTTGTGAACCTGTGGAATTCTTTCCAACGGAAAGCTACTGGGGCCAGTTTTTTTTAGATATATTTAAGGTGGAGCTGGGTGCGGCCATTATAGCGAAAGGGATTGAGGGGTTTTGGAGAGAAACTGGGAGTGAAATATTGAGATTGCATGATCAACCATGATCATATTGAATGGTAGTGCAGGCTCGAAGGGCCAAATTGCCCACTCCTACACCTGTTTTCTATGTTTCTATAATTTTTCTTGGCTTAACGAAACTTCAGTGCACAATGTGCCAGTTAAAACAGAGTACGATGCAATGGCCTTTGGGAGAGTTGGATGCTCTACATTGCAAACAAGAGGTTGCTAAAGTCTTCGGCACTTTGAAGGTAATTGATTTTTCAACATTTTGTGAGCTATTCATACTTAGCATTCCTATCCTTCACACTCCTACACCGTTGTATCACTCTTCAGTGTTTCCTCATCGTGTGATCTCTTACAGCAACATCCATATTGTGTGAACAAAAAATAAAAAAAGGTTGAGTTTTCAAAGTAAGAGGCAAGGAGTCTCATTGTGGTGAAGACAATTTCTGCTCAGTTTTGGACCAGGCAGCTCAGTTCACCTGTGAAACATCAGTGTTTGAAGTGGGAGCCTTGATAAGTTAGGAAGCAGAATACAAAACTACAAAGGCAAACCATGATGAATATTCATAACACATTGGTTTGGCCTCAGCCAAAATATTGCATCTGTTGCATCTTACAATGGAAAGCAGCAGGGTTGGGAAAGAATAGCCTCAAGATTTCTCACAAGTTATAGAACCAGAACATGATTGGGGGGGAGGGGTGGAGTGAATGGTGGCTCAGTGGCACCTCACAGCGCCAGGGACCCGGGTTCGATCCCACCCTTGGGCAACTGTCTGTGTGCAGTTTGCACATTCTCCCTATGTCTGCGCGGTTTCCTCTGGTTTCTTCCTACAATCCTAAAATGTGCAGTTTGGGTGGATTACTCATGGAAAAGGCAGTGTTATGGGGAATGGGAATGGGGCTTGGTGAGATGCTCTTCAGAGGCTGAATGGTCTTTTTCCACACTGTAGGGATTTTATGACAGCCACACAGAATGAGACGATCCGACATGTCAAACCTTTGCTAGCTCCTGTCTGTCACTAACCCAATTTCGGTTAGAAAGCCTGAGTGAAGTCACCCACAGCAATTCAGTTGACTCTCAACCGCATTCCAGGCAATTAATACATTCTGACCCAACTAACAATGCCCGTCCCCCCAGCAAACAAAATCTGAAACAGAAACAGAAAGTGCTTGAGAAATGTTCTGACAAAATTCCAGCGAAGGGTCACTGGAATCAGACCTGCTCCGCTTCTCCAGCATTTTCTGTTTTGGTGAAACCGAATTAAGGCGACCAGCAAAAGAAGTAATGACAACGAGCCAAAGAATTTTATTTTAACAGTGTACAATGCTGATCACAGTTCTTTTTGACACAATTTGAGCAGGATTTAATCTGGCCAAAGTGAGTGTGATTTGAATGAGCGACAAATATAGTCTTGAGTTGCGAATGAGGCTAACTGCTGCCCTGCTAGTTACAATCAGTCTGTGTTCAACAACTTGTCTTCGGTAAGTGCAAAGCTTCCTTATTAGTTCATCCAATGCAGCAACCTACTGGAAAGTTAGACTCTATTTAAGCATTGAGTGAGATCTGTGAAAAGATGAATTATGCATCAGAAGGATCGCAGCCCAACATTAATATCAAGGTTGACCAGTCTCAAATACTGAACAATAACTGTTTCACAACTCTCCTATCATCACCAATGATGTGTCATCTCTGTAAAGTATCAAAGCCAATTTATATTATCCACGCTCTTTTCAGGTGTCAGACTTGGCTGGTATTGAAACTCCTTCTTCATGATTCAGAGGGTTCTGTTCCCACCTCACTCCAGAGAATAGAACACATAGTAATTGGCACTGTGACATTGTAAAAAAGTGATAGCTTTTGAATGATACTCCTGCCTGCACCATCCATAGGATTAAAAAAGAGAAGCACCATGGGAAATCAGGGCAAGTTATTCCTTGGCTCATGCCATTCCTTGGGAAAACATTGTACTATTGGGCAGCGGTCATTTGAATCCCAGTTCATTACAGCAGTAGTCCATCAGGCTTTGGCCCATCTATCTTCAGCTGTTTTATCAAGGATATTCCCCCCATCGTAAGGCTCAGGTGTCTTAATAATGGCTCTATGTCCAGCTCCTTTACCCTTCAGGCAGAAAGAACATTTCAACCAGTAAGTGCCATCACGTAGTAATCAGGCCTTGACCATCCAGAGCCCAGTGACCCTGATCCACCACGTGATAGCTCATACGTTTCTGAACACTAGGGTTGGGATCCTTGCCTTTCAAGGAGGTGGAGAACCTAATGTTGAGCAGCCAAGACCATTCTCCACTCTTATTGAGGAGGATTATTTCTCCCTGATGAGATAAGGGGTGGTGTCAAAGGATATGAAAGCCACTGCATAGCTGCTAGTGCTGGTGCAGCTGGGAGAAAAATGGTGAATTGAACTGGGTGAATGGTTAGGCAGCACAGAAGCTATGCAGGGTTAGTGGTTTGGGGTCAGGTGGAGATATCACAGGTAATCGAGAGAGTGCTAGAGTATAAGAATTGGAGGGAGGAGGGTACAGGAGCAGAGATAGAGTGAGTGTGGGGTGACAGGTGAAGACAGTAACAGTCACCCTGGCAGAATGTAAAAAGTTATTGGCATGATTCCTACAGGGCAGGGCATCCTCCCAGACACCTGAGATTGCATTGACCCGGGTAGCAATGTTGGACCAAGCTGGCAGCTTCTGATGCCATGGTCTCCACTGGGTGGCAGCAGAGGAGGAGGATGGCCCTTATTTGCATCACCTGAAACACAACAAAGATCTCCAGGTGCCAGTCTGCAAATCCAGGCACTAAATTCCCTTTCTCTGCCAGGCAGCCGAGTCACATATAAATGTTTTTCTGCAAATTTCCAAACTGTGCAAAGCAGGTCCTGACTGAACGCATTGGTCTAGATGTGTAATGGGCATTTTAAGATGATGCCATTGAATCAGATGCTGGTCTTCACTAGAATATCTGAGCAGTGACAAGTTTTAAAAGCTATGCGTATAGTGGGTGGGTAGGTTTGCAGAAATTTGGCTGGGATTAGATTTAAGAAGTACTTCTCCTGGAAAAAAGAGCTAGTTCAGAGTAGCTAGGAAATTAGTTACCTCCGTGTAACAGTTTTAGCTTGAAAATTCCATACCAGAAGTGTTTGGTTAAAACCCTGAAGAAGATATTGACAGCTCAGAAAGCTTACGTTGTGTTATTTAGATAATTGAAGAAGAGCTGCTAACCTCTCAAGACCAAGAATTGAAAGAAACTATCAAACCAAACTTATAAAAGTGACAGAGAAGGGAACGCTGTCTCATATTTGAGTACTGTGATGGATATTGGGATAGTTGAGATTTTGTTTCAAAATCTTTTCAAATTGGGTTTTGTGCAAACAGTTTCACTTGTTCTATTTTGTACATATTTTACATGATAAACATCTGCTCTATTGTTAAAATCCAATTTCAGCATTGTGTCTCTGTAAGAGATCTCGTTGGTAGTCTAAAAAAATCTATCAAGCCAGATTTCAATCTGGGACATAACTTGTCCAGACATAACAACAGCTGGGATAATAAAAATAGCAATGAACAAGCTTCATACCCATAATTCTGTCCTAGGCTTGTTTTGTTGTTCCTGTGAAGCTAAATTCAAGTTGGAGATATAGTGTCGCTTTGTCCACATAGGCACTACGCAGACTTCAATATTGAGTTCAGCAATTTTAGAACACAAACTCTGTGCTCCATTTTGATTACAGCTCATCCCCCTTATTGAAAGGTTGTTTTTATCACCTGGGCGTCTTCCCACTCTGTAGCCAAATGAGGTTCTTTTGCTCCCTGCTTTAGGAGTCTTCCCTTCTCTAGCTGTCTTTTCCCGGAATCTTCTGAGGTTCTGTCCTGCCTCCAGAATCTCCCCTTTTTAGCTGCCTCCCTTGGACTCAATTCGAACTCAGAAGCTGTATCTCAACACATTTTTCCCAGTCTGCCACTGCCTAAACGTTTAAGCTGCTACCTGCATATTGAGATACCAGGATCTCTCAGGCTGTAGGTGTTCATACATTCATTGCCCCTGAGGTTTCTTTCTCCTTCTTTCTGAATCAGGATCTTCTTATGTATTGGAACACTCTTTTATTTACATCTGACCATAACAGGTTATCAAATGCAGCTCTCTCGCACAATGTTTCTGAACTTCACAAGCTCTTGGTGGAATTGTGTCTCCTCTCTTGTGCATGCCAGAGTCATGTGATCAGTTATATCATCATGACTTACATCAATGTCATTATACCACTCTAACTTTTTAGTTCTCTTTCTCAATATCATTGTCAGAAATCATCCTTTGCTTGATTTCCAATGCCTCTATATCACTTTTTTTGAGATGACGACCAGAATTGAGCTAGATATTCCAAGGAATGATTGACCAAAGTTTTTAATTAGCTTCTCTTTTTAACTTGATTTCAACTTACCCCTGCCCTCAGGGCCCTTCACTGACTCACTGCTAATTAAACATTGAGCAATGTGAAGCCTCAACATGTTCAGTGACAAGGGAAATACTGAAAATATAATGCACGCTGTCACAATCCAGATTGATTCACATGTCACGTTATGTCATTCAAGTTTTGAAATGAGGTGCCAGCGTTTTGAGATGAGGCCCCAGGAAAGATCTTAAATGTTCACCTGCGGAAGAACTAATCTGAAATTAAAATGAGTTTGTGGAAAATTCATCAATATTTTAATAGCGACTGTGAATCCACTCAGCGAATTCACTGCAGCCTGATCCCTCCGAGATCCCAGGCAAGCAGAGAATGTCACTCCTGTATTGTCAGCTGGGTCTACAGAAGCAGCTCCGAGCTGCATTTTCAGGATTGAGATTATGAGCTCGAGAATCGATAGAGGAATTGGAGCATGACACCGAGGTATCAAATATCACCTGTCTGTGCCTCTGTCTGGACATTCTACCACCCATCCCGACCCAAAATGTCAACTTTCCTGCTCCTCTGATGCTGCCTGGCCTGCTGTGTTCCTCCAGCTCCACACTGTGTTCTCTCTGACTCCAGCATCGGCAGTTCTTATGATGCCAGGATACTGCCTGGATCAGAGGGATGAGCTATAAGGAGAGGATAGATAAACTCAGGTTATTTTCTCTGGAGCGACAGAGGCTGAGGGGAGATTTGATAGAATTATATAGAATTATGAGATGCACAGATAGGGATGATGGTCAAAATCTTTTTCCTAGAGTTGCAATGTCTGATACTAGGGGGCATGTATTTAAGGCGAGAGGGGGAAAGTTCAAAGGAGATGTGAGGGGCAGGATTTTTGCACAGAGAAAGGTAGGAGTCTGGAATGCGCTGCCAGGTGCGGTCATGGAGGCAGATAAAATAGGGGCTTTTAAGGGACTTTTAGATAAGTACAAGAATATGCAAGGAATGGAGGGATATGGGCTATGAGCAGGCAGAAGGGATTCGTTTAATTTGACATGATGTACCACACAACATAGTGGGCTGAGGGTCCTGTTCCTGTGCTGTACTATTCTATGTTTTGTGTTCTAACGCTAATCCCGACAGTCAAATACCTTTTGTGGTGCTGTAGAGACACCCTTGCAAACTTGCCCAAGGCTGGAATTGAATCCAGGTCCCTGGCACTCTGAACCAGCAGTGCTAACTGCTGAATACCTTCCTGAGATCTTTTTACATGACTTCACATTGCTCAGCAAACCTCATGTCAGTGACCTATTCTGAGATTGCCATCCCCGTAACCTCTCCCTCTCGCTCAAGGGAACTGAAGTCAACCCAGGAATGAACACCTTGAAGAGCCCACTGCCCAGTTCATGAATCTGAGTAACACCCAGTTATGGCAATGCAGGGTGAATTTTGGCCAGAAATTTCTGTTAAAAATACACATTTTTATCATGTGCCTTGTGCACTATTCTAAGAGTTTGGTTTGGGACAGATTTGACAAGAGAAGGTAGATGAAAGTTGTCTTCAGGCTAAAACTTCCAGCTAACACTATTGCACATGGATATTAAGTACGACAATACACGGTAATTGTGGCTATGTCAGGATCTGATTTCACATTAACATTGGGTAAGGCCTAATCTTGTTTTTGTGTTCGTGTCTAAGCGGTCTTGTGTGTCCTAGCTCCACCCACAATGTACTATTTCTGTCCAGTGATGTGCAGCTTGGTGACATCATTGTAAGTTTGCTTCTGGTCCTTAACAGTGACACCAGATACCAGTGTTCAGGTAACAAAGCAGGTACTTACTGAGGAAGGGTCACCAGACCCGAAACATTAACGCTGTTTTCTCCTTCACAGATGCTGCCAGACCGGCTGAGCTTTTCTAGCAACTTTGTTTTTGTTCCTGATTTACAGCATCCGCAGTTATTTCAACTTTTAAAGAAGGTAATAAGTTGAATTGGAGGGGACCATGGCAAGGTATATAAGCCAGGACATACTTCATTACACTAATACCAAAAGTAAAAAAAAAATCTTCCGAGCATATCATGCCAGTCTTCCATACAGCAATCATTGAGCATACTATTCTTTCTCATGTCTCTCCACATACTATGATCTTTGTAATATAGAGTCCTTAAGGGTGCAAAGAATGTTGAAACAAATAGGTGGGGTATTTGATAATCAGATCCTTCTTGATAAAAGTTGTTTCCAAAGAATCTTGAATGTAAAGAGTGTTATGCATGGTGAAAATCACCCCCTGTCTCAGCATTACAGAATCACAGAATTGTCATTGTGCAGAAGGAAACCATTCATCCCAGGCCTGCGCAAGCTCATTAAATGAACATCATTACCTAGTGCCAATTTCCTGCACTTTTTCCCCAAAGATTGTTGGATACATTTAGGGAAAAGGCTACAGTGGTTGGGAGAGATAGTGGGAACTGCAGATGCTGGAGAATTCCAAGACAATAAAATGTGAGGCTGGATGAACACAGCAGGCCAAGCAGCATCTCAGGAGCACAAAAGCTGACGTTTCGGGCCTAGACCCTTCATCAGAGAGGGGGATGGGGAGAGGGAACTGGAGTAAATAGGGAGAGAGGGGGAGGCGGACCGAAGATGGAGAGAAAAGAAGATAGGTGGAGAGAGTGTAGGTGGGGAGGTAGGGAGGGGATAGGTCAGTCCAGGGAAGACGGACAGGTCAAGGAGGTGGGATGAGATTAGTAGGTAGATGGGGGTGCGGCTTGGGGTGGGAGGAAGGGATGGGTGAGAGGAAGAACAGGTTAGGGAGGCAGAGACAGGTTGGACTGGTTTTGGGATGCAGTGGGTGGGGGGGAAGAGCTGGGCTGGTTGTGTGGTGCAGTGGGGGGAGGGAACGAACTGGGCTGGTTTAGGGATGCTGTATGTGAAGGGGAGATTTTGAAACTGGTGAAGTCCACATTGATACCATTAGGCTGCAGGGTTCCCAGGCGGAATATGAGTTGCTGTTCCTGCAACCTTCGGGTGGCATCATTGTGGCAGTGCAGGAGGCCCATGATGGACATGTCATCTAGAGAATGGGAGGGGGAGTGGAAATGGTTTGCGACTGGGAGGCGCAGTAGTTTGTTGCGAACTGAGCGGAGGTGTTCTGCAAAGCGGTCTCCAAGCCTCCGCTTGGTTTCCCCAATGTAGAGGAAGCCACACCGGGTACAGTGGATGCAGTATACCACATTGGCAGATGTGCAGGTGAACCTCTGCTTAATGTGGAAGGTCATCTTGGGGCCTGGGATAGGGGTGAGGGAGGAGGTGTGGGGGCAAGTGTAGCATTTCCTGCGGTTGCAGGGGAAGGTGCCGGGTGTGGTGGGGTTGGAGGGCAGTGTGGAGCGAACAAGGGAGTCACGGAGAGAGTGGTCTCTCCGGAAAGCAGACAGGGGTGGGGATGGAAAAATGTCTTGGGTGGTGGGGTTGGATTGTAGATGGCGAAAGTGTCGGAGGATGATGCGTTGTATCCGGAGGTTGGTAGGGTGGTGTGTGAGAACGAGGGGGATCCTCTTAGGGCGGTTGTGGCAGGGGCGGGGTGTGAGGGATGTGTTGCGGGAAATACGGGAGATGCGGTCAAGGGCGTTCTCGATCACTGTGGGGGGAAAGTTGTGGTCCTTGAAGAACTTGGACATCTGGGATGTGCGGGAGTGGAATGTCTTATCGTGGGAGCAGATGCGGCGGAGGCGGAGGAATTGGGAATAGGGGATGGAATTTTTGCAGGAGGGTGGGTGGGAGGGGGTGTATTCTAGGTTGCAGGAACAGCAACTCATATTCCGCCTGGGAACCCTGCAGCCCAATGGTATCAATGTGGACTTCACCAGTTTCAAAATCTCCCCTTCCCCAACTGTATCCCTAAACCAGCCCAGTTCGTCCCCTCCCCCCACTGCACCACACAGCCAGCCCAGCTCTTCCCCTCCACCCACTGCATCCCAAAACCAGTCCAACCTGTCTCTGCATCCCTAACTGGTTCTTCCTCTCACCCATCCCTTCCTCCCACCCCAAGCCACACCTCCATTTCCTACCTACTAACCTCATCCCGCCTCCTTGACCTGTCCATCTTCCCTGGACTGACCTATCCTCTCCCTACCTCCCCACCTATACCCTCTCCACCTATCTTCTTTACTCTCCATCTTCGGTCCACCTCCCCCTCTCTCCCTATTTATTCCAGTTCCCTCTTCCCATCCCCCTCTCTGATGAAGGGTCTAGGCCTGAAACGTCAGCTTTTGTGCTCCTGAGATGCTGCTTGGCCTGCTGTGTTCATCCAGCCTCCCATTTTATCTTACAGTGGTTGGGATGCAGGTCAAACCAGTCCTTGAACATGTTGTGCCTTCCTCTGTAAAAAAAAATTAACGGAAATTTCACAAATGGTTGAGGATAAGCACCCATGATGGGACTCACTGACTTCTAATGTACAGGAATAGTTTTAAATAAATTTTAATTAAAATTTGACTTTGTGATCAACTAATATTCTTTCTTTTCATTGTTATATTGACTTACATGTAATTTTTTGAACATAGAAACTTCAGAAACAGAAGCAGGACTGGGCCATTTGGCCCATTGAGTTGTTCTGCCATGCAATGTGATCATGGCTGATCACCCAATTAGTCCCTCGTCCCACTTTATCCCCATATCGTTTCATCCCTTTAGCCCTAAGAGCTATATCTAGCTCATCCTTGAAAACATTCATTGTTTTGGCCTCAACTGCTTCCTGTGGCAGAGAGTTCTACAGGCTCACCACTCTCTGGATGAAAACAATTACTCCTCATCTCAGTCCTAAGTGGTCTACCCTGTGTCCTTAGAAATATTTCAACAATATTTCATTGCCTGTCAATGAGTTTTGTAATCACTGAACGTGCTACTCAATTGCAAATTTTTCTTCATTAAGATGACCTATAGTTCCCTGGAATTGTATAAGATAATGATTCAGAAAGAGAGAATGTTGAACTCCATCTACCAAGATGGTGACCTTTGGCTGGAGATGAAGAGTTATACTCTATTCTTTGTAGGAAGAGCATGGATTCTATACAATCCCCTCGAAGTCCTAGTAATGATGCCTGACTAGGAATACCAGTTGTACTTATTGCTATCATGCAATAAACTGTCCTCTTAACCAGGCCACATACCTCTCCTACTTAGGCTCACTGGTGGTCTATCCTCTCCCACTGATCATGAAGACAGCGCCTCAACACAGCATAGACACTGTAGCTCCAGAGAACCATGCTCTGAGTGGAGATGCCTGGCAGTGAGTTTAACTCTAGGGTCACCATGCCTCACTTGAGGGTGAGTTTGAGAAGGCAAGGCCTTCGTTGTGACCTCTATGTGTGCAGGAATGGAACCCACACTGTTGACATCACAAACCAGCTTCCCAGCCAACTGAGCTAACTGACACTCGCAGAATTGGCAAAGGATTCAAGGCAGCAAAGTGGCTGTGATAACTAAGGAGCAAGTTTCCCATCAAGGAGTCATCCTTTATTTACATGTACACAGTACACGGGATCTAAACAGCTAGTTCAGAGCCAGTCCTTAGAGTGAGGAAAATCCCTGAGACTCCTGTTTATGTCTGTCAGCCAGGGCTCCCTGATTGGACCAGGTTAACAGCCCCAATTAGGGATCTCATATTGTATGAGATCCACCTGACCAACCTCATACCCTGTGACACATCCCAGTACAGGTGGAAATAGTGGCATTCAGGGAAAATACTGTACCTAGCTGGGAAGAAGTTAGAAATTTCTACAGCCTGGTAAGTGATAGATATGTGATGAAGAGGGGAAAAGGGAGGCAAATGCATGTGAAGGAGAGGAGTGAGCAAAAATAAAATAAAAAAGGGGCAAAGATGGAAGTACATGGGATAAACCCCTGCAGACTGTATATGAATGCTGCCTTTATTTTGCAGTTGCAGACTGAATGGTCAGAACCAACAGCTCTGGAAACTGAAGACCATCATCAAGCCCCTCTCTATCCACCTCAATAGTCCTGCCTCCCCAGATCGTCTCTGGTGGAGCTTATTGACCTGTTAGTTGGAATGATGCAATGGAGGAAAGGGAAACAGTACAATGTTTACAACTGTCTTGTCCCAGATCGAAGTGGCAAGGCCTTGCAGCTTTTAAAAACAAAAGGAAGTGGACTATCAAATAAGCATCAAGATTATTAATTCAGATCCCTCACTGCTGGCATTAAGAGAAACAAGCAGAGAGCTTTCAAGCCTTTGCACTCACCGATCCTCTAGATACCCACGCTAGAATAAATCCATTCTCGGCCTACTTTCTGAACCTGGCTGATAGGCTTGGATTGTTCTGTGCTAACCCAGTCACGCTGTTGTACATTAAACCTTTTAGTGTCTCAAGACCTGGGAGCAAATTAAAAGCATGCTTAGTGGATGGGCTTATCTTGCAAAGTAGATTAGCCAGTGAGTTTTCCTGAAAAAGTGCCTAATTGATGAGAATCTTTTCTCTTGCATTAATCCTGAGGTCAGAGAAATAGCGGCGAAAGACAGATAACAGCAGGATGAAGTCAGCTGTAGACCTTTGGGAGGTGAATGAAGCTGTGCTGCTTGCAAAAATGAATTTAAAAAATGAAGTGTTTGGGCTATTATTATGTTGCAGTGGGGAACATTCTTCCTGTAAGAGTGCCATGCTTCAAGTGATCTGAGGTAAGAAAGAGTTTGAGATCTTTAAACCCTCAGGTCACACATTGTGATACAGTGATAACATCTCAAACTTGTCTCCTAAAGGCATATTGACGTAAGAATATGAGACACAGATGGGCGGACAATCAGAGCAGTCAGTAGCAAGGAGAATAGAGGCCTGCGCATCTGCAGTTGGCCAAGCCCCATTTCTCTGGCAGAATTGTCATGTGGTGGTCGATATATTTGATTCTGATGTGGGAAGAAAGTGTTTGATCTTAATTGGGTTTTATGTCACTGCTGTACGCAGAGAATGTTACAAGATGCGAAGAACATAGATTCTCCTCCCTTTAAGTAAAACAAATCGAATGTTGTAGCATGAATATTTTATGTGTTCTGCACAATAAACCTTTCAGAATCGGCAACTGAACTGCTTTTTCATTACTTATGGCCTCTCTCTTGACAGCCCCGACTTTACAGAATAGGATGCAATGCATTTTACTAACTTCTGACGTTATCCCCTTCTCCATTCTCCTCTGCATTTTTCCTGAGCATAATGGGATTATAGTCGACAGCACTGTACCTCCTCCCTCAACTCCCACTCCATCCGTCCTGCCAGAACAAGCCTCGAAATCAAGATGCATCAATTAACCCCTGTATTGCAGGCTACTAGCCAACATTGTGGCCTCTACTGGTCTGGATGTTCGCTGCTCAGAGACCTAATTTCATTGGCTGTATGCATCAGCAGGGCTTGAGATTGTACCTTGTTACCCATTAAAGCCAGCTTTCCTCTACTGCAGGGGAGTTACACTGGAGCTGACAGTCACACAAGGAATGATTCTGACCTGGTGAAACAGTGAAGGGTGGCACAATGTTGCAGGAGAGGTAACAGGTTCCAATAGTTTACAACTGGGGGAGCTGGGAATGAGGAGAGGCATACTATAAGGAGGCCCTCTGATCTGTGTTTAAGACAGCAGGAATCAGTAGTCAATGCCTGGGGTTGAGTTCCACATGAAAAGCGACTGCCCCACAAGTCTCATTGTTTTCCCCTCAGCCTTCAGGTCCCTCGCCTGCCCAGCAATATCTCTTAATCGGAACACTTACTGAACATTTGTATGTTTTAACTCATCCTCACACACTTAGCACTGGGGTAGGACTCACGCACACGGCTTACACTCACAAAC
Organism: Stegostoma tigrinum; assembly: GCF_030684315.1. Taxonomy (NCBI): domain Eukaryota; kingdom Metazoa; phylum Chordata; class Chondrichthyes; order Orectolobiformes; family Stegostomatidae; genus Stegostoma; species Stegostoma tigrinum. The sequence goes on from NC_081391.1 coordinate 10,594,868, forward strand.
TATTTAATCATGATTGTCACATCAGTCAGATTGCCTAACAACCATCAATGTTCTATCCACTCCCTTGGGGCAAGATGGTGTGTGACCAGAAAGAACTGGAGGGGAACAGGGCAACCCAAAAATTGTGACTCTTATTGGGTCTCCATTGATGGCTCAGGCCTGCAACCATTGAAGAACGTGTACATCAATGATATCATCGAATCCTTATAGTGTTATAGCCATTCAGCCCATCAAGTTCACATCATCCCTCCACAGAGTGTCCCATCCAGACCCACCCTACCCTTGTTACCCTGCATTCCCCATACCTAACCCACCTACCTGCACCTCCCTGGGTACTATGGGTAATTTGGCATCGCCAATCCACCTTAATCTACACATCTTTGGACTGTGCGATAAATCTGGAACACCCAGAGGAAACCCACGCAGGCACGGGGAGAATGTACAAACACCCCGCAGGCAGTTGCCCAAAGTTGGAATCGAACTCAGGTCCCTGGTATTAGGAAGAAGTATTGCTGACCGCTGAGCCACCCTGCTGCCCTGGTGCCATTAGACCAAATCTTCCTTTTCACATCCCACTTCTCCCTGATCCCACACCATCCTCCCCTTTACAGGCCACTGATTGTTTGAGGACGGGCATTTACTTTCCCCAACAAAAACAGATTTGCTGGAAAAGCTCAGCAGGTCTGGTAGCATCTGTGGAGGAGAAAACAGAGTTAATGTTTCGGCTCCGGTGACCCTTCCTCAGAACTGATGGTGGCTGGGAAAGTGTCAGTTTATTGGCAGAAAATAGGGAGGTGCATGGGGGAGGGAGTAAACAATAGGATAGAGCCCAAAGAGAGAGAAAGACAGTTGGTCTGTTAGTCACTAACAGTCCCCATTAACAATGATTCACCCTCCCAGCCTGATCGTTAGCAACTCCTTTGTCTGCCCAACTGTCTTTCTCTTTCTTTGGGCTCTATCTTATCGTTTGCTCCCTCCCCCCTTCCACCTCCCTATTTTCTATTATTATTGACGTTTTCCCAACCACCATCAGTTCTGAAGAAGGGTCACTGTACCCAAAATGTTAACTCTGTTTTCTCCTCCACAGATGCTGCCAGACCTGCTTTTTCAGCAACTTTGTTTTTGTTCATGATTTACAGCATCGGCAGTTCTTTTGGTTTTATTTACTTTCCCCAGGTGCCCATACCACAGCCTCACTTTTGTGCTGGTCTCCTTTCAGACATACAAGAGGGTCAACCTGGCCAAGCAGCAGTAGAGGAACAAATAGACAGTGAGAATGAAGACTCCACATTGTTACTCAATTTCACACTCGTCACCACCAGTACAGATATCAACAGCCTCTGTATCTTGCTGAATAGATGAGAGGTGGGATGTATGTGGGCTCGCATGAGACATGAATGGGCAGGAGCCAGGGATGGGTCAAGGGCAATGCAAGTACCAGGTATGCGACGGTGTATGCAGATTGCATTTCGTTGGATTCAGAAAAGCCTTTCAACAGACCAATCTACACCCATGTTAAAAGGAATCTAACTGAAGTTCAAAGATGTGCCAGTTTGGGTGGATTGACCATGCTAAATTGCCCATAGTTTCCAGGAATGTGCAGGCTGGGTGCCTTAACCATGGGAAATGCAGGGTTTGGATGGGGGGTGGATCTAGGTGGGATGCTCTTTGGAGGGTGACTGTAGACTTGATGGGCTTCATGGCCTGCTTCCACACTGTAAGGATTCTATGATTCTAACTTTATGCCGTTCTGCCGACTGTGATGGTGTGAGGACTAGACTCTTTGAGTGAACAATTAACTGGCTTCATCAAACATGACCATGTACAGAGGATGGGATGAAAGGACATCTTACTTCTAACCCTACAGACCTAATTAGATTAGATTAGATTCCCTACTGTGTGGGAGCAGGCTCTTCGGCCCAACAAGTCTACACCGCCCCTTGGAGCATCCCACCCAGACACATTCCCCTATAACCCACACACCCATGAACACTGGTTCCAGCTCCAGGTGATTTGCCATCATGGTTGGTGAATGTGGGTTCTGCCTTTAACACAATTGATCTTTCAGGACTCCCCTTGAGCTCTGTGGGGTGGGCCAACTCACATTTAGATCTATATTGTCCCAAACGAGAGGCACTGCTGCATCTCACCAAGGTTCCTTTGGCAACACCTTTGAACCTCCTGGTCATTACCAAGTAGGATAAATGTAGCAGAGACACAAGAAAACCACTGGCTGGAATCTCCCCTTCAGCTCACATACCATCCTGATTTGGAGCTAGAATGCTATTCTGTCATAAGGATGTTCACTAGCTCACCTGATGGTTTGTGATGCTAACAGCATGGGTTCCATTCCCGCGCTGAGCTGACATTACCATGATGGGATCCTAAAGAATCTCTACAGGAGGACAGAGGCTATTCAACCCATTAAGTCTGCACTGATCCTCTGCAAAACATCCTATGCAGACTCACCTCATTGCAATAACCCTACATTTCCAATGGCCAATCCACCCTAATCTGCACATCCCTGGGCACTATGGGGCAATGTAACATGGCTAATCCACCCTAGCCTGCCCACCTTTGGGCTGTGGGAGGAAACTGGAGCACCTGGAGGGGGCCCACACAGACACAGGGAGAATGTGCAAACTCCACACAGACAGGCCTGAGGATGGGATCGAACCCCAGCTGTGAGGCAGCAGTGCTAACCACTGAGCCGCTGTGGTGCCACAATTCACCGTCTCAGCCTCTCTCCTTGCCTGAGGCATGGTGACCCTCAGGTTAAACCACCGCTGTCTAGCACTATAGCAACTTTACTTTCACTCCCTCATTGTCACAAGATCAAAATCCTGGAGCTGCCCCCTTAACAGCACTGTGAACAGCCCTGCATTAGTTGGACTGCAGCAGTTCAAATCGGAGTCTCCTCAAGGATAATGCTAATGGACAGCCGGGTTGGCTTTTTCCATGATGGTCACATCCCACTAAAGAATTAACCAAATGAAAGGGCTGACTCCACTCTATCAATTCTGAGCTTGGTATTAGGCTACTAAGTTCACTCTTGGTAGGTATAGATTGCTGCATTTGGAATTAAAAAGCCTTTTTTCTTTCATCAAATAAGTTCCTGATTTGATTTTCAAAATGTACACTAAGTGAACATGCTTAGTCAATGTTAATAACTGCCAACTCAGGTTAGGTGGTTCGGCATGGTAACAGGTTGACTTCCAAAGGGGGTTGAGTACTTAGTATCAAAGAATGTGTAATGTACAGAAATCTGTTGTTCAAAGTAAATTTTCCACTCCCCTGTCTCACTTTGTTAAGATGAACAACTCAATTGATTTCAATGAAGTCAATTGAACTATAAGAGTCCCAGATCTAATGAGAGATAGCAAGAACTGCAGATGCTGGAATCAGAGATAACACACTGTGGAGCTGGAGGAACACAGCAGGCCAGGCACCATCAGAGGAGCAGGAAAGTTAATGTTTCGGGTCGGGACACTTCTTCAGAAATGGGATCTTTAAGAGTCCAAAGGTGGGCAGGTTAAGGTGGATTAGCCATGTTAAATTGTCCTGTAGTGTCCAGGGATGTGCAGATTAGGGTGGATTGGTAATGTCTGTTCTGTGCAGTAATTGAACCCATGTTTCATTCCCCTCTGCCCACACATCAATGACTACCGTTCACACTTGGATGTTGAACAGTTTTTCCGCTGCCTCCGCACCTATTTCTTTAACCACGAGTCTTAGCCCATTTCTGAAGAAGCGTCCCGACCCGAAACATCAACTTTCTGCTCCTCTGATGCTGCCTGACCTGTTGCGTTATCCTAGGTCTGACAACTAATCTTGCAAAGTCAAGATTAAAAAACACATATCTGAAAGATCAAACCCTGACATTGTATCTCTCCCTGAACACTGTACTCAAGCACCAACTTTAGATCATGTGCTCAAACCCACTGCACTGGGCACTTTCGGATGTGACTACTGTCACAGACACATCACAGAGTCGTTTGTGAATTATGTACAAGAGGTCCTCTAGCAGCAGGTGGCAGTAGTGAGGGAGGGCAGCTGCAGCAGTCAAACAGAATCATGCTAAGAAAGAACATCCTTGGAAGAAGACTGATGGGTAGGGAGGTGGACAAAGGAATTCCTTAGCTCAATGGGACGCACATGGACATTCAATGCAGTCCATGTATATCATTAATTTCCCTTCCAGTTGTAATGGCTCGACTGCTGTGGAATAGAGAATTCCACCATCATGAGCTGTACATTTGCTGAAATCTAATGTCAAATGTGGAATTTATTTAGCATATTTAGCATCAGATTTGGTTTTTCAAATACTCAAATTGAGAAAAAAATAAACATCGGTGAAGTTAAATACAAAAGCAAAGAATAGTTTACACGAGTCCAGGCAGCATCAGAGGAGTTTTGGGTCAGCACATTTCTGAAGAAGGGTTCCGACTCGAAACATAAGCTTTCCTGCTGCTTCTGATGCTAGGCCTACTGTGTCCCTCCAGCTCCACACTGTATTATCTCTGACTCCAGCATCGATAGTTCTTACTACCTCTTAGTTGATGCAAAACTTGCTGTAAGTTACTTACTAAAAAGTAAAAAAAATCATTTGTCAAGACAAAAAGTAGGTATGAGTAAAAGAAACCCGAAAGATGGAAGTAAGATCAGGCTACTGTTATTGCAGTCTTGAAAGTTCCGTTTCTGAAGAGAAAAATTGAAAACCTCTGATGAAGGGTCTAGGCCCGAAACGTCAGCTTTTGTGCTCCTGAGATGCTGCTTGGCCTGCTGTGTTCATCCAGCCTCACATTTTATCATCTTGGAATTCTCCAGCATCTGCAGTTCCCATTATCTCTGATCAAACTTTAGTAGCTGCACTGGTTAATGCTGTCAAGTAGTTGGAAGTCAGCTTGTACGAGTGGATTCAGTAGGCGGAGCAGCTTTTTGGGGAGATTGTTATTTGTCGCTCAATTATTCTGCGGTTCTGGCTCTTGCAGACTGCCTGGATTCTTTCAACAGAATCATGCTAATTTCAGTCTGAGGATATCTATAAAAGTGCACTCTAGAGAGTTCTATTGAAATGGGGTCTCACAGCCTGCTTTATTCCAGATCAAATCTTAACATTCTCGCAAGGTAACATTGATGAATCATTGTTCTTCAAAGTAAAGTCATTTATGTTGGAACTTGCTGTGCAGTTCTTCCAATTTCCTGTTGTTTCAGACCCATTGAAATTCCAAGGTTTTTCAAAGGGTGTTGCCCAATGGATAATAGAATTCGGTATCTCCTTTTGTGATTAATACTGAGATAAAATATCAATCTGCCTGCTTTTCTTGCTCACAGTAAATGACAAGAACACTCGTGGGATTTCCAGAAGGCCCTTCTTGACCCTTTTAAAAAGTCAAGTTAACATTTTTTTAAAACAAAATATACAATAGCATAATTGTATAATTGTGTCAGTGGTGTGAACATGACAAGCTGTCAATTTAAAGTGTGCATAATCACTGAATGCCTGGAATAAATTTGATACAGGTGGGTACCTCGCATCCACTTCAGTACAAGTTACATTTTATTCAAACTAATCTCCTTCTAACCTGCCCCATTCACAGCCCTTTTGAATGAAAACGCTTGTGTTGTTGTTAATACACTTAAATGTGACTGTTGACTGACACCTCTCTCACTCTCAATCTGCTCTCTGTTGTCCTGACAGGTCTCAGTAGCTTCAGCAAGCTGCTGCCTTTCCAAAACATTGCAGTTTGCAGCGCAGTTGTTAATTTTGTTTCGCGATTGCCTTGTGATCAAGCCCGTCCTGAATAAATCCAATCTGCTTTTCATATGTGAAGATTTATTGAGCCTTGGAGTCCCATTGAATAAGTCTAACCCTGTACAAGCCAAAACAAATCACTGTTGGCTCCTGGCCTGATGGTTCAGACAGACCATCAATCAACCATGTCTGTATCATCCCTGATTGTCAGTGATCGCTCTTAAATGGAGATTCATTAAGAGCTGTTTTCACTTCCCTTGTCAGTTATCACTCAGTTAGTCACGTACTGAGTTCTGTGTCCAAAGGTTCTGACTTTAAGTCTTAATCCAGAGGGTTGACTACAGAACGCTAGTCTGACCCTCCAGTAAAGCAAGGAGCGATGCTGCTGTTGGAAGTGTGGGATTTTATCAAATTAATATTATTTCCATACTCTCTGGAAGATGTTAAGTCTTCCCTGGTATTATCTTAAAGAAGAGAATGGGAGTTGTCTCCTGCTGATGTGGTCAGTATTTATCCCTCAATCAGCATTGCCAATCCAGTTATTATTGAGCAGAGAGATCTCGGTGTCCATGTACACAGATCCTTGAAAGTTGCCACCCAGGTTGACAGGGCTGTTAAGAAGGCATACAGTGTTTTAGCTTTTATTAATAGAGGGATCGAGTTCTGGAACCAAGAGGTTATGCTGCAGCTGTACAAAACTCTGGTGCGGCCGCACTTGGAATATTGTGTACAGTTCTGGTCACCGCATTATAAGAAGGATGTGGAAGCTTTGGAAAGGATGCAGAGGAGATTTACTAGGATGTTGCCTGGTATGGAGGGAAGGTCTTACGAGGAAAGGCTGAGGGACTTGAGGCTGTTTTCATTAGAGAGAAGAAGGTTAAGAGGTGACTTAATTGAAACATATAAAATAATCAGAGGGTTAGATAGGGTGGATAGGGAGAGCCTTTTTCCTAGGATGGTGATGGCGAGCACGAGGGGGCATAGCTTTAAATTGAGGGGTGAAAGATATAGGACAGATGTCAGAGGTAGTTTCTTTACTCAGAGAGTAGTAAAGGAATGGAACGCTTTGCCTGCAACGGTAGTAGATTCGCCAACTTTAGGCACATTTAAGTCATCATTGGACAAGCATATGGACGTACATGGAATAGTGTAGGTTAGATGGGCTTGAGATCGGTATGACAGGTCGGCACAACATTGAGGGCCGAAGGGCCTGTACTTTGCTGTAATGTTCTATGTTCTATGTTCTATAACTAGGTGTGGAGCTGGATGAACACAGCAGGCCAGGCAGCATCAGAGGAGCAGGAAAGCTGACGTTTCGGGCCGAGACCTTTCTTGCTTTTAGGAGTATTTTGTGTGTAACTTTACTTTAACGTGGGCTTTAAGCCAACAGTGCTACCTGTAGATTGAGCTACAGGGCCTAAATGTCACATATGTTGTGCCTAAGGCTGATTACTTCTTATCTATAACTAAGGCTCTTCAACTGCTCATGTACTGTGCCACTTTATTTTCATCTGTACTCAGTATGTTCTCAAATGTAACTCTCGAGTGCACCATCTAAGATCCTCTCTTCACATGCTCTTTCCAGGCTTGTGTCTTCTGGTGTACTGATGTCAGAGTCATGTGATTATTTACATCACCATGGTGACTTACACAAATCTCATTATATCACAAACTAGTGCTTGTGTTCCCACATCACAACAGTTACCACGCTGAAATGGATGTGAAATATTTTACAACGTTACAAAGTTGCAAATGATGCTACACAAATGCGAGCCTTCTCTTTCCCATCCACTAGAGCCCGTGATGTGGGTAAAACATGGAGGAGCATTGGAAAGGCTTTAGGTGACTTCAATATACAGAAGTTAGAGGATCCTCTTAAACTATGGCCAAAGACTTTGCCCCATAAACAGAATCCTCTACATCCTGCAGTGAGTCTGCTGCTAAAGCATTTTGTTGCCATATTCCATTCACTCAGGATACTTTAAACAGTCATAGAACATAGAACTGTACAGCACAGTACAGGCCCTTTGGCCCACAATGTTGTGCCAAAATTTTGTCAGATGCCAATGTCTTTCTGGAGCATCAGACAGCTGGAGACAGAGGTAGAGATAATGGGAACTGCAGATGCTGGAGAATCTGAGATAACAAAGTGTGGGGCTGGATGAACACAGCAGGACAAGCAGCATCTTAGTAGCACAAAAGCTGACGCTTCGGGTCTAGACCCTTTTCTGTTCTGTTCATCCAGCTTCACACTTTGTTATCTTGGAGACAGAGATAGTTGCCTTTAGATAGTCTTGGTAGCCTATAGCCAGGAGGCCTGGACAATTTGTCTTCTTGCTCCTTATTATCTACCACAACTTGCAAGTGACAATGAATATAAAGTGCAGAAAGTTCCTTGCCCCCAGCAGAAGCAAGCGCTTGGACTTTATTGACAAAGAGATTTTTGTTTGCAGACTGTCTTCGCAGCAGATACTTAGCAACGTTTAGCAGAAATCTTGCCTTGAGGAGCTGTTTTCCCCCGCGAGGTGAGTAATGAACACATGAAAGAATTTGAGGATGAAATAGTAGAGCTATGCAAACACAACATCCACAAAGGGAGTTGTGTCAATTCTGGGGAGGTGATGGCCTAGCGGTAGTATCAGTAGACTATTAATTAACTAACTAACTATTGTGTTGGTTGTTCCTTCAAGCCCAAAGTGATTCGATGTGGATGAGTAACAAATTCCTTTTCGTGATATGACTAGAAAGCCTGGTTAAATGAACAGGTAATTCATCTGGGTTTGAACCCAGCCACGGCCTATGATGCAATTTGAAATCAATAAGAAGCGTCTGGAATTAACAATCTAATGATTAATGATCTAATGATGGGAGGCAATGGCCTAATGGTATTATTGCTGGACTATTAATCCAGAGGCCCAAGAAGAGTTCTGGGGACCTGGGTTCGAATCCCACCACAACAGATGGTGGAATTTGAATTCAATAAATATCTGGAATTAACACTCCCACAAGTTCATTATCTGGTTCACTAATGCCCTTTAGGGAAGGAAACTGCCAACCTTACCTGGTCTGGCCTCTATATGACACCAGGTCCACATCAATGTGATTGACTCTTAACTGCCCTATGGGCAATTAGGGATGGGACCTTCCACCTCGATTAGGAAAATGAAATGATCATTCCCAGACCCTATATATTCTGGTTGGAGATGGCAAGCTGTTTCAAGAGGTATTAGAAGACTCTCCTAAGTTACTAAATCAGATATTGCTAGGACAAACTCAGCAGGTCAGGCAGCATTGTGGAAAGAAGGCAGAGTTCATGTTTTGGATCCAATGACCTTTCTTCAGAACTAACAAGTAACTATCATGTTTGTTGTTCCTTCAAACCCAAAGTGATTTAATGTGGATGAGGAACACATTCCTTTTTCTGATATAATTAGAAAACCGTGTTAAATAAACATTAGGACATGGCTTGCATCAAGCAACTATTTATATGAACTTGACCTATGTTACTATAGAGACTTTTAGGAACACACTAACGTCAGGTCTATCTGGGTCTAGGCCCGAAACGTCAGCTTTTGTGCTCCTGAGATGCTGCTTGGCCTGCTGTGTTCATCCAGCTTCACACTTTGTTATCTATCTCTGACAATCTCCTTTTTTACTGTCCCAGAAAATCCTCAATACAACATCATAGTGGATGCTAAATAAAAACCGAAAGAACTGCGGATGCTGTATATCAGGAACAAAAACAGAAGTTGCTGGAAAAGCTCAGCAGACCTGGCAGCATCTGTGAAGGGAAGAACAGAATTAACCTTTCGGGTCCAGTATTTAACACATTATCTCTTCCAGGCATGCCCACCTTGAAGAAGTTCTGCTCCTTTCTCTGATGGGATTTCCATTCCAATTTCTCTTCTTGCCAGTTCTGAGGAAGGGTCACCGGACCAAAATGTTAACTCTGTTGTTTCCTTCACAGATGCTGCCACACCTGCTGAGCTTTTCCAGCAACTTTGTTTTTGTCACAGTGAATGCTGGTTATTATACTCATTGGACCCATATCAATTTTCACAGATGCACCACAGAAAGCATTCTAACTGGATACATCACAGCTTGGTACAGTAACTGCTCTGCCCAGGACCATAGGAAACTATAGAAAGTTGTGAACACAGTCCAGTTCATCACACAAGCCAACCTTCCATCCTTAGACTCCATCTACACTTCCTGCTGCCACAGAAAGGCAACCAACATCATCAAAGACCACCCCCCCATCCCGAGTATAATCTTTTCCAACGTCTTCCATTAGACAGCAAATCAAAAAGAAACTTAAACACATGTAACAACAGATTCAAGACCAGCTTCTTCCCCACTATTATCAGACTGCTGAATAGACCTCTCAAATTTTAATATTGATCTCATTCTCTTGGTGCACCTTCTCTGCAGCCATGACACTATATTCCTCACTCTTTTCTATTACTCTAATGCATTTGGATGATATGGTCTGCCTGTCCTGCATGTAAAAAAAACTTTTCACTATACCGAGGTACATGTGACAATAGTAAGTCAAATCAAACCCAACATCTCCTACCAAATGTTTTTCTAATAACTATTATCTGCATACATCTCTTTGTCGAATTACATATACCAGTACCCCGTCTTTCCTATGTCATTGATTATGAAAATTCAAATGACCTGGATGTTACCCCTTTCTCCAGGTACATGTTTTCTTCTGTCTTTGAAGATTGGCATTTCGTTGGGTAGTAGGTAGTTTTTAAAAATTTCTTTATGGGGTGTGGGCATCATTGGCTAGGTCAGAATTTATTGTCCATCCCTAATTGCCCAGAGGGCGGGTAAGAGACAACCACATTGCTGTCGATCTGGTGTCACATGTAGGCCAGACCAGATAAGGATGGCAGTTTCCTTCCCCAAATGGTATTGGTGAAACAGGTGGAGTTTTTTTTCCTGACAATCAACTCATCTGAGCATCATTCAGATATTTATACAATCCAAATTCCACCAGCTGCCATGGTGGGATTCGAACCCAGGACCCAGAACATTACCTGAGTCTCTGAAGTCCAGCGATAATGCCATGAGGCCATTCCCGCCCAGTAGTTGCCTGGGACTGCCCACCCCTTAACCTGGGGGCTGATGTTCTCTTCTGAACTAGGGGACCACTTTTATGCCTTCCTTGGAGAATGTTATCCCTGCTACAGCAAGCACTATATATTATCTTGAATCATTAGACTTTGCTTATGTCTTCTTAGTGATGCCTTTCAGAGAGTTGTCAGCACTCCATCTTCAATTTGTAACAGCAGATTTCTGTTCTCAGTCTGCCTACAAATCTATGTTGAAGTAGCTCGACAGTTTGCTTCAACATGTTGATTCGTTTGGACTTCCTTGTTACCCCTCAGTAGATGAATCAATGGAATGATTTATTTGTTACAAGTACAGTGAAAAGTGTCGAATAATGTTGTCACTCTCTAGGCCAATCTTAAAACACAGAAATAAACCAGACAAAAAAAAACGAAAGGTCTGTGGATGCTGTAAATCAGGAACGTAAACGGAAATTGCTGGAAAAGCTCATCAGGTCTGGCAGCATTTGTGAAGGAAAAAAATTGGAGATCAAGTGAATAATAAATTGGAGTTCATGTTTCGGGTCCGGTGACCTTCCCTCAGATTAACCATAAATATAGTCCAAAAGTAAAGAAATAAAAACTTAATAGTTCAACTTTACAGTCCTTCTTAAGTGTTTAGCCATGGGCCTGGGTCTGGGCTCATCACTTCAACTCTGATGAAGAATCATCTTGACTCATAACATGAGCTTGCTTTCTCTCCACGTATGCTGCCCAACCTGCTGCGATCTCCAGCATTCTTTTGCTTTCAGTATTTCATTTCCTTTTACTGATTTTTTATGCTTGTTAAAGATTCTTCACTGGAAAGTAGGGAAGCCAAATATTTTACTTGATCTAGTCCCCTTCCTAATGCTCTTGGCCATGAATGTGTGACTTGGATTCACCATAGCTTTGTTACTGTCTATCCCACGTCACAGTCTGACTCAATTCAGACTTAGGTGCTTCAGTTATCTTAAGTGGAATAAACTATTCATCACCCACCACTTTATTTGCCTTTCCTCAAAATTTGTTCACATTTGGAATCTGAAATCTCCTGAGTGTTTATAGCACTGAAAACATTTCAACTGCATAGTGCCACAGAGCAGACTGGACCCGGTCGAAATATTTTAAGAAGGCAGCCTGGACTTGAACTTTCCTATTAAGTATAATGCCACATGGACGACATAGTTGAACTCTTGTCAGTCTTTAGCAACATTTCGTCCACAAGACTTGCTATCTGGTTCTCATTCCCAAATCTAAATTGAAATTTATGAGACGTCAATTTATCTAAATGTCTCAATGCCAAAATGTTTGGTCTTGCTCAGTGATTTCCCGAAACAAAACTCTGTGCTTATTATTCACTGGAGCTTGTTCTGCCCCGATTACCTCTTTGAGATGGTAGTTCTTCGAGCATTTTTTTTGTGGTTGTGTCCTGCTTCGGCACATTTTCTGCAAGTGATCTATTCTTTTACAATAAAAACATTCAGCTCTAATAGTTTGGAACTGTTTATATCTGTGAGGTTTCTTCGCTCCACAGAGTTGGCAGAGTCTTGAAACATAGAACATAGAACATAGAACATAGAACAGTACAGCACAGAACAGGCCCTTCAGCCCACAATGTTGTGCCGACCATTGATCCTCATGTATGCACCCTCAAATTTCTGTGACCATATACATGTCCAGCAGTCTCTTAAATGACCCCAATGACCTTTGGCCTTTGTCCTTCCTGCCACACTGACTTATCAGGTCTCTCTTTTGTGGTTACTTTAAGAAGTGAATAGATTTTGAAAGATTTCCTATCCCATGTTTGAGCTTCTCCTATTATAATTGAGCTATGTTGTTTCCAGATTGTTGTTTCACTCGCTTTCTAAATGACTATGTATAGAATCAAATCTTCTTTAGATTGTAATAAATCTGACAAAGATTCATCAATAATACCCACAACAAATCAGCCTCCAAGAATTCTTATATGTAGCAACCATAATTTCATCTCTCTACAAATCTGAGGAGGTCGTTGAAATAATCTATGGATTTCCCCTAATGCTAAGATTTTTTGTTAAATCTTACTCCTACAACAAATGCATTAGTTCAAAGGTTTAAATAATCGACAAAAGCTTTCATTGCCTCTTTGAATAAATTTTACCCCGCAGCGAGCACTAATATAATTTGTATATGCCTAAAAACAAAAACAAAAATTACTGGAAAAGCTCAGCAGATCTGGCAGCATCGGTGGAGAGAAATTAAAGTTAACAATTCAGGTCTACTTCCTGTATATGCCCAATTGTGTATGAAAGTAAATTTACTGGTTCAATTTCTAACTTAGCTACATGCTTAGAACTTAATCTACACCATGATTTCTTTTCTCTAAGATGTAAAGTTTTATGCTTTATTTCATCCATTTCTGAAATTAAATCTTCCCAGGCAGAATTATTTCTGCCTATGGTTTCTGACTGTGATTAAGTATTTTACCTGGTTTATAGATTTTTACTGTGCAGTAATGGCAAATGAATAAATGGCAGATCTGGAGAATTTTCCCACTATTTGCAGCTGTAATGTGATTTCTCTGGCTCATTGCCTTCAAACGTTGTCAGTTTCACTCTTGGCCCTGTTAGTTTTGCTTTATTTTCTGAGTCATGCCTCCCGGTATCTATAAACTCATAGCAGCGAAGCCCAATCTGAGCTTCAACTTTGTCAGCAAATCCTCACCATTTCAGCCTTTGTACCAGGGATTTTTCATCTTCCATTTTGATTCATTCAGTCTTCGATTTCTGTTCATTCATTTGTCAAACCCAGATGAGGGACTGCTCCCACAAACCACCATGACACACAATGCACTCTGTACCTCTGCCTTTCAATTGGAGATTTCCCCTGCTTCAATAAGTCTCTTATAAATTTGCTCTGTCATTCTTTCATGTCTTAAGCATGTAGGGGAGGTGATAGCCCAGCCATGTGATTGCTGGGCTGTTAATCCAGTAAACCAGGTAATGTTCTGGGGCCCTGGATTCAAATCCAACCACAGCTGGAAGAACTTGACTTCAATAAACATCTGAAATTAAGAGTCTGCTGATGACCACAATTCAATTATTGGAAAACACATCTGGGTCACTAATGTCCTTAAGGGATGGAAATTGCCATCCTTCCCTGGTCTGACCAACATGTGGCTCCAGACCCACAACAAAGTGGTTGACTTTTAACTGACCTCTGGGCCTTTCGGGATGGGCAATAAATACTGAGCCCAACTGGCGGCTCCCATATCCAATTAATGACTTTTTATAAAATTAGCTTCTTTGAAGCTTTCTGGGTCACTTGCACTCATTAGGTCTGGTGCTGCTAAACTGAATGTTCAGATCCCACGCTCATCCCCAAAATGTGTGTAGGGGTGTCTTCATGCTTTGAAATGTTGTGAATGGGATTGCCAACTTTCTGGTCTAAAACGTGGAATTTTGTTGAGAAAACAGTATGATGTTTATTGTATTATTTACAGATAACATAGAGATAGCCCATATTAAAGTAGAAAGTAGGTGCAGGGGGAAGTCATTCCGCCCTACAAACCTGCACCATCATCCAATATGATCACAGTTGATTCTGCAATCTTAGTATCCCATTCCCGCCCCCTCTCCATACCCCTTGATCCCTTTAGCCACAAGAGCTATGTCCAGCTCTCTCTTGAATATATCTAACAAACTGTCCCCAGTAGCTTCCTGTGGGAGAGAATTCCCAAAGGTTCACAACTCTCTTGAGTGAAGACATTCTTCCTCATCTTAGTCCTGAATGGCTTACCCTTTATTCTTAACCCCTTGCTATGGACATTCCCAACATCAGAAATATTCTTCCCGCATCTAACCTGTGCTGTCCCATCAGGATTTTATATGTTTCTATGAAATCCCTCTCACATTCTTTTAAATACCAGTGAATACAAGTGTTTTCTCATATGTCGACCCTGTCATCCCAAGAATCAATCTGGTGAATGTTCATTGGGCTCCATCAGTAGTAAGAATGTCCTTCCTGAGACTAGGAGACCAAAACTGCACACAATGCTCAATGTGCGGCCTCGCCAAGGTCCTGTATAACTGCAGCAAGACATCCTCACTCTGAAACTCAATCCCTCTCACTACGAAGGCCAACATGCTATTAGCTTTCCTTGCTGCCTGCTGACCTGCATGCCAACCTTCAGTGATTATTCTCCCATGACACCCAGGTCTCATTGCACCCCGCCTTTCCCTAAACTGCCACCATTCCGATAATAATCTGTTTTCCTGATTTTGTGACCAAAGTGGGTATTTATCCACATTATATTGCATTTGCCAAGTATTTACCCACTCAGCCAAGTCTCCTTGCACCCTCCTCCCAGTACACACTGCCACCCAGCTTAGTGTCATCTGCAAATTTGGAGACATGGCATTCAACTCCTTCATCCAAGTTGTTAATGAGTATGTGCACAGCTGAGGTCCCAGCACTGAACCCTATGGTATCCCCCTCATCACTGCCTGCTCCTCTCTGTTTATTCCAACTCTGCTCCCTGTCTGCCAACCAGTTCTCTATCTATGTCAATCCTATTAGCTCCAATACCATGAGCCGTAATTTTCCCTATTAATCTCTTGTGTGGAATCTTATCAAAAGTCTTTTGAAAGTCCAGATACACAACATCTATTGATTTACCATTATCTACTCTACTAGCCACATTCTCAAAACATTCTAGATTTATCAAGCATGACTTCCCTTTAGTGAATCCTTGCTGATGAGGATAGCTTCTGTCACCACTTTCCAACCTGAAAGGTTGACTCCATCATTTTTCCTACCATCAATGTCAGGCCAACCAGCCTATAATTCCCCATTTTCTCTTTCCCTCCTTTTTCAAAGAGTGGGGTTACATTAGCTACCCTCAAATCCTTTGGATCTCTTCCAGAGTCTACAGAATGCTGGAAAATGATCACAATACATCCTCTATTTCTAGGGCCATTTCCTTAAGTACTCTGGGATGCAGAGTGTCAGGCCGTGGGGATTGGTTGCGTTTTAATCCCATCAGTTTCCCCAATATCATTTCCTGACTAGTAAGGATTTCTTTCAGTTCCTCCTTCATGCTTGACCCTCTGTCCCCTCGTATTTCCTGAAGATTATTTGTGTCCTGCTGAGTGAAGACAGATCCAAAGTATTTGGCCACTAGGTCTGCTATCTCTTTGTTGTCCATTATGATTTCACCTGATTCTAACTGCAAAGGATCTACATCTATCTTCACCAGTCTTTTCCTCTTCACATAATTATAGTAACATTTGCAGTCTTTTTTTTACGCTAACCACAAGCTTACTTCCATATGATATTTTCCCTTTCTGAATTAAACCCTTTGAACTCACCACGAAGATAGACATGAAGAAAAGGGGAAGCTTATAACCAAATGTGAGACCGAAATTGAAGGCTAAATTACTAAGTGCTCCAGCGAGTGGGAGAAGGTTCGTGTGAAACATAAACATAGCCTTGACATTCTGGGATGGACGGCCATCTCCAGATTGTAGCAATCAAAATAATTCCTCAGGGGCCTCGTTGTCTGTCGGGCGACTGTAAAGTATAATATGTCAGGGATGCCTTCAAAGCAAATACTAGCCTTTCACACTGTGATGCTCATGTTTATACAGTAAACCCAATAAGACAAATGCCTCCACAATTTGCCGCAATAAATTATCACTGTTGTTGTGGTCGCATCAGTTGAGATTATTTTCAAATGAGATTTATGCTGCTTGGCTTAAAATGGAAGTCCTGCACGTGAAGAGGCAAGTGCAATGAAAGTTAGATCAATGCATTCCATCCCAAGTCAATCAACGCAGAGTTTGATTTTGAACCCAAGATGGAGGGACTCACTGCTGCAGAACAGACTAAGCTATGGTGCAATAAAATTCATGATAGAAGAGTGACTCAATGAGATCAGGAAGCCATTCCTGAGTTTTATTATTTGCAGTGACGCTCACTGTTTCTTCAACTCAATACATCAGCTGTCAACTCAGAAATGATTGCTAATATTTTTGTGACGATACAGATAAAGGAGAAAAAGTATCAGCACGTTGCAAATGCAGTGTCTGCTCAGTTCATCAAGAGGTATTTTAGTTTACAAGAAGAATTATTATGGTAATATTAGACAAAATATTATGAAAGAAATCATTATGTGTAATTTATATCTGTATATGTATATCTGTAATAGATCAGGCTAAGCCAGGATATAGCAAATAACATATTAATAGGCTAATAAGCCACTGAGAGTCAGCCAGGTTTTTGGAGAAGTGATGTGTATGTTGAACATGTTCAATGTCAAAGGACCACTTATGTTCTTTCATAACTTAATCGCTCCGTACCTAATTAATCTTACAGAAGCCACCTCCTGTAAATAGATATATCTCACCAATTTCACCAGCCTCTAGCTTCAGCCAATATAGCAGTTGTTTTGATGGATTGACAGTCATAGAGATGTACAGCACAGAAACAGACCCTTCGGCCCAACTCATCCATGCCAGATGTCCTAAATTAATCCAGTCCTACTTGCCAGAGTTTGGCCCATATCCCTCTAAATCCTTCCTATCCATACACCCATCCAAATGTCTTTTAAATGTTGTAATTGTACCAGCCTCCACCACTTCCTCTGACAGCTCATTCCATACACGCACCACCCTCTGTGTGAAAGAGTCACCCTGCTAAATCTTTCCCCTCTCACCTTAAACATATGCCTTCTTGCTTTGTACTTCCCAACCCCGGGAAAAAGACATTGACTATTCATTCTACCCATGCCCTTCATAATTTTATAAATCTCTATAAGGTCGCCCCTCAGCCTCTGTTGCTCCAGGGAAAATAGCTCCAGCCTATTCAGCCTCTCCCTGTAGCTCAAACCTTCCAATCCTGGTAACATCCTTGTAAATCTTTTCTGAACCTTTCAGGTTACATAACATCTTTCCTAGTAGGGGAACATAGTCTCAGAATAAAGGAGACGTCGTTTCAGACTGAGATCAGGAGGAATCTTTTCAATAATAGTGTTTGAATCTTTGGAATTCTCAGGACTGTGGATGTTCAGTGATTACTTAGGTTCAAGGCAGCAACTGATGGTTTCTGAGACATCGAGGCATGGGGATGGGGTGGGAACATGGTTTGGAGGTGGTTGACTATCCATGGTTTGTAATTGAGTGACAGGTTCAAGGTCCATAATAGTTTGTTCCTGGTCTTATTTTGGTATGGTTAAAGGTACAGCCCAGTTGCTGAAGGAAAATGCAGCGTTTGACACGATTTGACTAAAGTCAGGTCATGTGGATGAATGGGAATGGGGAAAAGATCACACCAATGGCTTTTGAGAGCATCTGCTGAGGCCATTTCTTAAGCTCAATCTTTAGGCTGGTGAACCATAGCTGCCTTCGCATTGAGGTCTTGTCTGTTTCAGCTGGTTTGCTTTCCTGTTCCCGATCAGCCATTCTCCCTCGATCAATTTGTGCCATAAATGATTCCCAATCATGCCTCGCTCATCTGTTGTGGGTCTGACATTAATATCAGGAGACCACAACAGTGGGTGCAATTCAATAACATCTTTGGGGCTTCCTGAGATGTAAACGACAGAATGGTGATAGTTTGAAAGGAACCTGTTCAGCTCATCACATCTCCCTGAATAAGCAATTCACACCACGCCAACACCTCCCTCTCACTCAAACTTCTTCTTTTTCCAATAATAACAGGGCCATAAGATAAAGGAGCAGAATTAGGCCTTCCAGCCCATCAAATCTGGTTCAACATTCCATCATGGCAGATATGTTTCTCAATCCCATTCTCCTGTCTTCTCCCCTTAACCCTTGATCGGCTTAACAATCAAATACCTATCTCTCTCTGTCTTACAGGCACTCAATGACTTGGCTTCCATAGCCCTCTGTGGCAATGAGTTCCACAGATTCACCACCCTCCGCCTGGAGAAACTCCTCCTCATCTCAGTTTGAACGGGTCATCCCTTCACTCAGAGGCTGTGCCCTATGTAGTGAAAATATTTTCTCCCTGATCATTTTATCCGCGCCTCTCACTATTCTGTAAGTTTCAGTCAGATTCCCCTTCTCCTTCTATGTTCCATCGAGTACAGATCCAGAATCATCAACCACTCCTCATGTGACAAGCTCTTCATCTTCCAGGATCAATGTTGTAAATCACCTCTGGTCCATCTCCAAGCCCAGCACATTCTTCCTTGGGTACAGGGCCAAAAACCACTGACAGTATTCCAAATACTGTCCAACCAGAGCCTTGTAGAGCCTCGTAGAGCCTCAGCAGTACATTTCTGCTCTTGTATTCTAGCCATCTTGAAATGAATGGCAAAGTTGCATTTGTTTTCCTAACTGCCAAATGAACCTGCATATCGGCCTTAGTTTTGCCCTGAATTTGGACTCACATTGTGTTTCAGATTTCCAAAGCCTTTCCCTGTCTAGAAAATAGTCTACATCTCTATTCTTCCTGCAAAACCTCAATTCTTCCCACATTGTATCCCATCTGCCACCTCTTTGCCCACTCTCCTGGCCTGTCGAAGTCCTTCTGCAGCCTCCCCATTTCCTCAACACAACCTGTCCCTTCACCTATCATAATGATCAATAATAGACAATGCCAATGATAGCAATACATGTTCTTTCTTGTTTGCACTCATGTTCTGCACCTTTAGGTCAACATAGACACTAATGATATGCTTAACCAAAATTCACAATTCCTCTGCACTTTGCATCTCCCAAACTGCCTATCCTTGCAATACAAAGCCGCGAGGATAAGTTTTGAGAATGTAAGGGCAGAAAATGATAAATCCAACAAACTCTTCCCTCCATTGCACTAACTCTGTCAACCTGCCATTTAACAGCATATGGATAACATTCTGCCTCCCTAACCGGTTCTTCCTCTCACCCATCCCTTCCTCCCACACCAAGCCGCACCCCCAGCTACCTACTAACCTCATCCCACCTCTTTGACCTGTCCGTCTTCCCTGGACTGACCTATCCCCTCCCTACCTCCCCACCTATACTCTCTCCACCTATCTTCTTTACTCTCCATCTTCGGTCCGCCTCCCCCTCTCTCCCTATTTATTCCAGCTCCCTCTCCCCATCCCCCTCTCTGATGAAGGGTCTAGGCCCGAAACGTCAGCTTTTGTGCTCCTGAGATGCTGCTTGGCCTGCTGTGTTCATCCAGCCTCACATTTTATTATCTTGGATAACATTGCCCGGTTTCGCTCCCTTATCTCTCCTGGCAGTTTGAAGTATGAACGAGATTGAGACTGTGCTCAATTACATTTACCTTGTAACTTAGCCCATGTTTGAAGGATTTATAAATAATGAGAGATCCAAATGAGGAAATGTTGAGTGATGAAGGAAAAGGTGACAGCGCGAGGTTATGATAACGAGAGTGTGAAGGGAAAGAACAAACACAATGAGAACCGACGAAGAAAGCTAGCGAAGGAATAATGGTAAGAGGACAGAATTGGAAACTCCTCATGAATACATGCAGCATCATAACAAGATGGATGGACTGATAACACAATCAATTGAAATTGAACGAGATGTTAATATATAATTAATGATTCCCATCCATTCTAAAGTGACAATGGCTGTGATTTGAATACTCAAGGGTTGTTGACATTTCTGAAGCCAAGAAGAAAGATGAAGGTGGTGTGGTTAATGAAGTGTGAGAGCAGTGCAGAGGGGAGAAATGATCTGAGTTCAGAAGATAAAGGTACACGATCGATTCAAGTGAAAAGGCGGCTCAGGTAAATCTTCACTTGTGGAATAGTTTATAGGCTATCATTACAGGAACCACACACAGTTAGACAGAAAATGAATCAAGAAACATTTGGGGCTTGTTAGAAAGGCACTGGAAAATTTAATCTTCATATAGATCGGATCAGTCAAAGGCTGCAGTACAGAATGAGGCCGTTCTGTCCATCATGTCTGTACTGGCTCCTGAAAGTGTAACCCAGCTTGCCCCAATCTCCAGCTCCATAGTCCCCTAAGTGCATCACTTTCAAATATGCACCCTGTTCTCCTTTCAAAACCTTCTGCGGAATCCATCTCCCCCACTCTCCCAGGCGGCACATTCCAAATCCTAACAACTCTCTGAGTAAGGGAATTTCTCCTCGCCTCACTCCGAGCTCTTTTGCTGGAAAACTTGAACTAGCCACCCCTAGTTACTGACGTACCATCTCATGGGAACAGAATTTGCATCTTCATCTGTCAAAATTGTTCATAATTTTGAACACTTCAGCAAAGTCACATCTTAATCTTTTCTGCTCTATGGAGAACAAGTCATTCTCCCAATCTTTCCTTGTGTTGAAAATCCCCCATTCCTAGTAGCATTCCAGAAAATCCTCTTGAACACTCTTCAGGTCTTTAACATCCTTCCTTAAATAAGGTGCTCAGAACTGAATACAATACTCCAAATGTGGCCAGACAAATGATTTGTTGAGGTGTAACATCACTTCCTTACTTTATATTCTATGCATCCATTCATAAATCCAAGGATCCTATAATCCAGAGGGTTGAGTTCATAACTTGCAATTAGGACCAATTCTGTGAAAAATGCTTTCCGCAGCCAACCAGAGCGCAGATTATTTTGGCCCCAGTAAATTGAAATAATAGAGGATTAATTAATTAACACCTGAAAGCAAATCCTCCAGCTAGGAGTGATTATTGGGAGCAAATTCCTGCAGATACTGGAATTTGTACCAAAAACAAGAAATGCTGGAAATCACATTGGGTCAGGCAGGGTCCGTGGAGAGAGAGCATGCTAACATTTCAAGCCTAGATGACTCTTCATCAGAGTGATCCACTTTGATTTACAATTTTTTTTTGAGTCAGGAATGATTATTATATGATCGAAGTTCATATTCAGTTTTAGGGTGAGAAATATGTGTCTGAAGTCTTAAATTTAAAGGCAATTACGTGGGTAGGAAGACAAAGTTGACTGAAGCAAAATTAAAGTGAAAATTTAGTAAAAACAACATATTGCTGTTATCAGTCCTCATGTAGAAAATATAAATGCAGGATACTTTTATCCTAAGGAGCAAAGTAGAGTGGAATATAAAAGCAGTGATGTGCTTCTGAGGCTTTATAAGGCTCTAGTTAGGCCCCATTTAGAATACTGTGCCCAATTTTGGGCCCCACATCTCAGGAAGGACGTATTAGCTCTGGAGCGTGTCCAGCGGAAATTCACATGGATGGTCGATGGAATGGTAGGTTTAACGTATGATGAACGGTTAAGGACCCTGGGATTGTACTCATTAGAGTTTAGAAGGTTGAGGGGAGATCTAATAGAAACTTACAAGATAATGTATGATTTAGAAGGGGTGGACGCTAGGAAGTTGTTTCCATTAGGCGGGGAGACTAGGACCTGTGGGCACAACCTTAAAATTAGAGGGGCTAAATTTAAAACTGAAATGAGATGACATTTCTTCAGCCAGAGAGTAGTGGGCTTGTGGAATTCATTGCCGTGGAGTGCAGTGGAGGCCGGGATGTTGGATGCCTTCAAGGCAGAGATCAACAAATTCTTGACCTCAGAAGGAATCAAGGGCTGCGGGGAGAGTGCAGGGAAGTGGAGTTGAAATGCCCATCAGCCATGATTTAAATGGTGGAGTGGACTTGATGGGCCGAATGGCCTTATTTCCACTCCTATGTCTTATGGTTTTATGGAAGAGAGGGAAGAACTCAAAATAATCACATCACTAAAATAATTGCTCTTAAGGAACTAATTGGACTAAAGGTCATCAAATTCACTGGATCTGGCTGTCTATGTTCTAAGGTCTGAAAAGAAGGTGCTGTGCAGACGGCTGAAATTTTTCACATTTTTCACATTTCTTTAAATTCTAGAAAGGTCTCAAAACAGATTGGAAAGCCAAGAACATAACAGGAAGATGGAGAGTTTTCACTCAGGTAGTCTAACATCTCTCAGTCCTGTAACTAAAGAGATAGTTGCAGGACATATAGAAAATCATATTACAACCAGGTAGAGTCAAAATGGTTCTGTAAGAGAGGAAACATTTTTTGACAAGTTTTTAAAAATTTATTTGTGGAATGTGGGTGTCACTGGCTGGCCAGAATTTATTGTCTGTCCCTACTTGCCCCTTGAGAAGGTGGGAGTAAGCTGCCTTCTTGAACTGCTGCAGTCCTCCTGCTGTAGGGTTCACCCACAATGCCAATAGGGAGGGAATTCCAGGATTTTGACTGAGCAACAGTAGAGGAACGGCGATATATTTCCAAGCCAGGATGGTGAGTGACTTGGACGGGAACTTGAATGTGATGGTGCTCCCTTATTTATGCTACCCTTGTCCTTCGAGATGGAAATGGTCGTGGGTTTGAAAGGTGCTGTCTGAGGATCTTTGGTGAATTTCTGCAGTGCATCTCGTGTATAGTACACACTGCTGCTACTGAGCCTCGGTGGTGGAGGGAGTGACTGCTTCTGGATGTGGTGCCAATCAAGCGGCTGCTTTGTCCTGGATGGTGTCAAGCTTCTTGAGTGTTTTGGGGGCTGCACTCTTCCAGGCAAGTCGGGAGCATTCCATCACACTCCTGACTTATACCTTGTCAATGGTGGACAGGCTTTAGGGAGTCAGGAGGCGAGTCACTCACCACTGCATTCGTAGCCTGTGTCCTGCTTTTGGAAGCACTGTGTTTATGTGGTGAGTCCGGTTGAGTTTCTAGTCAATGGTAAACCATTGTTGATAGTGGGTGATTCAGTGTAAGGTGAATTCAGTGTAACTCTAAATGTATTAGACTTGGGGTTGTGGCACGCTGAGTGGATAAAGGGGAACCAGTAAATGTATCATATTTAGATTTGTAACAATCACCGCTAACCCTACCTTCGTGTTGGAGTGTAAAATTTTACCCAATACGCAGTGAGTTAGAAGCCAGTTTTGCATCTCTGCAATTGACACCAGTGGAAATGCAACACTGAGAACTTTGACACCTTGGTTACCATTTGACTAGCACACTTTGACATATCCCCTTGTGACAGAATGAGTCAGTGCACCAGAGGTCAGGCCACGCTATCCCCAGGGTCATCACAGAATTTGAAGATTTGTGTTTCAAGAGGCAGAAGATTGACAATAGGCAATGATACTCATTTGAAGGGGCTGGTGAGGGCAAATTGGGATGAATCACCTCCTCCACCACCGTAACAATTCAGTGATTTTAAAATGTATGAAAACATCCCCAGTTTGCCTGAGGAAAGACGTATTAGTCTCGGAGAGAGTAAAACATAGGTTTAGGAGAATGATACCTGGACTTCAAGGGTTAAGTTACGAGGAGAGATTATATAGAGTAGGCCTACTTTCTCTCGAATCTAAGGGGTGATTAGATCTAAGTGTTCAAGATATTAGAAGGAAAGGACAGAGGAGGTAAAGATAAACTATTTCCATTGATTGGGGATTTTCGAACTAAGGACATAGTCTGAGAATTAGGGACATATTGTTTCAGAGAGATGTTAGGAAACACTTCTGCAAGTAATCGCCTTTAATTAAATTTGAGATTTTAGTTCAGGAATGTGTAGATTAGGTGTGTTATAGTGGGATGGGTCTGGGTAGGATGCTCTGAGGGTCAGTGTGGACTTGTTAGGCCGAAGGTCCTGTTCCCACACTGTGGGGATTCTATGGTTTCTATGGAGTTCAGACCCGTATTTTACACCCTCAAGCTGAATGTGTATTTCAATCATGTAATAATCACTCCTGACTGAAAATAAAAAAATGCTGTTATAGTTTTGAAACTCTCTTCCACAAATTGTGGTGGATATTAGATCAGTTGTTAATTTTAAATTTGAGATTGATAAATTTTTGTCAAGCAAAAGTATTAAGCGTTATGAGCCAAAGGCAGGTATAGGGAGTTCAGTCGCAGATCAATCATGATCACATTGAATGGTGGAACAGGCTCTAGGGGCTGAATGGCCAACTCCTGTTCCTATGTATCGCAGATAATGGGAACTGCAGACTCTGGAGAATCCGAGATAACAAAGTGTAGAGCTGGATGAACACAGCAGGCCAAGCAGCATCTTATGAGCACAAAAGCTGACGTTTCTAGACCTTTTCTGATGAAGGATCTAGGCCCGAAACATCAGCTTTTGTGCTCCTTAGATGCTGCTTGGCCTGCTGTGTTCATCTAGATCCACACCTTGTTATCTCCTGTTCCTATGTCCCAATGACCTTTCTTCCAGATCCAAGTTGACTGAAAACATGGACTAGACTGTACTTAACAAAATCTATCATTTATTGCAAGTGAATAGACTCTAACTACAGGTAAACAATAATGAGCCATCAACATACAACTCGAATGGCTAAAATTCTAGTCCCATTATAAATTCCACTTTGCAACCACAGGTATACAGGCACAGACACGGAATAAAAACATGGGTTTTAATGAAAGAAGGGAAGCTGAAAAAGTGGTTCAGTGGTCATTGGTCACAGAGTCTGTTGAGACGGTTCTTATGTTGACCAAACTTGTCCATCATCCTTCTCCAGATGCTTCCACTTGTTTACAAGTGTGACCGAGCGGTTGGTTTATGAATCAGAAGCCACAGTTTACAGCAACTGTGGAAGGAAAGGTTTTCTTTAACCATACTGTGGCAATTGCTGCAGAGAACATAGGGAGCTCCTGCCATAGTTGAAAAGCTTTCCCCCATCTTGTTCACAGCCCGAAGCTAGCCATCTTCCTGGCACCAAATACATAATTGTTGGAAGGCAGAAGATCTTTGTCACTAGTAACTAGTTACTAAACCACAACCAATCTGCTACTTATGGGCAACTGAAGGTCTATTTGTACACAACCCTTCAACTCCAGTTCATCTACAGTCACTGCAATAGACCACAGCTGTGCAAGCTGTTCACAATACCTATCAAGTTACTTGCTTTCAAAACATGTAACATTCTTTGCAATCCCTTGGGTTTTAAACTCTTCTTTGCTCATTTCAGTCCACAATTTTTTAAAAAATGACCATAAGAACAAAAGACCATAAGAAATAGGAGCAGGAGCCTGCTTTGTCATTCAATAAGATTGTGGCTGACCTTTTCATGGGCTCAGCTCCCCTTACCCACCCACCCACCCACCATAACCCTTAATTCCTTTACTGCTCAAAAATCTATCTTTGCCTTAAGAGCATTCAACAAGGTAGCCTCAACTGCTTCACTGGGCAGGGAATTCCACAGATTCACAACCCTTTGAGTGAACAAGTTCCTCCTCAACTCAGCCCTGAATCTGCCTCCCCATATTTTGAGGCTATGACCCCTTGTTCCAGTTTCACCCACCAGTGGAAGCAACCTCCCTGCTTCTATCTTATCTATTCTCTTAATAATTTTCTATGTTTCTGTAAGCTCCCCTTTCGTCTTCTAAATTCCAATGAGTACAGTACTGAAAGCAAGCTCAAAAACAAAGAAAACACACAGCTGTTACAGATATTCCTTGCATACGAGACTCGAAAGGGACAGTGAAGTTGGACTGTCATACCAAGGTGAGGAAGTTCTTGCAAATGTTAAGGCAGATCTGTCTGACTGCTTCTGGATGTGGTGCCAATCAAGCGGCTGCTTTGTCCTGGATGGTGTCAAGCTTCTTGAGTGTTTTTGGGGCTGAACCCATCCAGGGCAAGTGGGGAGTATTCCATCACACTCCTGACTTGTGCCTTGTCGATGGTGGACAGGCTTTAGGGAGTCAGGAGGCGAGTCACTCACCACCGTATTCGTAACACTCATGATTAATCTCTTAAAGGTGGGAGGTAAAAAGTCAATTCACTATTCATTGCGTGGCTGCTTTTATTTTGGTTCAGTCCCAGTTTCTTTCCTCCAGTAGCATGCAGAGCAAGCAGCATGTGAAAGGGCAAGCTGAGAAACAAGTACCTGACCTCTGAGAAGGCTTATCGACAAGACACAATGACCGACATGTAATGATGACCTGGTATTAATCATTGCGGTGAATGCAGCAGGCTTGTTCTATTAGAGCAGGTAATGAGTCGTCACTTCTAATTGATGAGGACTGTGAGAACTCATGGAACGTCTTCTTGAACTTAAGCAGAAGCTTCTGACTTCTAATCAATAAGTGAGAAACGTGGGAGGGTGGGTCCTCAGAAAATGTTTAAATAATTCAGTGGAGCACGACATGCCAAATAACGATGGAGAGCTAGCTAAAGCAATGCTATGCCATGCAGTCATTACCCACTGCCCATAAGTTCTCCATATCCCGGGAACTGTAGAATTCAGAAAACACCCAAGTTGAAAGAGACCATTCAGCCCATTGGGTCTGCAATGACCCTCCCACCCGGACCCACCCCATAACCCTGTACTGGGATTTACTGCGGTTAATCTGCAGTATGGCCCATCGACCCAAACCTGCACGTATTTGGACTGTGGGAGGAAACTGGAGCACTCAGAGGAACCCACGCAGACACGGGGAGAATGTGCAAACTCCAGACAGACAGTCACCCGAGGGTGGAATCGAACCCAGATCCCTGACACCATGAGGCAGCAGAGCTAACCACTGAGCAAACGTGCTGTCCTTACTACTCAATTCCCTACTACTCAATTATTAAGTGCAGACTGGATAATGTAGGTGCATGATCTTCTTCAGCCCTGGAATCCTCGGGACTACTTCACCTCTAGCCCCTTGGGCACTAGGGATTTTGGCGAAGGGGAGGCAAGTGTCTACGGGTAATATCACTGGACTGCTAATCCAGAGACCCCCATAATGCTCTAGGGACCCGGGTTCAAATCCCACAATGGCAGACGATGGAATTTGAATTCAATAGGTAGCTGGAATCAAGAGTCTTATGATGATCACAAATCCATTGTTGATTATCTGGGCAAAAGAAAAAACATCTGGTTCACTAATGCCCTTTAGGGAAGGAAACTGCCATCCTTACCTGGTCTGGCCTACGTGTGACTCCAGACTCACAGCAATGTGGTTGACTCTTAATTGCCGTCTGGGCAATTGGGGATGGGGCAATAAATGCTGCCTGGTCAGTGATGCCCTCATCCTGTGAATGAATAAAAAAAACTCATCATTGAAGGCTACTTCTACAACTGATCAAGTCCTATGCTTCAGAATTCCTTCCAAAGCCTCTCTCTCTTTTGCTTTAAGATGATCTTAAATCTTGTCTCTTTGATCAGGCTTCCAGTCATCTCTTCTAAGGTTGCCTTAGTGGAGCTCCTGGAGCTGCCTTCCTCACAATACTGTGGGTGACCCTGTATCGTATGGACTGCAGCAGTTCAAGAAAACAGCTCACCACCAGCTTGGTGATATAATTTGAGATATGCTTAAATGAGTTATGCTTAAAACGGGGTGTGTGTGTGTGTGTGTCTGTGTGTGTGTGTGTGTGTGTGTGTGTGTGTGTGTGTGTGTGTGTGTGTGTGTGTGTCTGTGTGTGTGTGTCTGTGTATGTCTGTGTGTGTGTGTCTGTGTGTGTGTGTGTTTGTGTGTGTCTGTGTGTGTGTGTGTCTGTGTGTGTGAGTGATGTCAGAAATTGGTAATAACATCATCACATTGCTAACCCATTGTCACATGGTTTTGTATGTATGGGTATTAGCATGCATTTGACATCTGGATCAGACCAGATCCCCCTCAAAATACTTGAAGAAGGTAGCCTATACCCTAACTTTTTCTTATTTTAAAAGTAACTGTGAATTACTCTAATCCAGATATGATGCGACTGGCCCAACTACTCAAGTGTTAAGCAAAACACAACTTATTTAAACAATGTACTTAAAATGCAACCAAGAAAGAGGAATTTAGAATACCTTAACTCGTTTGGAAAACCTTTCAACAGAATAAGGATACAGTATCTATTATTAACTTACTGTTCCAATATAGTAACATCCCATAAACAGCACCCCTTGGCAAAAATTCAGACACAGATTCTCACATGCAGTTCTCTAATCCAGGAGGCAAAGAAACACCAAGAGAAAATACAGACAGAGTTGCAGCCAGGAGACATTCACTGACACTTTCAGTTCTGTTGAGACCCCAATAGCTTCTGCTGCTCTTCAGAAATGCCGATCTGTGAGAACTGGCCACACCTATTCAGGCTGCATTACAAAATACCTAAGGCCTCCCAAGCCGTTTACTCAAGTAGTCGTCAATGGCCAGCTCAACACCCCTTGTTCAATCTCCCTCTTAAAAGAAACCAGGACAAAACAACCGCTTAAAGTTACAGCAGCGTCACACATTCACAACTTGTGATTATAAAATCCAGTGAGGTGTGATGAATTGAATCAACTTGTGAGGAACAGGGTGCTTTGGATGGGGCTAGCCTTTAACATTGGGGTATTCCTTACATCACATCTGACTCTGTTGTAGGCTGGTTGTTGGGAGATTGACTTTCTGAATTGTCACCAGCTCCCTAATTAATCACCCTTCTACTAGGATGATAGATGGTGAACTAGTTAAAACCATTTTCTTTTTTCAGGCATAGGATCTGCATGTATTTGGAAAGGCAAGGACTGATTAGGGATAGTCAACATGACTTTGTGCGTGGGAAATTGTGTCTCACTAACATGTTGAGTTTTTTGAAGAAGTAACAAAGAGGATTGATGAGGGCAGAGCAGTGAATGTGACCTATATGGAGTTCAGTTATAGATTCAATGATAAACTGGCCTCTGAGGGCACATGATAAACTGGTTAGATCGTATGGAACACATGGAGAATGAGCCAGCTGGACACAGAACTGGCTCAAAGGTATAAGACAGAGGGTATTTGTAGAGGTCTGCTTTTCAGACTGAAAGCTTGTGACCAGCGGTGTACCACAAAGTTTGGTGCTGGGCCCACTACCTTTTTGTCATTTATATGAAAGATTTTGATGTGACCATAGGAGGTATGGTTAGTGAGTTTTCAGACAACACTAAAATTGGAGGTGTCGTGGACAGCGAAGAAGGTTACCTCAGAGTACAACAGGATCTTGGCCACATGGGCCAATGGGCAGATAGTGTTTGATTTAGATAAATGCAAGGTGCTGCATTTTGGAAAGGCAAATCAGGACAGAACTTAAACACTTAACAGTAACGTCTTGGGGAAGTTTGCTGAACAAAGAGGTCTTGGAGTGTAGGTACGTAGTTCTGAAAGTGGAGTCACAGGTAGACAGGGTAGTGAAGGTGTTTGGTACGCTTGCCTTTATTGGTTAGTGCATTGAGTACAGGAGTTGGGACGTCATGTCATAGGTGTACCGAACATTGGTTAGGCCACTTTTGGAGTATTGTGTGCAATTCTGGACTTCCTGCCTTAGGAAGGATCTTGTGAAACTAGAAAGGGTTCATAAAAGATTTAGGAAGATGTTGAGCTCGAGAGAGAGGCTGAATAGAGTGGAACTATTTTCCCTGGAGCGTCAGAGGATGAGGGGTGACCTTACAGAGGTTTATAAAATCATGAGGGACATGGATAGGGTGAATAGGCAAGGTCTTTTCCTGGGGTGGGGGAGTCCAAAACTAGAGGGGCATAGGTTTAAGATGAGAGGGGAAAGATATAAAATGGACATAAGGGGCAACTTTTTCACACAGAGGGCGGTGTGTGTATGGAATGAGCTGCCAGAGGAAGTGGTGGAGGCTGGTACCATGACAACATTGAAAAGGTACCTGGATGGGTACATGAATAGGAAGGGTTTAGAGGGATTTAGGCCAAATGCTGGTTAATTTAGGATATCGGATCGGAACGAATGAGCTGGACCAAACGGCCTGTTTCCGTGCTGTACATCTCTATGACTCTATGTATCTGTGCGGCATATGCTGAGTTTGATGATGCTTTTACGAGCTGCAATACGGTATCATTCCCAGATTATGTGCTGCTACAGTTCAAACAGAAAGCATATCCGTAAATGTTCATGTCACACATATCGCCTTGCCCAGCATTGCCCATTTATTCATTGATTGATTGATTGCTGTCACATGCACTGAGATACAATGAAAAAATTGTATCAGAGATAATGGGAACTGCAAATGCTGGAGAATCTGAGATAATAAAATGTGAGGCTGGATGAACACAGCAGGCCAAGCAGCATCTCAGGAGCACAAAAGCTGACGTTTCGGGCCTAGACCCTTCATCAGAAAAGGGGGAGGCGGAGACGGTTCTGAAATAAATAGGGAGAGAGGGGGAGGTGGAAAGAAGATGAATCGAAGAGAAGATAGGTGGAGAGAAGACAGACAAGTTAAAGGGACGGGGATGGAGCCTGTAGAGGTAAGTGTAGGTGGGGAGGTAGGGAGGGATAGGTCAGTCCGGGGAGGATGGACCATTCAAGGGGGTGGGATGAGGTTAGTAGGTAGGAAATGGGGGTGCGGCTTGAGGTGGAGGGGGGGATAGGTGAGAGGAAGAACAGGTTAGGGAGGCAGGGACGAGCTGGGCTGGTTTTGGGATGCAGTTGGGGGGATGTAGATTTTGAAGCTTGTGACATCCACATTGATACAATTGGGCTGCAGTGTTCCCAAGCGGAATATGAGTTGCTGTTCCTGCAACCTTCGGGTGGCATCGTTGTGGCACTGCAGGAGGCCCAGGATGGACATGTCGTCTAAGGAATGGGAGGGGGAGTTGAAATGGTTCATGACTGGGAGGTGCAGTTGTTTATTGCGAACTGAGCGGAGGTGTTCTGCAAAGCGGTCTCCAAGTCTCCACTTGTTTTCCCCAATGTAGAGGAAGCCACACCGGGTACAGTGGATGCAGTATACCACATTGGAAGATGTGCAGGTGAACATCTGCTTAATGTGGAAAGTCATCTTGGGGCCTGGGATGGGGATGAAGGAGGAGGTGTGGGGGCAGGTGTAGCACTTTCTGCGGTTGCAGGGGAAAATGCCGGGTGTGGTGGGGTTGGAGGGGAGTGTGGAACAGACAAGGGAGTCGCGGAGAGAGTGGTCTCTCCGGAAGGCAGACAAGGGTGGGGATGGAAAAATGTCTTTGGTGCTGGGGTCGGATTGTGGATGGCGGAAGTGTCGGAGGATGATGCGTTGTATCCGGAGGTTGGTGGGGTGGTATGTGAGGATGAGGGGGAATGTCTTTTGGCGGTTATTGCAGGGACTGGGTGCAAGGGATGAGATTGCGGGGACAGGGTGTGAGGGATTTTGTGCTCCTAGGATGCTGCTTGGCCCACAGTGAAAAAATGTTGTCTTTCTTGCTGTACAGGCAGACCATACCACGCAAAGTCTGTCAGGGTAGCAGGCCATAGTGCAGAAAGATGGATCAGAATTAATGTTTACCAAGAAGAAATAAATAACCAGAGTGATAAATGCTGAAAAAGCTTATTATTTCGTGGTGGGGTTATCTGAATGCTGCTGTCAAGTCTTAGAACAAGAATTAAGACTGAGATGCCAAATTCCTTCACTCAAAGAGATGTGAATCTGGGGAATTCTCTACTCCCAGACAGCTGTAGTGATTAGATTCCCTACAGTGTGGAAACAGGCCCTTTGGCCCAACAAGTCCACACCGCCCCTTGAAGCATCCCACCCAGACCCATCCCCCCAAGAACCCGCACACCCCTGAATATTACGGGAAATTTAACATGGCCGATCCACCTAGCCTGCACATCTTTGGACTGTGGGAGGAAACTGGAGCACACGGAGGAAACCCACGCAGACACAGGGAGAATGTGCAAACTCCACACAAACAGTTGCCTGAAGGTGGAATTGACCCTGGGACCCTGGCGCTGTGAGGCTGCAGTGCTAACCACTGAGCCACCATGCCGCCTTAGCCATTCAGTATATTCTACACTGAGGTCGATAGGTTAATGTGTGTGTAGTGATTTTTATTTTGTTATTTTACAGTCTGTGAGTCACTGGCAGGCCTCGCAACTGTTACCCGTTCCCTAATTTCCCTTCAACTGAGTGCCTTGTCTGGCCATTTTGGAAGTTGGCCGAGGGTCGACCATATTGCTGTGGGTCTGGTGTCAAATGTGGGACAAACCAGGTGAGAATTGTTGTGTTGTATTTGTACAAGTATGGCAGACTGTCACTTTAAGAGCCCGATCATGTGGCATAATGCTGAATTGTGACTGTATTGGACAGGAAACAGCTTAGTCTAACCTTGCTGCCGACCAAGTAAACATCACTTTAATAAATCTCCCACCTACTGTTTAATGATTCAACCTCCCGGTTCCTCTTGGAACCTAACAGTAGCAGATTCCCTTCCCTAAAGGAATGAGGTGGGATCTTGTGACAAACAATGATTTTTCGTGGCCACCATTCATCAGACCAGCTTTGATTTGCAAATTTTATGAAGTGAATTTAGCTCCATGTATTGCAGGTGGTGGGATTAGAACCCATGATGCTAGGGGGTCCTCTGCAGCCCTAGCCCTGGTCACATTCGTTCTCTTCAGGGATGAAGGAGTAATGTGGAGAGGGGAGATTCAAACAGTCATAATTTTATTGAGTGATGGAGTAGGTTTCAAGGGACCAAATAGTTTATTCCTGCCCAAAGCTTTTTGTATTCTTTTGAAAGCACTGAGAATGTGCACCTATCTATATCTCCTTTGAGTATAGGAGTTGGGACATCACGCCAAAGTTGTACAGGACATTGGTGAGGCATCTTCTGGAGTACTGTGTCCAGTTCTGGTTGTCCTGTTATAGGAAGGATACTTTTAAACTGGAGAGGGTTCCGAAAAGATTTACAAGGATATTGCCAGGAAATGGAGGGTTTGAGGTATAGAAATAAACTGGAAAGACTAGGACTTTTTCACTGGAGCTTGGGACGTTGAGGGGTGATGTCATTTTTGAGGTACGGTGGCTCAGTGGTTAGCACTGCTGCCTCACAGTGCCAGAATCCCAGGCTCAATTCCATCTTCAGGCAACTGTTTGTGTGGAGTTTGCACATTCTCCCTGTGTCTGTGTGGCTTTCCTCCCATAATCGAAAGATGTGCAGATTTGAGTGGATTGTCCAAACTAAATAGCCCCATAATGTCTAGGGATGTGCAGGTTAATTGGAGTAGTGTTGGGAAATGCAAGGTTATAGGGAAAGGGTAGCGAGGAGAGTCAGTCTGGGATGTTTTTCGGAGAGTCAGTGTGAAGTCAATGGGCTGATTGGCCTGTTTAAACACTGTAGGGTTTCTATGATGGGGGGCATAGGTAAGGTGAATAACAAAGGTCTTTTTCCCTAGGGTGGGGGATTTTAAGACTGCTGGCTATTTTAAGGCGAGAGGAGAGAGATCACAAAAGGACATGGGGAGCAAATTTTTTAACACAGACCATGGTTTGTGTGTGGAATGAACTGTCAAGAAGTGGTAGATGTGGGTACAATTACAACGTTTAAAAGACATTTGGATAAGAACAAGAATAGGAAAGGTTTGGATAGATATGGGCAAAGCACAGGTAGGTGGGATTAGTTCAGTTTGGGAATATGGTCAGCATGGTCTGGTTGGAACGAGGGGTCTGTTTCCATGCTATATGGCAATGATTTTAAATGTTAAGTGGCACAAAAATTAGTCAAAGATGCTGAGCTATTGACTAGAATGTGTTTACTCAACTCCACGTGAGCAAACTCTGTTCAATTGTTTAGAAACAGGTAGAGGCTGTCTTCAGAAATTAGTCCAGTCATTAGACTCATCATCTTACATAGCAACTTGCATTTATATAGTGCCTTTAAACTTGCAAAAGATCAAGTAAAATGCAGTACCAATTGCTATGCTCCACACACGACCCAATTAAGGAGGTCAGTTTGGAGGAATCTCTTCAAAGAGGGGAGACAGAGTGAGGGAGAAATTCTCAAGACAGAATATCTGGAGGTAATGGGTAGCATAGTGACTCAGTGACTAGCACTGCAGCTTCACAGTGCCAGGGACCCAGGTTCAATTCAACCCTCCGGCGACTGTCTGTGTGCAGTTTGCACATTCTCCCCGTGTCTGCGTGGGTTTCCTCCGGATGTTCCAGCTTCCTCCCACAGTCCAAAGATGTGTAGGTTAGGTTGGGTTGGCTGTGGGAAATATGGGGATAAGGTAGGGGTCTGGGTCTGGGTGGGATGCTCTTCAGAAGGTTGGAGCAGACTCAATAGGCAGAATGTCCTTTTTTCTCACACTGTAGGGATTATACAATTCAATGGCAGTCTCAGAAAACTGAAGGGATTAAAATTGAGAGTGCACAGAAAGACAGAACGGAAGGAGTTCACAGCCTATAGGCAGCTGAGGCCACAGGACTGTGAAAGCCTTATCTCAAATTTCCATACCAAATTGATCATGCAACAGAAATCTCTTCTTCATTAAGAAGAATTCGATTCGGCTGCTGACACTAATTTCATGCTAAACCGAAGTGGAAAATTAATTAGAATTTTAAACCAAAACGCTTTGTGTCAGGATCTGAAATGAAGACACAGTCAACTCTGCATTTTCATCTTAAATTTCAAGCAGACTCTTTAAATATTTTTATGGATTATTAAGAGAAAACAGCGATTTCAGCCGGCTGCACCCATCTACACAAAGGTGTGTATATAATCCAGGGGGCTAGTTCACTGGCCAGATGTGTTATACAGGAGCAGCCTATTCACTCTTATCGCCCAAGTGTTTCTCGAGGTGCCTTCCTGTGCTGAAATATTTTAAGATAAGCCTCAAGGACATGTCGTCTTGGCTCAACAATTTGCCGTTCCATTGAGCTGTGTCATTGAAGAAATCACTGCTGTACAAAGTAGCTGGGATGAATAGTATGCCTTTAAAAGGAAGCTAGGGATAATGGATGTGTAAGTTCTTTAGGGCCCTGGAGTGACCTTGTGATGATGTCACTGAGCTGCACATCACTGAATATAAAGACCACAGTGTGGGCAGGGTTTGAATGAGCTGGAAGCAGCCTGCTGAACAAGATGAAGAGGGAACAGAGAGTAGAATCCCTACACTGTGGAAACAGGCCATTCGGCCCAACAAGTCCACACCAACCCTCCAAAGAGCATCCCCTACCCCTGTATTAACCCACCTAATCTACACACCTCTGAACACTACAGGCAATTTCTCACGGCCAATCCACCTACCCTGCATATCTTTGCACTTTGGGAGGAAACCGGAGCACCCAGAGGAAACCCACGCAGACGCAGGGAGAATGTGCAAACTCCACAGACAGTCGCCCGAGGGTGGAATCAAACTCAGGTCCCTGGCTCTGTGAGACAGCAGTGCTAACCACTGAGCCAACATGCCACCTTGGGCGGAGACGCTTAAGGAGTTTCTTCTTCCAATAGCTGCCAATAGCGCAGGGTGGTAGCAGTGTGTACCATCTGCAAGGTACCCCAATGCAACACCGAAATCCCTTCCATCTGGAAGACTGAGGGCAGCAGACTCACGGGAGCACTATCACTTGCAAGTTGCCCTTCAAGTCACTTACCATCCTGATTTGGAAATATATCATCATTCCTTCAGTGTCACTGGGTCAGAATCCTGGAAACCCCTCTCTAACAATACCATTACTAGAGGTCAGCTACTAAATCAGCAACTGCTCCTGAAATGTTTGCAAGTTGCTTCAATCATTAAAGTCCTATCAGCCACATCTTCAAGGCTGGAGGCTGGCATGAGATGATGCAAGTGTCTAACAGAAATACGCCAACATTTTACCAGGCCTCCAAGAGTGACACTATGAGAAGAACACAAGATGGAACTTAAAAAGATAGATAAAGGACTAGGCCAAACCTCAAGCCTGTTTAGTGAAGTCGTGGTTGACACAATTTTGACCTAACTCTGCTCTCCTGGCATTTCTTGGCTTCAAACTGGCTCAAGAGCCAGTCCTTTAGAATTAGAATTAGGTTTCATTGTCATATATACACAAGTATGGGAATATGGAGTACAGTGAAAAGTCTGCAATGTCACCATTCCCAGCTCCATCTTAGGCACAAGGTACAAAATCTTTGATTAAAAAAGTAGAATAGTAAAGAAATAAGTTAGAAGTTCAACATTCCTTTCAGTCTAAAATAGTAAATAGTGAAGGTAAACATTCCAGATTACAGTCCTTCTACAGCCATGGGTTTGCATTTGCACCACACCGGACTTTCCCCACAGATACTCAATCTGCTACATTCCACCCTTCCCCCACCTACTGGGCTTGACCTCTCTCCTTCTGCACTGGCCTCGATCTCTCTCCCAAAGCACTGGGATCAATCTCTCACTCCCCCCACACTGGGCTCAATCTCCAAACCCCTGCACCGGGCTCAGTCTCTCTCTCCCCCTGCCCTCCGCACTGGACTCGATCTTTCTCTCCCCATGCACTGGGATCAATCTATCTCCCCTATACTCGGCTCAATCTCCCCTATGCCCCTGCACTGGGTTTGATCTCTGTCTCCCTACATTGGGCTCGATCTCTCTTCCTCCCGGCACTGGGCTCAATCTGTCTCTCTCCCCCTCTTAAACATTTCAACATCTTCATTTTTCTAGGTTTCACTGAGTACAAGCCCAGACACTTAGTTTTATTGAGACAACCCCTCCATCCCACGTAAGAAATTACATATAAGATAATAAAGTGTGGGGCTGGATGAACACAGCAGGCCAAGCAGCATCTCAGGAGCACAAAAGCTGATGTTTCGGGCCTGGACCCTTCATCAGAAAAGGGAGATGGGGAGATGGTTCTGAAATAAATAGGGAGAGAAGGGGAGGCGGACCGAAGATGGAGAGAAAAGAAGATAGGTGGAGAGGAGCGTATAGGTGGGGAGGTAGGGAGGGGATAGGTCAGTCCAGGGAAGACGGACAGGTCAAGGAGGTGGGACGAGGTTAGTGGTAGGTAGGAAATGGAGGTGCGGCTTGGGGTGGGAGGAAGGGATGGGTGAGAGGAAGAACAGGTTAGGGAGGCAGAGACAGGCTGGGCTGGTTTTGGGATGCAGTGGGGGGAGGGGATGAGCTGGCCTGGTTGTGTGATGCCGTGGCGGGAGGGGGCGAGCTGGGCTGGTTTTGGGATGCAGTGGGG
The DNA here is from genome assembly GCF_030684315.1 of Stegostoma tigrinum. Classification (NCBI taxonomy): domain Eukaryota; kingdom Metazoa; phylum Chordata; class Chondrichthyes; order Orectolobiformes; family Stegostomatidae; genus Stegostoma; species Stegostoma tigrinum. The sequence continues at coordinate 10,632,558 of NC_081391.1, forward strand.
GAAGGGGAGATTTTGAAGCTGGTAAAGTCCACATTGATACCATTGGGCTGCAGGGTTCCCAAGCGGAATATGAGTTGCAGTTCCCGCAACCTTAAAACCTCGTCCCCCCCCCCGCCCCCACTGCACCACACAACCAGTCCAGCTCTTCCCCTCCCCCCACTGCATCCCAAAACCAGCCCAGCCTGTCTCTGCCTCCCTAACCTGTTCTTCCTCTCACCCATCCCTTCCTCCCACCCCAAGCCACACCTCCATTTCCTACCTACTAACCTCATCCCGCCTCCTTGACCTGTCCATCTTCCCTGGACTGACCTATCCCCTCCCTACCGCCCCACCTATACTCTCCTCTCCACCTATCTTCTTTTCTCTCCATCTTCGGTCTGCCTCCCCCTCTCTCCCTATTTATTCCAGAACCTTCACCCCATCCCCCTCTCTGATGAAGGGTCCAGGCCCGAAACATCAGCTTTTGTGCTCCTGAGATGCTGCTTGGCCTGCTGTGTTCATCCAGCTTCACACTTTGTTATCTTGGATTCTCCAGCATCTGCAGTTCCCATTATCACTAAGAAATTACATAAACTTGTTCTCTCGCATCTGTTACTTATTAGAAGGTTGAATGTTAATTTAATTTTAGGATTTGGAAAGGAATAGATAAAGAGCTATAACTTTTCTGCTGATGAAGGGGTTCAGGGTTAGGAACCATAAATGGAAATTCAGGACAAAGATGGAAATTAGCAATCACTTTTCCAGGTAAAGGGTCGGGGAAGAGTGAATGTCTTTCAAAGAAATGGTTGATGCTAATAGATGAAGCAAATTTCTTTCTCTCAAGATACCGTAAATCACACAGCACGGAAACAGACCCTTTGATCCAACCAGTCCATGCCGAAAGTAATCCCAAACTAAACTATTCCCACCTGCCAGCTCCTGGCCTATATCTCTCTAAACCTCACGTACTTATCTAAATGTCTTTTGAACATTGTAACTGTACCTATATCCATCACTTCCTCAGGAAGTTCATTCCACATGTGAACCACTCTCTGTGAAAAAACATTTGCCCCTCAGGCCTTTATTTAAATCTCTCTCCTCTCAGTTTAAAAACGCTCCCCCTGGTTTTGAAATGTGTCAAATGAGGGAAAAGATTACCATCAGTAACTCCATCTTTCCCTCTCGTTATATTATAAACTTCTTTCAGGACAGCTCTTGACTTCCTATGCTCCAGTGGGAAAAGTCTCCACCTATCTAGCCTTTCGTGCATAACGCAAACCTTCCACGCTCAGCAACATCCTGGTAAATCTCTTCTGAGCCTTTTCCAGTTTAATAATATCCTTCCTATCACTGGGCGACCAGACCTGGACACAGTATTCCAGAAGAGGCCTCATCAATGGTCTGTACAACCTCAACATGGCTTCCCACTAGTTTTTGAGTGCTTTTAAGGCAGGAGCAGATTGATTTTAGGAACAATGTGGCTCAAAGGCTTACCAGGGTTAGGGTTGTGGTAGGTGAGAATGTGGAGTATTCAGACCAGTTATGAACGGTGAAGTAGATCCAAGGGGCCAAATGGCCTCTGCTTGCTCATAATTTGTATGCTTATACTTTGAGCCTGAGGCTGATAGATGGTAGCTCCACCACCTTCAGCAAAAGTGATCAGAGTGAGTGGCTGGCATACGGATCTCATTGAATGCTGGAACTGGCTTGACAGGCAGAATGGCCCATTTCTGTTCAAATATTTCTATTTGTTGGCCCAAATGCCAAAAGTGAGGATGGCCTAGTGGTATTATAGCTGGACTGTTAATCCAGAGACCCAGATAATGTTCTGTGGACCTGGGTTTGAATGGCGGATGGTGGAATTTGAATTCAATAAATACCTGGAATTAAGAATCTAATGATGACCATGAATCTATTGTCAATTGTCAGGAAAAACCCATATGGTTCGCTATTCTTCTTTAGGGAGGGAAACTGCCATCCTTACCTGGTCTGGCCTACATGTGACTCCAGACCCACAGTAATGTGGCTGACCCCCTAACTGCCCTCTGGGTGATTAGGGATGGGCACTAAATGCTGCCCTCATCCCATGAATGCATAAAGGAAATCAAAATTCTCTCAGTTCCTCTGACTCCGTCGCATATGCTCAGATGAGGCCAACTTCAACAAGGGAGCCTCTGAAATGTCCACCTTCTTCAACTGAGGATTCCCCAGCTCTGTTGTCAACAGGCGCTCAACCAGGTCTGACCCATCTCCCATACATCCACCCTCATCCCTTCTCATCCCTCCTGCAACAGCGATAGGGTTCTCCTTATCCTCACCTACCATCCCACCAGCATCCACATCCAGAAGATCATCAGACGCCATTTCCGCCACCTCCAGCGAGATGCCACCACCAGACACATATTCCCCTCCCCTCCCTTATCCGCCTTTCCCTCTGAGTCACCCTGGTCCACACTTCCTTCACCTCCAACACCTCCCCACAGCCCTACAGCACTTCCCCTGTAACTGGCGAAGGTGCAACACCTGCCCATTCACCTCCTCCCTCCCCACTATCCAAGGGCCCAAACATACCTTCCAGGTGAAGCAGTACTTCACCTGCACTTCCCAGAATCTAGTCTACTACATTCGCTGCTCACAATGTGGTCTCCTGTACATGGGGAAACAAAGCGCAGACTGGGTGACTGCTTCATAGAACATCTACATTCTGTTCGCAAAAAAGACCCTGAATTACCTGTTGCCTGCCACTTCAACGCACCACCCTGCCCCCTGGCCAATATCTGTCTCTGGTTTGCTGCAGTATTCCAGTGAAGACCAACACAAGCTGGAGGAGCAACACTTCATTTTCTGCTTGGGGACCCTACAGCCCTCCAGGCTCAATATCAAGTTCAATAATTTTAGGGCCTAAACTCTCCCATGTTTCAGGTCCCTACCCCACACACCAGGCCTTGTTACCACACAGCCTGCCATTACACACCCCCTGTTGTTAGTCACTAACAGTCCTCACTAACAACTAATCACCCTGATCCATTCAGCCTGATCGTTAGCAACTCATTTGTCTGTACAACTGTCTTTCTCTCTCTTTGGGTTCTATCCTATCGTCTACTCCCTACCCCACCCACCGCCCTATTTTCTGCGTATAAACTGATATTTCCTCAGCCACCACCAATTCTGAAGAAGGGTCACTGGACCCAAAACATTAACTCTGACTTTTTCATCACAGATGCTGCCAGACTTGCTGAGCTTTTCCAGCAACTTCTGTTTTTGTTCTCCTTACACCCCATTGTCAACCAAAGAAACAACACTAGCCACTCTCCAGCCCTCTGGCACCTCACCCATGGGTATAGATGTTACAAATATTACTGCAAGGCGCCCACAATTTCCTCCCAAACTTTCCACAATGTCTTGGGATACACTGGATCGGGACCTGAGATTGATCCACCTTTATGTTATACAAGACCACCAGCCCTTCCTCTTCTGTAATGTGAAGTATTTTTAAAACATCAATATTTATTTCCCTGAGTTCTTCAGCCTCCATTTCTTTCTCCACAGTAAAACCTGACCTGAAATATTCATTTACTGTCTCTCCCTTCTCCTAAGGTTCAACACAAAGCCGACGTCACTGACCTTTAAGGGGACCTACTCTCTCTCAAGTTACCCTCTTGCTCTTAATGTATTTGTAGAATCTCTTTGGATTATCCTTAACCTTATCTGCCAAGGCTATCTCACATTGTCTCTTTGCCTTCATGATCTCCCTTTTAGAATGCCCTTACACTCTCCATACTGGCCAAGACATTTATTTGAACCCAGTTGTCAATATCTAATGTATGTATCTTTTTTATTCTTGCCTAGAGCCTCATTATCTTTATTCATCTATTGTTCCCTAATCTACCAGCCTTACCTCTCACTCTAACAGGATCATAATTACTAAGAACTCTTGATGTCAAACTTTTGAAAGTCTCCCACATATCAGACGCTCCTTTACCTGTAAACAGTCTAATCCAATTCATTTTTGAAACTTCTTGTCTCATTCCAATAAAATTTGCCTTACTCCAATTAAAAACTTTAACATTTTATGGAAGGCTTATCCTCTTCCATAACTGTTTTAAAGCCACGAAAATTATGGTCACTGGGACACAAAGTGTTCCTTTGCTATCACTTCAATTACTTACCCTGCTTTACTATCCAAGAGAACATCAACTTTTACTCCTTCTCTTGTAAGTACATTTACATATTGATAAAGAAAACTTTCTGGGACACATTTGACAAATTCTTCACCATCCAAACTTTTGTCACTATGGTAGCCCCATTCAATGTTTGGAAATTTAAAGTCACCCACAATTACAACCTTATTACATATGTCTGAGATCTCTCTACATATTTGCCCCTCAGTATCCCTCTGACTTTTGTGGGGTGGGGGAGGAGGGGGGCTAGAGTGCAAACGTATCAAGGTGATTCTTTTCGTGTTTCCAATTTAAACCCATATACTTTCACTAAATGATTCCTCAGAAATATCTTCTCTAATTCACTCTCCCTCCTTTCTTGCCTCTTTTTCTATCATTTCTATAACATCTAAAACCCAGAATATTGTACTGCCGGTCATAGCATCACAGAGATGTACGACACAGAAACAGACCCTTCGGCCCAACTTGTCCGTTCTAGCCAGATATCTAGATTAATCTAGTCTTATTTGTCAGCATTTGGCCCATATCCCTCTAAATCCTTCCTATTCATGCACCCATCCAGATGCCTTTTAAATGTTGTATGCAGTAAATGGGGTCATTTAAGAGACTGCTGGACATGCATATGGTCACAGAAATTTGAGGGTGCGTACATGAGGATCAATGGTCGGCACAACATTGTGGGCTGAAGGGCCTGTTCTGTGCTGTACTGTTCTATGTTCTATGTTCTATGTAATTGTATCAGCCTCCATCACTTCCTCTGGCAGCTCATTTCATACACGCACCACCCTCTGCGTGAAAAGTTACACCCTCAGGTCCCTTTCAAACCTTCTCCCTGCCATTTTGAACCTATGCCCCTTTAGTTTTGGACTCCCCTACTCTGGGGAAAAGACCTTGGCTATTCACCCTATTCATGCCCCTCGTGACTTTATAAACCTCTGTAAGGTCACCCCTCAACTTCCAAATCTCCAAAGAAAATAGCCCCAGCCTATTCAGCCTCTCTCTATGGCTCAAACCCTCCATACCCGGCAACATCCTTGTAAATCTTATCCAAACCCTTTCAAATTTCACAACATCCGTCCTGTGTGGTGTCTGTCTCTCAGCCAAGTTTCTGTAATAGCTACAACATCCCTGCCCCATGCTTTCATACATACCTTGAGTTCATCAGCTTTACCTGTAAAACCTCTTGCATTGAAACGAATGCAGTTTAATTCTTCAGAATTACTTCATTCAACTCATGCATCACTTCCTCTTCCAGCTTCTTTAAGTTAAAGACAATTATTATATTTTTATACCAACCCACCAGTTTAAATATTCTCTGAGCCTCTTTGTTCCTCAACGGTGCCTAGTTCTCCATTATTTCGAAAATAGTCTGATTTATATCTTGTTGAACTTCAAGCTGAGTTGTTTTCACAGTTAAATACGTTGCGTTTTATCAGTTAAACATATCACATCTCATCAATGTCTCTGTTTCGTTGTAAACCTAGTTTTGTTTGCAATGCAGTAAATTGTAATTGTCCCTTATTTTTCACAAATCAAATCTTTAATTTGTTTCATTATTTTGAAAATGGTTTCCAATTCGAAGTCAAGGCAATCACCAGGCAGTTGTGTTTGTTTGGTCTGTTCCATCTAAGCAAGACACAAAAGGGAATACTGGCCTTTCTTTTCAAAATTATAGAATTGAATCTTGAAGGACAAAAGGCCAGACCAATCAGTCCATTGTGGCTCTTTTCTAAGTTCTCCGTTTGCCCCCGTTCTCCTACCTTTTTTCCTTATGCCCCTGTGTTTAGTTTCCTTCAGATACCAGTTCCTAACAATTATGAAGAAAATGTGATGTTGTCCTGGAAGCCGAATTTAAGGAGCGATTTGGGCCCTATTGAGCTGGGCTTCAAAATAGCAATAATCTTTAGATTACTCTATGTATTATTAACAAATGAGAGTAGCATAATGGTAGTAACCCCATCTCTAGGCCAGAAGGTCCAAGTTCAGTTTCATTTAACACTGATTACTTTTTCCCTGTATTTATGATCCAGTTCTCACCCAGTTATCCTTTCGGCCACATAAAACCATCTCCTCTAGCTAAGTTCTATATAGTTTCAGGCACTCCTGTCAGACCCTACTAGATAATAGCATCACCACAACATTATATTTCTGAAATAACTCCACGTAGGAGGAGGAAACTGGGGGTCCCAGAGAAAACCCACACAGACACAGGGAGAATGTGCAAACTCCACACAGACAGTCGCCTGAGGGTGAATCGAACCCGTGTCCCTGGTGCTGTGAGGCAGCAGCACTAACCGCTGAGCCACCGTGCTGCCCCTAACATCTACAGATGGAGGAGCTCAGGGCATAGATGGAAAAATGGTGGAGGAGGGAGGTCTTTGGATGTTGGGATCAGTTTTTGGGAGACTTGAAACCTTCATCATCTATGCCTAAACAGAGCTGGGACTAGATTCCATGGGGCATTTTGGTTTGGTGAGGGTTTTAATTAACTTGATAAGGCTGTGGGAGCCAAGATGGATAAGAGGGGGACAGAAGTTCAGGAGGGACCAAAAGCACAGAAGTAAAACATGGAAAGCTGTTAAGTAGATGGAAAGAGAAAAAACATTTAAAAGAGAACGATAATACATTTAGTTGGACTGAAGTTTCATTTTGAAGTATACAAAATGGGTCATTCACAAGTTTTGCCACACTTTTCTTCCAAGTAGGCGGGGTTAAGAGTTGGAGGGGAATGCAGTAAAGTTTAAATTAGAGTTACTTTGCAGATATCTGAATTCCCAGCATGTGGAAAGTAAGGTGAATGAATTGCATGTACAGATAATCACATGGAAATTTTAACAGGGTGAGCCAGGTGGACTTCATAGAGTATGAGTTCCCTGATTAGGGCTGTTAATGTGGTCCAGTCAAGGAACCCTGGCTGACAGATATAAACAGGGGTGTCAGAAGTTGTGCTCACTCTGAGAGCTGGCTCTGAGGAAGGCAGACCAGTGTCAAGTACTACGCACCTGTAAATAAGGGGTAACTCGGTGACGGGATACCCGTCTACATGGAGTTATTTCAGAAATATAATGTTGTGGTGATGCTATTATCTAGTAGGGTCTAACAGGAGTGCCTGAAACTATATAGAATTTGGCTCGAGGTGATGGTTTTATGTGACCGAATGGATAACTGGGTGAGAACTGGATCATAAATACAGGGAAAAAGTAATCAGTGTTAAATGAAACTGAAAGAACTGCGGATGATGGAAATCAGAAATAAAAGCAGAAGTTGCTGGAAAAGTTCAGCAAGTCTGGCAGTATCTGCAAACAGAAATCAGAGTTGGCGTTTCAGGTTCAATGCCCCTTCCTCAGATCTGTCAGTGTTATTGGAATTTGCAATGTGTGAACTCAAAATGAAACTCTGATTGGAAAAGTATGTGATTAAAAGCTGCCTGACCAGCATTTTAGCTTCTCACATTTAACATGTCATAATGGACCACTGGCTCAAAGAGGGTAGGACCCAGTGCTTAATATTCCTGAATATAACATGTTCTTTGTCTGCACTTCCATGGTGTAAATGAGGAGAAAGACAGCAGATACTTGGTAACCCAAGCTCTTGCAAATCCCACTCCAAACCACTCACCAACCTAATTTAGAAATATATCACTGTTTCTTCACTGTCATCGGGTCAAATATCCTGGAGCTCACTAATAGAAAGTGGATCTACTTACCATGGACTGCAATAGTTCACCACCAGCTTCCTTTATTCATTTACAGGATGGGGGCATCACCAACCAGGGCAGCATTTATTGTCAGATAATAAAATGTGAGGCTGGATGAACACAGCAGGCCAAGAAGCATCTCAGGAGCACAAAAGCTGACGTTTCGGGCCTAGACCCTTCATCAGATGAAGGGTCTAGGCCCGAAACGTCAGCTTTTGTGCTCCTGAGATGCTGCTTGGCCTGCTGTGTTCATCCAGCCTCACATTTTATTATCTTGGAATCTCCAGCATCTGCAGTTCCCATTATCTCTGATACTATTTTAACCCCAGCATTTATTGTCCATACCTAGTTGCCCAGAGGGCAGTTAAGAGTCAACCACATCACTGTGGGCCTGGAGTCACATGTAGGCCAGACCAGGTAAGGATGGCAGTTTCCTTCCCTAAAGGACAGTAGTGAACCAGATGGGTTTTTCCTGACACTCACCAACAATCAGCGTTAGATTCTTAATCCCAGATATTTATTGAATCCAAATTCCACCATCTGCCATGGCTGGGATTTGAACCCGAGTCCCCAGAATGTTATCTGGGTCCCTGGATTAATAGTCCAGCATTAATACCACTAGACCATCACCTTCAGAAGGACAATAAGAGCTGACCTAAACAACCTGTGAATGAACAGCTCATTCAAGAAGGACATAGAGGATCATGAAGGCAATATCTTTGAGTGTGGCAGAGATAGATTCAATCAAGCTTTTCAAAAAGGAACTAGGTAATTATCCGAAGGGATAATGGGAACTGCAGATGCTGGAGAATCCAAGATAACTCTCTGATGAAGGGTCTAGGCCCAAAACGTCGGCTTTTGTGCTCCTGAGATGCTGCTTGGCCTGCTGTGTTCATCTAGCTTCACACTTAATTATCTGAAGGGGAAATGTTTGCAGGGTTGTTAGGAAATAATGAAAGAGCGAATTGCTCCTGCAGATGACTAGCATTGAACCAAGTGGCCGACTGCCTTTGGTGTTGTAACTGTCCTTTGTTCCCAAGTATCTGAAAGAGCTTTGAAAAAGTTAATGCCTTAGGGAGAGTGCGACCATCCATTGTCAAAAACCTCACGGGAGCAAGACCTTGCCCAGATTGGAATAGGGTCAGCCTTGTGCTGTTGTACATGGTTCACCGGTATGCAACAAACTAACTTCTGTTCACATACAGAAGGCTCTAATCTCCACTAACTAGACCCCAAGGACAAATAGTCTCAAGCCTAATGAGGGACTTGATTCATTCAGAGGGCTTACAAAGAATGATACTTAAACTTCAGGTGTTAAGCTTTGAGGAGAGATTGTACAAATTTAGCCTGTTTTCCCTAGATTAAGGCTAAGGCATGATCGATTGTAGTCTTCAAAGTATTAACAGGAAAGGGCAGGATAGATAAAAATAAAATGTTTCCACTGATTGGGGATTCTAGAATTAGGTGGCATGGCTTGGGAATGAGGGCAGGACCATTCAGGAGAGATATTAGGAAGCACTTTCACACACAAAGGGTGGTAGATTTGGAAAGGCAAATCAGGGCAGGCCTCCTCTACATTGGGGAAACCAAGCGGAGGCTTGGGGACCGCTTTGCAGAACACGTCCGCTCGGTTCGCAATAAACAACTGCACCTCCCAGTTGTGAACCATTTCAACTCCCCCTCCCATTCCGCAGACGACGTGTCAATCTGGGCATCCTGCAGTGCCACAACGATGCCACCCGAAGGTTGCAGGAACAGCAACTCATATTCCGTTTGGGAACCCTGCAGCCCAATGGTATCAATGTGGACTTCACAAGCTTCAAAATCTCCCCTCCCCCTACCGCATCACAAAACTAGCCCAGCTCATCTCCGCCTCCCTAACCTGTCCCTTCTCTCACCTATCTCCTCCTCCCACCTCAATCCACACCCCCATTTCCTACCTACTAGCCTCATCCCACCCGCTTGACCTCTCCATCCTCCCTGGACTGACCTATCTCCTCCCTAACTCCCCACCTACACTCACCTTTACTGGCTCCAATCTTGCCTCTTTGACCTGCCTGTCTCCTCTTCACCTATCTTCTCCTCTAACCATCTTCTATCTGCCTCCCCCTCTCTCCCTATTTATTTCAGAACCCCCTTCCCGCCCCCATTTCTGAAGAAGGGTCTTGGCCCAAAACGTCAGCCTTTCTGCTTCTCTGATGCTGCTTGGCCTGCTGTGTTCATCCAGCTCTACACCTTGTTATCTCAGATTCTCCAGCATCTGCAGTCCCTATTATCTCAGGGCTGGACCTATACATTTAATGGTAAAGCCGTAGTGAATGTTGCTAAACAAAGAGACCTCGGAGTGCAGGTTAACAGTTCCTTGAAAGTGGAGTCGCAAGTAGACAGAGTGGTGAAGGCGGCGTTTGGTACACTTGCCTTTATTGAGCAGTGCATTGAGTATAGGAGTTGGGAGGTCACGTTGCAGTTGTACAGGACATTAGTCAGGCCACTTTTGGTATGCTACATTCAATTTTGGCTTCCCCGCTACAGGAAAGATGTTGCTAAAGTTGAAAGGGTTCGGAAAACACTTACGAGGATTTTGCCGGGGTTGGAGAGTTTGAGCTACAGGGAGACGTTGAATAGGTTGGAACTATTTTCCCTGGACCTTTGGAGGCTGAGGGGTGACCTTATAGAGGTTTATAAAATCGTAAGGGTCATGGATACAGTTAATTGTCAAGATCTGTTTCCCAGGGTAGGGAAGTTCAAAACTAGAGAGTGTAGGTTTAAGGTGGGAGGCGAAAGGTTGAAAAGGGACTTAAGCCAGGTGGGGGTGCGGTGCTTTTCAAACAGAAGGCGGTGCATGTATGGAATGAGCTGCCAGAGGAAGCAGTGGAGGCTGGTACAATTACAACATTTAACAGGAAGGGTTTAGAGGGATATGGGCCAAATGCTAGCAAATGGGACTGGATTATTTTAGGATATCTGGTCACCATAGCCAAGTTGGACCAAAGCGTCTGTATCCTTTCTCTACAACTCAATGAATATATGACACTATTTTTGGAATTCTCTTCCATAAATGGCAGTCAATGCTGGCTTAGTGGTTAGTTTTAAAACTGAGCGAGATATGTTTATTGTTAAGCAAAAGTATTGAGGGATCTGGGCCAAAGGCAGATATATGGAGTTAGGCCAAGGATCAAACATGAACTGACTGAATGGCAGAACAGGCTTGAGGGGCTGAATGGCCTATTCTTGTTCCTATATTGAGCGTGTGAAGATCACTGGGAAATGCTAGTATACATTGGCTATCTCTAATCATACTTGAGGGGAGTAGTCACATAGCGAAGCAGAGTTTTACGTAGGCCAGACCAAATAGGGGCAGCAGATTTCTTTCCCCAAACTTTTTTTTCCTTTTTTCATTCATTCAGGGGATGAGGACATTGCTGGCCCAGCAGCATTTATTGCCCATCCCTAATCGCCCAGACGGCCGTTAAGAGTCGACCACTTTGCATGTAGGCCAGGCCAGGTGAGGATGGCAGTTTCCTTCCCTAAAGGACATTAGGGAACCAGATGGGATTATCCGACAATCAACAACGGATTCATGGTCATCATTAGATTCTTAATTTCAGATATTTATTGAATTCAAATTCTACCATCTGCTGTGGCGGGATTCGAACCCAGGACCCCAGAACGTTATTTGGGTCTCTGGATTAACAGTCCAGTGATAATACCATTAGGCATCACCTCCCCATTCTTCAACTTGATGGGGTTTTAAGGTAATTTGGCCACCACAAATGTTAGTAGCTCTTTAGAAATTTGTTTATCGGATTTGAACTCTGCCAGCAGCCATAGTGAGACTTCCAATCCCAGCCATTGTTTAGGAGCAGGGGAAATAGTTTTGTGGGAGAGTATTGATTTGCATGATCCCATTTGGAATGCAAGCGTCAGGCTGGGAAGGGAGTCAGGTGAGGCTGAGAGAGGTGTGAGTGGGGCTCTGAGACACATTCACTCGGCTTGTCTATGATCCATCACTTGGAGAGTGCTTTGTGGTGAACTGCAACAGAATCATGAAAGAAATGAGCTGGACAAGGTAATGCTGAAAGAAGCAGGATTTTTGAAAGGTCACTGCTGAGAGGATGTTTCCCCTCATGAGAGAGTCTAGGACCGGAGGGCATAGTGTCAGAATGAAGGGGTGTCAGTTCAATGAGGAGGAATTTCTCAGTGTCTTTGGAGCTTCTTGCCACAGAGAGCTGTGGGGAGGCAGAGTCCTGTTATATATATAAGGCTGAGATTCTTGATCAGTGTTACAGACAAAGGGCAGGCAATTGGATGTGAGAAATGTTGGATTAGCCATTATCCTGTTGAATAATGGGAGCAGGCTCTAGGAAATAGTATAGCCTAGTCCTGTTCCTATTTCTTATGGTCTTATGATGAATCGTTCAAAGAATCATGGATACCAAAATCTCAACAGGGAAGGCTCACATTGAAATAAAGCATCTAGGACATGATGAACTGCCTTTGCCCAGTAATAATGTCACAGACTGATGTTTCAAAGACAGAAATACTCAAACAGAAAAATTACATGGGCTATGAGGAAAGAGGAGAGTGGAATAGTAAGGCAATGAACGAGATGAATGGACTTATTTGGAGCTGTATCGCTCCATGATTCAACAAACAGAACAATTGATTTCTCAATCAACTGAACAAGACACAAGCAGGTTTAAGATGAGATGTTTCAGTATTCTGCAGACAATTCGCAGACTCTTACGCTGTGGATGGCAAGTTGCATGTGAAATTAAGTGGAAGTTTTAATGCGCTCACTCAGAACATTTCATTTCCTGTGGAAATGCTTCGTACGAACTGTCAGCAAAAATGTTGGAAAATGCAGTCATCAGTGTTAGGATGTAAAGATGTCATTGTCCACGTCGAAAGAATTAATGTAGGAAAGCGAAAGGCAATTAAATATTGATGCTTATTCCAAAATAACACAAAATTATCAATTAAGCTTCAGAAAGGCTAACCAGGCTTTAAAAATTCAATTTCATCAGGATCGGCTCGAGGATCGGTCATGTACCAACGGTACTGGGAGGTACGAATACATAGAGTTCACTCTCCATTTAGTTTCAGTGTTTGTTTCTTCAAGTATAATACAAATATTGTCATGTAACCCACATCAAAATTGTCCACCCATCACCCCTGCACCTTGATGGCCCAGCATTAGCATCAATTTTAAAATCTTTAATCTTATCAAATCTTTCCAAGGCCCCCAGTCCACACACCGATCACTGTAGCCTCTTCCAGCCCTACAATCATCTCTGTACTCCTCCATTTCTAACCCCTTGCTTTTCAACTCACCATCATCATTTACTATATTTTTTAGCTCCCCAGGCCTTAAGCTGTAGAATTCCTTCCTGAAAGTCTGTGCCCCTTAACTTTCCCTCCTATGTTATTACTCCTTAAGTTAGACAGGACAGGCTTGCTGTTGTGCAAGGGCTTCAGGACAGTGGAGGAAGCTTGCAATGATGTTTCATAGCTCCTCCCCGCTGGGTATAAATAGCAAATTGTGGGCGGAGTTAGATAGATAGTTAGAAGATGGAAGACACGGAAACTTCCGGGCATTGTCTCTTAAAAATGCATCAGCAACATCAGAGTGTGGGTCTGAATGAACACAGCAGGCCAAGCTTTTGTGCTCCTGAGATGCTGCTTGGCCTGCTGTGTTCATCCAGACCCACATTTTGTTATCTTGGATTCTCCGGCATCTGCAGTTCCAATTATCTCTGACAGCAACATCAGAGCCTGGTATATCTCAAATTACCATGTGTAAGATTTCCGCTTTGTACCGCTTCTTGGTTGCCAGATGCAAGTTGTGTCAGTTAGTCACTCAGGCAATATCTGTAGACGCCCAAAATCAGGACCCGTCCTACCAACGTACAGCAATCAGGTAGTGTCAGTGTATGAAGATATTGACAGCAAGTTGCATTTCTTAGTGCCTTTAATAATGTACTCACTAGAGAGGTAGGTTTAAATGGAGGTCTTTGAGATAAAGGGAGACGCTCCTGAACGAACTTTTTATTAAAATTCACTCAAAAAGATTTGGTGCCACTGGCTGGGCTGGCATTTACTGCCCATCCCTAATTTTATAAGTGGCTCGCACGTCCATTTTTGAGGACAGTTAAGAGTCAACCGCATCACCAAGGGTTTGGAGTCACATGCCGGCCAGACCAGGTATCGATAATCAATTTAATTCCCCGAGGGGCCACTGGTGAAACAGATGGGCTTTTAAAAACAATCGACAGCTGCAACTGAGCCTAATGCTTACTCTTTCCAGTGAATACAAACATAGTCATGTCATGGTAGGATTTGAGCCAAGGTGTTGGAGCATTAGCCTGGGTTTCTGAGTTCCTAGACTAGTAATATTACCACCACATCACCGGCTCAGAGTTTAGGCATCTGTATGTGCAGTTGTTAATGCTGAGTTAGGAACATATTTTAGTTCAGCATGACAAGCACTGTAATGTACTGAGTTATTTTCGATACATATCTAATGTTCATGGCTCAAGCACTTGAAAAAACAATTTTGAAAGTCTAATGTGCGATAGTCTTTAGAAAACTTATTAGACCCTTAGATAATGTTCTTTAGAAAGTCATACATTCATAATTACTTTTCTCATATCTTTGTGGATGATTCATCCGCACTCTGAGCATAGCAGCTCAAGGAATTGGCCTGAGGAATATTTGTGTAGCTCAACCGCAGCAAGAATCCTGTGTAGGATAACCAATGTTATTGCAACCAACTATTGAGCAAGGCTGAAACAGCCCTGAAGGGATCACTTACTTCCCTGGAATAAGCTATATTCTGCACCCAGGTACTAATTGTGCTTCCGGTTCAGAACAAGTAAGAACACAAGTGTCCAGTCTCCATTTTCAACCATGCAAAATTCACCTCCTATTTACATCTTTTAGATGGAGGCATCGCAAGCTGGGTCCTGCTTTTATTGTCCATCCCCTGTTGCCCTTGATCTTATGCAGAATTGAAATCAGGCCTTATTGCACCATTTTCTCTGCTCTTTCTCCACTTTTTCCCCATAGTATTAGATTCCCTACAGTGTGGAAACAGCCCCTTTGGCCCAACAAGTCCACACCGCCCCCTGAAACTTCCCACCCAGACCTAACCCCCTATAACCCACACACCCCTGAACACTATGGGCAATTTAGCATGGCCGATCCACCTAGCCTGCACATCTTTTGGACTGTGGGACGAAACCGGAGCACCCGGAGGAAACCCACACAGACACAGGGAGAATGTGCAAACTCCACACAGACAGTTACCCGAGGATGGAATCGAACGCAGGTCCCTGGCACTGTGGGGCTGCAGTGCTAACCACTGCGCCACTGTCCTGCCCTGGCATTTTCTGCATGCTATTTCCAGCATTTTCTGTTGGTGCACAGTCAGAAGGGGATGACCTATTGAAAAGGACCCAATGGGAAGGAGCGTGCTCAGGGCTGGTTTCTTGCAGAACTTGGAGTTTCAAAATAGAATCCCTACAGCGTGGAAGCAGACCATTCTGTCCAAAATGCCCACATTGACCCTCAAAAAAAATCCCACCCACACTCATGACATTACCCTAGTCCTGTAACCCCACGGCTACCCCACACACCCTGAGACACTATGAGGTAATTTAGCACAGCAAATCCACCCTAACCTACACATTTATGGACTGTGGGAGGGAACTGGAGCAAACATGCACAGATAGGGGAAGCACGTGCAAAACCCACACAGACAGTTGCCTGAGGCTGGAATTGAAGCTGGGGCCCTGGTGCTATGAGGCAGCAGGGCTAACCACTGAGCCAGCTACCTTTCAGAAATGTCAATTACTACAGGACATAAGTGTAAATTGAAAAGGGGGAAAGTTGGAAGAGGACGTGAGAGGCGAGTTTTTTACACAGAGGGTAGTAAGTGCCTGCAATATGCTGCCAGAGAAGGTAGTCGAAGCTGATACAATAGCAACGTTTAAGAGGCATCTTGACAAATACATAAATAGACAGGCCATGGAGGACTGAGTACAGTCGAAAGGATTTTAGTGTAGAAAGGCAACAAGAGTAAGTATAGTTTTGGTTGGCTGAAGGGCCTGTTCCTACGCAGTACTGTTCTTTGTTCTTTCACCCACATGCGTGTCCCCTGAGAACCTGCTTCACAGGCCAGCCTGGCAGACCCACACCAGGCACCCCCCCAGGCCTGGGAGCAAAAATACTGTGTTTTGGGGCCTTGTTTTACCAGGGAAACGTTGCGGGGGGGCAACCACTGGGTGTTTTGATTGGTCCATTGATTCTACACTGAGGCTGGATTGCCAATTTACACATCAAGTCGACTGAGGACATACACCAGAGCACAGTCTGACTTCACCCTGCCCAGACATGTAAGAGAGGCGATGGCCTTGTGGTATTATCACTGGACTGTTAATCCAGAGACCCAGGTAATGTTCTGTGGCCTGGGTTTGAATACCACCATGACAGTTGGTGGAATTTGGGTTCAATAAATATCTAGATTTAAGAGCCTAGTGTTGACCATAAACCCATTACTGATCGCTAGTGGGGAAAAACCTATCTAGGTCACTCATGCCCTCTAGGGAAGGAAACTGCCATCCTTACCTGGTCTGGCCTACACGTGACTCCAGACCCACAGCAATGTGGTTGGCTCTTAACAGTCCTCTGGGCAATTAGGGATGGGCAATAAATGCTGCCTAGCCAGCGATACCCTTATCCCGTGAATGAATAAGAGGAAAAAACCCATCTTGCAGACTTTAGGTTGGGCACCTGATCCCCACAGAGACTATGATGCTACTCCATGGGGCTTAGAGAGTGGACAATCCCAGTTTGATTGCTCTATTCTAACCTTCATCTTTATTGCCACTCAGGGGTTTCATGATGACCCTTCGGCCCAGGCCCATGTTAGACTCCCTGCTCCAAGTATCAAGACAGGTATTGGGTTGGGGAAGGCACTGATATATAAACTAGGAGCAGAAATAGGCCATTTGGCCCTTCAAGCCTGCTCTGCTCTTCAATATGATCATGGCTGATCATCCAACTCAGTATCCTATTCCCACTTCCTCCCCATTCCCTTTAATTCCTTTATAAGAAACACATCCAACTCCTTCTTGAACACATTCAATGTTTCGGCCTCAACCACTTTCTGTGGCAGAGAATTCCACAGGCTCCCTGCTCGCTGTTGAAGACATTTCTAGTCATCTAAGCCCTAAAAGGCCCGCCACATTTTAAAACTGTGTCCTCCAGTTCTGGTATTCCCTGGTCATTAGGAACATCCTTCCTGTGTGTATGCTGTCTAGTCCTGTTAGAGTTTTATAGGTTTCAATAAAACACAACATCACTGCGGACCCTGGGCACCAGACTCCTCAAGGGTCTTCCGATTGGGCAGTGAGACGTGGTTGAGATGCAATGAGGGCTATGTGCAAGGTCACACCAGGAGTACAGAGAGCTCACCTTCACCCCACCTTACCTCCCACACACCAAGGCAGAAGGCAAGCTGGTAAATTTCCTGACTTGATAATAGGCTTCGCCAGCTAAGAACACTCTTTCCAGGTTCGGGAAGCCTGCTCTTGTTGCCTGTTTCCTTAAATGCCACAGTTTGTAATTGTATCTATTAACTTCAGTTGCCTTTTTGTAGTTTTTCATGATGACTAAAGAGACAATAAATGTCAAAGGTGAGGAGCAACGCTCAGAGAAAATGTAAGAATGAAGAGCAGGAGTAGATCTCATCTCGGCCACAACTCCACTCTCCTGCTGCTCCCCATAATCTTTCAACCCATTACTAATTAAAATATCAGCCCAGCTCCTCCTTAAATTTACTCAATATCCCAGCATCCACCACACTCTGTGGGAGGGAATTCCATGGATTCATGACCCTTTGAGAGAAATAATTCCTCCTCACACCTGTTTTAAATGTGTCATCCCCTTATCCTAAAATCATGGCCCATCGTTTCAGGTTGCGCCACATGAGGAAACATCTGCTCTGCATCTACTTTAGCATTTTATCTCAATTCAACTGAATCTCGCCCTCTTCGAATCTGTGGAAACAGGGCTGTTCGGCTCAACAAGTCTGCACTGACCCTCAGAGCATCCCAACCAGACCCATCCCCCATAACCCACCTAAGCTACACACCCCTGAACACTACGGGCAATTTAGCACGGCCGATCCACCTGAACCCACACATCTTTGGGCTGTGGGAGGAAACCGGAGCACCCGGAGGAAACCCACACAGACGCGGGGAGAATGTGCAAACTCCACACAGACAGTCACCCAAAGATGGAATCAAACCTAGTACCCTGGTGCTGTGAGGCAGTAATGTTAACCACTGAGCCACCGTACTGTACCAAACCTCCCACCGTCTAAACACGCGCAGGTTAGGGAGGATTCGCCATGCTTAAAAATTGCCTGCAATGTGCAGCTTAGGTTGAAATGTGTTCATTGCCCTGGGGACTCTCTGTGCAGAGAAAGAACAATATGGAGTTTAAAGTGATCCTCACAATTAAACACTTGACTGCCTAATTGATGAATTTTGAAGTTCATGTTAGTGTTTCTGAAATAACTACAGCGAAAGGCCAGTATTCCATCACTAAGTCACCCTTGATTTACACCAGCATTGCACATGACATTGGCCCTAGCTCAGAGCTGACTCCTAGAGTGAACAGAACCTCTGAGATTCCCTTTTACATCAGCCAGAGCTCCCTGATTGGACCAGGTTAACAGCTCCAATCTGGGAATTCATATTCTACGAGATCCAGCTGGCTGACTTCACTCCAGTTCTATCCTGGCAGTAGTTTGTTTGTTTCAAATTACAGGTTTCCTTTTTAGTAGTCTGCCTGAAGGCTCCTGTCAGCCGAAAACTAAGGTAGTCAGGGAGAATGGCAGCCATTTTGTCACTAGGTTGGGAACGATTGTGTTCATCACCCACTTTCCTCCTCCCCCATGGCTACGATTCCTGATTTCTAGTCATCTCCTCGACCTCTAACCCATTGTGAGGAAGATTTACCGTGTTTTCATCCAAACAGAAACTTCAAAACTTAAAGAAAAGGTGGAGCTAACTTTAAAACAAATCAGCAAACTGGGTTAGGTGGAAGCTCTAAGAATCTTGGTTAAATCACCGAGATATCATTAAAGAATACTGCTACACTTCCATTGGCTGATGATATAAAAATGTTCCTCTGTCATTCTGCACGCAAACGTGTTTATTTTTTAAAATTTCTTTCTTTGTACAGAGGCAGCCCTGACACAGCAAGTATTTATTCCCAACCCCAGTTGTTCTTAAGGAGGTAGCGATGAGTACTTAGCTCTTGTATGCTGAGTTACGCTGTAGTGGCGTCAGGTCATGCAGAACTGAACCTTGAGTCTGTGAGGTTCCAGAAGAGAGGTTTCTCTCTATTTTTGTGCTTCATTCGGTCACAAATGTGTCAATCACTGGCAAGGTAAACAATCCTTATCCATCCCTTGAAAATGAGCACAGTTTTTGAGTCAGCCGTGTAGCTGTGTATCCGGAGTCACATGTAGGCCAGACCCAGTAAGGACGGCAGGCTTCCTTCCCTAAACCAGAAGACAATCGAGAACAGTTATCATGATTGCTGACACATCCTCATAGGTATCTAGCTTCCTCACAGCCTGGGTTTGCAGAGTTTGGAACTGTTCTGGCTTTGCACACCAACACTGCGAGTTAAAATTGCATGGAATCTTCATGGTGGGAGATGGCTCCTCAGCCCATTTGTACAGTAATTCAATCGGCCCCATTTTCCTCATGACCTGCAAGTTTATTCCTTCAAGTGCTCACCTAATGTCCTCCTGAAGTTACTTATTGTTTCCACTAGCACCACCCTCTCACATCTCTTTCCCAAACGCTCCCTCTCATCTTATACATTCAGAGAATGGGAACAAATGCTCTTTGTTAACCAGATCTAAAGCGATCATAATATTGTACACCTCTATCAAATCAGCCCTCAATCTCCTTCACTCAACCAAGATCAACTCTGACTTGTCTCTCCTTTCCTTGTAGCTGAAATCCTCCATTCCTGGAATCATTTTCTTAAATTTCCTCTTAGAGACCTTCCCATCTTCCTAAAAGTGCCCTGAACGTAACTGATGGTTTACAAAGGTTCAGCATAAATTCAGCGCAAATTTCTTGTTTTTGTACTCAATAACTTTATTTACAATTCAAAATCCCAAATGTTTTGCTTGTTACGGTCTCAATACATCCTCCCGCCTTCAAAGATCGAGGTACATGAACAATCTCTTGCTCAGCCTCTCTTCTACCCTCTGCTTCATCAAGATGTGCGATTTAGCCTGTGTTGCGTCTCTCCCGATTCCTTTTGCCAAAATGCATCGCCTCACTTTTCTCTGTATTAAATACCATCTGTCCCTTTTATTAGATTCCATCTGCCATGTATCTGCCCATTCTCCTAGCCTTTCGGAGTGCTGTTCCAGCTGATTAGTGACACCCTGACCGTCCGTCACGCTTCTGAAGTTTGTTACCGTTGGCAACTTCTGAAACGTTAATTTGTATTCCAATCTGAAATGAATTTGTATAAACAGCAAAGTAAAAGCAGTGGTCCGAAAGTGGAATCTGGAGGTCTGATACGCAACTTGTCTTGTGTAATTGACAAGGAGAAGTTTCAATATATCTGTGTAATTGAACTTTGAGACTGTTTGTGTCTTCTGTGAGATTGGAGTCGATGTGATGGCAGGATGCTTCAGGGACAATAGCCGTGCCTCTTAAAGCTGCAGGTTGGGGGTTCAAACCTTATCTAGGACCCAGGAATTAGAACAGTTCAGTGTTGTTTCTGGCTGGTGCGGACATAGTCATACAGCACAGAAACAGACGCTTCAGTCCAACCAGTCCATGCAGAACATAATCCCAAACTAAACTAGTCCCACCTAGCCCCTCCTGGCCCATATCCCACCAAATTTTTCCAGTTCATGTTCTTATCCGAATGTCCTTTAAACATTGTACTTGTACCCTCGTCCACCACTTCCTCTGGGGGTTCATTCCGCAAGCGAACTACCTTCTGTGTAAAAAAATTGCCCTCGTATCGTGTTTAAACCTCTCTCCTCTCATCTTAAATATGTGCCCCCTTGTCCTGAAATCCCCCCATCCTTGGGTAAAAACATCTACCATTAACTCTATCTGTACCCCTCATGATTTTATAAACCTGCATAAAGTCACCTCTCAATAGGCCAAAGGGCCGTTTTCTGTGCTGCAGGTCTCTATGTTATTAGACTTCTGAATGGACCACTTAATTTTTAAACTTAATGTTGATCTTCTCTGCAGCCATAACATTGCACTCCTCGCTTTGTTCTATTACCCTAATTCAGTTTGTATGATATGATCTGCCTGCACTGGACGCAAAACAAAACTTTTCACTGTATGTAGGTACATGTGACAATAATAAATCAAAAAAAGACTAAACTTGGCATCGATTGCAATGTTCAATTGATGTCTTTATTTGCCCTAGTTTGCTGGATATACTGTTCGCTAGAGGACAGACCTCTTTCCAGCACGCCTCCCTTGAGTGTCAACAGCATTTCTAATTAACTGACCAATTCTTCATTTATAGTCCCTTGCTGAGTGCCAATTAGCTACCCTGTAGCTAATAAAGCAATAGTGACTGAAATGGCTTGTCAGCTGTAAAGTGAATTGGGACATTCCGAGGAGGCGAGAGCTATTGTATATGAAGCTTCTGTTCTTATTTGTTTTCTTTCTTCCATTGGCTCCTCCATTTTAAAGTGCTCCAACCTGCATCCAAACGGCTTTGTAGCCTCAACCCCATTCTTATCACCGTAATGTTGTCTCGTTCCTCCCTAAAACAAGTTAGACAACTCCAACCAGAATGTTATAAAAGTATTTGCCCAGGGGTCCCACAATACCGAGGCCGTCAAATCAATACAGATATGAACTGGTAGCAATGCGACACAGTCCCAACTTCATCAGGAAACAAGTTACGGAGGCCTTTACTACAAGACAATACTATCTCTAACAAAAACCGAAAGAACTGCGGATGCTGTAAATCAAGACCAAAAACAAAGTTGCTGGAAAAGCTCAGCAGGTCTGGCAGCATCTGTAAAGTAAAAAACAGAGTTAACCTTTTGGGTCCGGTGACCCTTTCTCGGAACTCAGAAGACAGTTGCTGCCAAACCTGCTGAGTTTTTCCTGCAACTGTGTTTTTGTTCTTGCATACTATCTCTAATCCTATTCGCCCCCTAAAGCTTCCAATACTTCCCGAGTTCATTGTGGATTTGCGTAGCCACTCTCCCTCTGTCTCTCTGTGGGTCTGTGAAGCTGCTTTCTCTCTTTCCCTCCCTCCCCCCATCTCTCCCTCTCCCTCTCTCTCTCTCTCTCTCCGGACAGTCAGCGGGTTTCTGCCTTTGGCCGTGCTGGGCTCCTCAGAAGGTCCAAGACAGCAGTCTGCAGTTGAACCCTTTTTTTATATCATTTTTGATGGTTTTCTGGAACTTTCTCAAGTTCTGACCAATCAGAGAAATACACTTAATAGTTTGGAACAGCGTCAATCATTTAGAAGGCTTGGTACTGTTAGTTTCTTTTGTGTAGCAGGACCCGGTGCCTTTCTGTCTGGGCCCACCTTTGTTTATTGGTAAATTGTTGGGAGTATGTCCATCCAGGATAACTGTTGCCTTCTATGTTATGCTAATATAATTAGCCTTTGGTGCTGCTGTGTTTGCACTGATGTGTAGGATTTGTGATTTCAGAGTTTTACTTGGCCAATATACCCAACATCCCTTGCTGTTTGACCAAGTTAGCAGTCTATCTTGTGTTTTAGCAGCCAGGAGGCTGCCACAGTGACTTCTTTCTGCCTGAACACCCTTTGGCTTCCTGGCTATTCCGAGTGCCTCAGCTCTAGGGGGTTATGCCTCAAGCTGTCCAGTTCTTAAGCATTGGAATTACCTTTCAGAAATCTTCCTGCATCAAGCCCAGCTCATGCCTCTTTTATAAGGGTCTACAGGCAGTTGTGCTGTAACGCATGTTTTGTTAACATGCATTGGCTGTAAAGTGATTGATGAATAGTGGATGCTGTTTGGATAATGTAAACTTT
Source organism: Stegostoma tigrinum (assembly GCF_030684315.1). Classification (NCBI taxonomy): domain Eukaryota; kingdom Metazoa; phylum Chordata; class Chondrichthyes; order Orectolobiformes; family Stegostomatidae; genus Stegostoma; species Stegostoma tigrinum. Next base: position 10,655,505 of record NC_081391.1, read on the forward strand.
CTGCTGTACAAGTATCGTGATTTTCTCCAGTGATTTATCTATCACACGATTTTCTACAGTGCAAGGTCACAGAAGAATACAATTATTACGTTACAGGGGAACAACCTGTACTTCTTTGCTGAAGGAGATAATGGGAACTGCAGATGCTGGAGAATTCCAAGTTAATAAAATGTGAGGCTGGATGAACACAGCAGGCCAAGCAGCATCTCAGGAGCACAAAAGCTGACGTTTGATGAAGGGTCTAGACCCGAAACGTCAGCTTTTGTGCTCCTGAGATGCTGCTTGGCCTGCTGTGTTCATCCAGCCTCACATTTTATTATCTTGCTATTCTTTGCTGAAGGGTCTGGTTGTCTCTCCTCAGCCGTTACATTTGATGTGCCTCAACAGGCCATTGCCACATCAAAGGTGCTACATACATCTGTGAAAGTTGTCACCGTACCCTGCTGCTTTTAATGGAGTGACACTCAATGGAGACCATCATGAGGGAAATGTCTGCATTTATGTGGTGACATTTGTGACCACAAGACACTCCACCCAGTTTCAAAGCAAACATGGCATTTTGAAGGGTCCTCACTTCGCACTTTTGTAAGAGCTAAGAGAGCGAGGTTCCGAATGTGAGTTTGCTCACTGAGCTGGAAGGTTCATTTTCAGACGTATCGTCACCTTTTTTTTATTTGAAAAAATATACTTTATTCATAGAATGTACAACAAATAAAACATTTATACACCTACCCAGACATGCAAGCCACTCCGGGTTACCCAAGGGGTACTTACACCAACTAAAGGAAAAAACAAAGCAAAGAAAACACCCCGGCAGTCGTCACCCCGCACAGTCCCCGTTGGCCCCCTGACCAGTTGGGGAAGGTGCCAGCTGGGCCCAGTTACCCGTTTTTCTATTCTGGACAAGGGGTTTCATACGGTGGTCTTTCCCCACCGCGCCTTGGCAGCGGCTGCCCCAAGCTTTAGCGCGTCCCTCAGCACGTAGTACTGGACCTTGGAGTGCGCCAGTCTGCAACACTCGGTCGGGTCAGTTCTTTCAGCTGGCAGACCAGAAAGTTGTGGGCAGACCAAAGAGCGTCTTTCACCACATTGATGGTCCTCCAGGCGCAGTTGATGTTGGTCTAGGTGTGCGTCCCGGGACACAGCCCGTAGAGCACGGAGTCCCGCGTCACGGAGCTGCTCAGGACGAACCTCGACAAATACCACTGCATCCCCCTCCAGACCTCCTGCGCATAGGCACACTCCAGAAGGAGGTGATAGGCAATCTCGTACCCCACGTAGCCGGCTTGAGGGCAGCGTGCGGTGGCGCAGAGATTCCGGGCATGCATAAAGGATCTCACTGGCAGAGCCCCTCTCACCGCCAGCCAAGCAATGTCCTTGTTTGAAAGTTCTGGCGATGAGGCATTCTGCCAAACGACTTTGGCAGTCTGCGTGGGGAACCACACGACGGGATCCATCCTCTCCTTTCCCCGAAGGGTCTCAAGGATACTACGTGCTGACCACTGCCTGACGGCCTTGTGGTCAAAGGTGTTTCCTTTCAAAAATTTCTACACGAAGAACAGGTGATACGGGACGGTCCAACGACTCGGAGCGTTCCGCGGCAACGAGGCCAGGCCCATTCTTCGCAACACCGGGGACAGGTAGAACCTCAGTAAGTAGTGACACTTGGTGTTTGCGTACTGAGGATCTACGCACAGCTTGATGCAGCCGCACACAAAGGTAGCCGTCAGGGCGAGGGTGGCGTTCGGTACGCCCTTTCCCCCATTTTCCAGGTCTTTCTACATGGTGTCCCTGCGGACCCAGTCCATCCTCGATCCCCGAATGAAGCAGAAGATGGCCCGGGTGACTGCAGCAGCGCAGGTCCAGGGAATAGGCCAGGCCTGCGCCACATACAACAGTAGCGAAAGCCCCTTGCACCTGACAACCAGGTTCTTACCTGCGATGGAGGGGGACTGGAGCGTCCACCTGCCCAGCTTCTGCTTCAGTTTGGTGATACATTCCTCCCAAGTCTTAGTGCACACCCCAGCTCCACCGAACCAAACACCCAGCACCTTCAGGTAATCTGTCCTGACGGTGAAGGGCATGAAGGAGCGGTTGTCCCAGCTCCCGAAGAACATGACCTCGCTCTTAACCCTACTGAATTTGGCACCCGAGGCCAGGTCAAACGGATGTCCAACAGCCTACTCACTGACCGACGATCAGTGCAGAAGACGGCGACGTCGTCCATGTACAGGGAGGTCTTGACCTGAAGGCCTCCGCTGCCTGGGATAGTCACGCCCTTCAGGCTCAGGTCCTTCCTGATGGATGCGGCGAAGGGCTCCACACAGCACACGAACAAGGCAGGAGAGAGCGGGCAGCCCTGCCTGACTCCAGATCTGACGGGAAAACTGTCTGATTCCCACCCGTTGATCGAGACTGCGCTAACGATGTTGGCGTAGAGCAGCCAGATCCAATTGCGGATGCCCTTCCCGAACCCCAATTTGGAGAGGACGTCCCTCATGTAAGCATGAGAGACCCTGTCGAAGGCCTTCTCCTGGTCCAGGCTGACGAGGCAGGTGTCCACCCGCCTGTCCTGCACGTAGGCAATCGTATCCCTGATGAGCGCGAGGCTGTCAGCGATCTTCCTGCCCGGCACAGCACAGGTTTGGTCAGGGTGAATCACCGACTCCAGGACAGACCTGACCCGGTTGGCTATGACCTTGGCCAGGATTTTGTAGTCCACGTTCAAAAGTGAAATGGGACGCCAATTCTTAATTTCTTCCCTCTCCCCCTTCCTCTTGTAAATGAGGGTGATGATGCCCTTCCTCATGGACTTGCACATTTCCCCTGCCCGAAGCGCACTATCGTACACCTCCAGCAGGTCCTGGCCGACCTGGCCCCACAGAGCGAAATACAGCTCGACTGGTAAGCCGTCGCCTCCGGGAGTCCTATTCCTCTCCAAGGACTTGAGGGCTCTGGTCAGCTCGTTCAGGGATATCAGCCGGTCCAGCCACTCCCTCATGCCGTCGTCTAAGACCTCCGTGATAGATGACAGGAACGACTCGGAGGCCGTGCTGTCCGTGGGCTTTGTGTCGTACAGTCCGGCATAGAAGGATCTGCTGATCCTCAAAATGTCGGACCGAGACGTCACCGAGCCGTCGTCCTCCTTCAGCCGGCTAAGCACAGAGCTCTCTTTGTGCACCTTCTGAAAGAAGAAATGCGAACACGTCTCGTCCTGCTCCACGGAGCGGACCCTGGACCGGAAGATTATCCTGGAGGCCTCCGCGGCAAAGAGCGAGGCTTGCTGGCCCCTCACCTCGCAGAGGTCCTCCGTGACATCGACCCCCATCAACTGCAGAAGGAGCAAGTCCTGCACCCTTTTCTGGAGTCGCGACAGCTTTCCCCGCCTCTCTCTTGCCTTCTGAACACCTTCTGAAAGAAGAAATGCGAGCACGTCTCGTCCTGCTCCACGGAGCGGACCCTGGACCGGAAGATTATCCTGGAGGCCTCCGCAGCGAAGAGCGAGGCTTGCTGGCCCCTCACCTCGCGGAGGTCCTCCGTGACATCGACCCCCATCAACTGCAGAAAGAGCAGGTTCTGCACCCTTTTCTGGAGTCACAACATCTTTCCCCGCCTCTCTCTCGCCTTCCGAACACCCTTGAGGACAAAGAACCTCTTGATGTTCTCCTTCACCATCTCTCACCAGTCGCCTGGAGAGTCAAAGAGGGGTTTCACAGTTCTCCAACCAGCGTAATCCCTCTTAAGCTCCTCGACGTTCTCTGGGGTCAACAGAGTCGTGTTGAGCTTCCACGTCCCCTTGCCGGCCTGCTGGTCGTCCTGTAAGTGACAGTCGGCCAGCAGGAGGCAGTGGTCAGAGAAGAACACCGGCTCAATGCCGGTGGACCTGACCGAGAGCGCCCGTGACACAAACAGGAAGTCTATCCTTGAGCGAATAGACCCGTCTGGCCGCGACCAGGTGTACCTCCGCTGCGCTCCGTCTGCAGGGGTGCTGAAGACGTCTAGCAGCTTGGCGTTCTTCACCGTGCCCATCAGGAATCTGGACGTGACGTCCAGGTGACTCCCCCGACCCGCTGTCCCCACGCCAGATCTTCTATCTGCATCGATGATGCAGTTGAAGTCTCCGCCTAGGATGACCGGCCTGGACGTAGCCAGCAGGGGTGGAAGCCGCTGCAGGACGGCCAACCGCTCACTCCGTACCGCTGGGGCGTACACGTTGATCAGCCTCAGGGGAGCGTTCCTGTAGAGGACGTCAGCCACTAGGAGGCGCCCCCCCACCACCTCCTGAACTTGAGAGATGGTGAAGTTGTGCCCCCGCAGCAGAATAGCCAGGCCCGAGGAGCGACAGTCGTTACCCCCCGACCAGATCGAAGGCCCACAGGTCCAGGCGCCGGACCAATTCCCGTACCTGCCGAGGTGAAGTATCCCGCACTCCTGCAGAAACAGGAGGTCCGCCTCGATGGTGGTCAGGCAGGCCAAGGTGGACACACGTCTTGCGGTGGACTTGACGCTGCGCACATTAATGCTCGCAACTTGTACCCCCATTGTGGGCAGTGACCGCAGTACCCTCCCCAAGTCCAAGGTCCAGCCCCTCCATCTGTCCCTTCATGCCCATTGCCCGGCTGAACTGCCGGATGCTCTCCGGGCTAAGGAAACCGTCCGTGCTGCCTTCCGGGTGGCATCCCCCCCGTCGGGGGTATGGAGGCAGGAGAGTCCGGCTCTGGGTCAGGCTGGGGACACGCTGTTTCCTCCTTCCGGCCTGGAAGTTCCGGGGGCCCTCCAGGGCCCCAGCGGCACGTGACTGGGTGTCGGAGGGAGCCTAAGGATGCCTCCTGTCACCTGCAAGCGGGGTGCTGCTTTCCTTCTCCCTTGAGATCTTTAGCTTTTGCTTTGGGCGGGCTCCCTCCGAATCTCCCTCGTCAGAGGAGCTCTTATAGCCCCCTTGTAGCTGCCTCATCCCGCCTGATGGTTGCGGTTCCTGGGCCCGCCGACGCGCCTTCCTCCTCACTTTCCGTACTGTCGTCCACTCCCCTGAGTTGCCTGTCGCCGCCTCCATCGACTCTGGGTTGTCATGGGGGGAGCGGAGCCTGCAGGGGCGCTTTGCTGGCCTCGGGTCCGTCCTGCGGGGCTGGGCCCTCCTGCACGGCCTGGCCCTCCTGCACATTAGTGGGGTCCTTGCTGGGCCCTGGTGCCTTCCTCTCCTCCGGGGGGGCTGGCCCCGCATTGCCCCTGCCGGCGACCTGGGCGTAGGTGGTCCCCCGCCGCGGGCATGCCCTTTAGAGGTGGCCCGCTTCCCTGCAAATGTTGCAACTTTTTTCTTGTGGGCAACCCTTTGCAAGGTGTCCCTCCTCCCTGCAGTTCCTGCAGATGGTGGCTTTGCAGTCGGCCGCCACGTGACCTGACCTACCACAGGCATGGCATGCTTTAGGTTGCCCTGCGTAGGTCAGGTAGCCCCTGCTTCCGCCGATCGCGAAGCTGGACAGTGGGTGTACGACATTCCCGTCCGCGCCCATCCTCAGCGTCACCTTGACCTGCCTCTTACTCGCCCAGATGCCAAAGGGGTCCATGATGTCAGTGAGGTCCCCTTCCACGTTCACGTACCTTCCAAGGAAGGTCAGGACATCAACTGCTGGCACATGCGGGTTGTACATATGTACAGTCACCATACGGCTCCTCTGCGCTGGCATCACAAACAGCGGGACAGTGGTCAGTACAGAGAGGGGGCCCTCACCTCCTTTCTCCTTGAAAACCTCCAGGAAGTGCTCACAAAGCTTGGCACTCCGGAAGGTCACATCGTAAAAACCTCCTCCGGGGAAATCCTGCAGGCAGTAAATGTCCGCAGCAGCGAACCCCCAACAGTCCAACAGGACACTCTTCACGAAGAAGGTGCGGTCCACAGGTGCACCTTCATCTACCTTCTTCATGGAAACACGGATGGTGTTCCGCACCCCCTGACCTGGGGCACGAGCACTCACCGCAGCCATCGTTGCAGGTTGGCTGCTCCCCTGAACCAGCGTTAGGCCGAAGCCAGCATTAAGATCCACTGGTCGCAAGGGTGCACAGCCAACCCGACGTCTTCCTTCCACCTCCAACACAGTCGCACTCTCCTCCTCTCCGTCCACAAAAGAGTGGGTCTTTATTTTGTTCCAGATGTAAGCTGGTTCACTGAGCTGGAAGGTTCGTTTTCAGACGTTTCGTCACCATTCTAGGTAACATCGTCAGTGAGCCTCCAGTGAAGCGCTGGTGTTATGTCTCGCTTTCTATTTATTTGTTTAGGTTTCCTGGGATTGGTGATGTCATTTCCTGTGTTGGTGATGTCATTTCCTGTTCTTTTTCCCAGAGGGAGGTAGATGGGCTCCAAATCTATGTGTTTGTTGATGGAGTTCCGGTTGGAATACCATGCTTCTAGGAATTCTCGCATGTGTCTCTGTCTGGCTTGTCCCAGGATGGATGTGTTGTCCCAATCAAAGTGGTGTCCTTGCTCATCTGTATGTAAGGATACCAGTGATAGTGGGTCATAGGGCGAGGTTTAGATGTTATGATGGCTCAGTGGTTAGCTCTGCTGCCTCACAGTGCCAGGGGCCTGGGTTTGATTCCAGCCTTGAGCACTAGTCTGTGTGCGGTTTGTAGGTTCTCCCTGTGTCCTAAGTCCACAGATGTGCGGCTTAGATAAATTGGCAGATCTGATTGCAGGCTCAACTGCAGTTTGCTTCCTACACTGACATCCTTTTGACTCTTTCGTCACTCTAAATCAGCCTTAAAAATATTCAATGACCCAGCCTCCACTACACTCTGGGAAAGATAACTCTACAAACTAATGACCACCCGAGATAAAACAAAAAGCCTTCTCATCACCATTTTTATTGAAAAATCCCTCATTGAAAACATATCCTCTCATTATTCATCCTCTCATGTCCTGTAGGTTCTTCCATTTTTTAAATAAAATCACCTCTCATACTGTCCAAGATAATAAAATGTGAGGCTGGATGAACACAGCAGGCCAAGCAGCATCTCAGGAGCACAAAAGCTGACGTTTCAGGCCTAGACCCTCTCTGATGAAGGGTCTAGGCCCGAAACGTCAGCTTTTGTGCTCCTGAGATGCTGCTGGGCCTGCTGTGTTCATCCAGTCTCACATTTTATTATCTTGGAATTCTCCAGCATCTGCGGTTCCCATTATCTCTCGTACTGTCTAACTTGTCCAACATTTCCTCATGAGGTAACCCGAGGAAGCTTCAATGAGCTCCTTCTGATGCTATTACGTCATTTTTCAAGTAAGGGAACCAGAAATGTTCACAGTGGGCCGGGGGACCTGGAGCTGCATGTATATAATCCTTTAACACTTGTGTCACATATAGACAGGGTGGTTTAAAGGCATTTAGCATGCTTTCCTTCATTACTCAGTCCCTGAAGTATAGGAGGTGCGAGCTGAGGTTGTGTAGGATGTTGGTGAGGCTGCTCCTGGTATGTTGTTCCCAGTTCTGGTTGGCCAATTACAGGAAGGATACTATTAAGCTGGATAGGATGCCGAAGAGATGTACTGTGACATTCCCGGATACGGAAGGTTTGAGTTATCAAGAAAAGCTGAATAGGCTGGGATTTGTTTCACTGAAACGTAGGAGGTTGGAAAGTTTATACAATTATGGCAGGTATTAATAGAGTTAATGGTAGTTGTCTTTTTCCGAGGATGAAGAATTTTAAGACCAGTGGGAGCATTTGAAAGGGGAGACAAGAGTGGCTTAAATAAGTCATGAGGGGCAAATTTTTTACACAGAGGGTGGTTTGCGTGTGGAATGTACTTCCAGAGGAAGTGGTGGGTGTGAGAACAGTTATAACATTTAAAAGACATTTGGACAAGTACATGAATAGGAAAGGTTTGGTGGGATATGGATCAGGAGCAGGAATCTGGGGCTAGTTTAGTTTGGGATTATGGTCAACATGGGCTGGTTGGACCGAAGGGTCTGTCTGCGAGCTGTATGGCTCTGTGCCTGCATATGGTCTCAACAATGCCACATACAATTGCAAAATCTCCCGCTTCTGTATTCTATCCGCCTTACAATCAAACCTTTATCTACAATAATATGCTACCCCTTGCACCACAGGTTCTTATTTTGTGCTGGAACTTCAGCATCTTTGGACAAGGTAGAGTAGTGGAGAGCCAGGCAGAGAGAGGTGGAGTGAAGACACAGTTGAGAGTACTCCTTCAGTGGACTCCTTCTGAAATTGCAAGTTGATGAACCTTTGGGAGTGTGGACCCCTCATCTCGACCTGTCCTTGGCTGCACAGCCGTGCTGACGCTCACATAGGCTGGTCTTTGAAGAATGGTCACTTGTCAGTGATATTAGAATGGCACCATGTTCCAGCGTAGGGAGTCAGTTACCTAGATGGATGGTTTGCGATACATACACGCAAACAGCGTGGGTTCAATTCTGGTGCTGCCTGAGGACACCATGAAGGACCATCTTACCCCTTGCCTCAGGAACGATTATTCTCTGATTAAACCACCGCCAGTCTGTCTCTCTTCTGAGCAGTCCTGTGCTTCAGGAGATCCACGGTGACTTCACCCTTTACCCCCGTAAGAGACAACTCCTTCACAGATGCTGCCATACCTGCTGAGCTTTTCCAGCAACTTTGTTTTTGCTCCTGATTAACAGCTTCGGCAGTTCCTTTGGTTTTTTATTTAACATATGCACAGAGTCTAGGAACCCTGAAGCACTTTATAGCCAATGAAGTACTCACTAGAAATGCAGTTACAGAAATAATGTTAAAAAAAAGGTCCAAAGATGTGCAGGTAGGGCAGGTTAGCCATGGGAAACAGGGAATATGGGGATAAGGTAGAGGACATGGGTCTGGTGGGATGCTCTTCAGAAGTCCAGTACAGCCTCAATGGGCTGAGTGGCCTTTTTCTGCACTGAAGAGATTCCAAATAAGTAATGTAATTATTTCCATCATAAATTTTGTTATCATTTTTAAGCATTAAAATCAATCCTTACATGCATGACTATATCAGAGAGCATTATTACACATTTGCGCAACTGGAATGTTAGAGCATTGTGTCAATTCAAAATGACTTTGGAATTGCTTCAGAGAGCAATATATATTTGATTTCAGAAAAATGCAGAGGGAACCCTATTTCCTGCAGGAACTTTCCTTATATTTCATACAATGCTTTAAAATGTCTCTTCCGCAATGTAGTTCAAGCTTCACCTCTGTGTGGTTTGGTCTCTTTGAGGCACCACACCAGGCCTAACTAATCAAGCACTGCAAAATCAATAATAAACTGACAAAGATAGATTGAATAGCCCAAGGTCTTTTCCCCAGGGTAGGGGGGTCCAAAACTAGAGGGCACAGGTTTAAGGTAAGAGGGGAAAGATTTAAAAGGGGCATTCTTTTTATACAGAGGAGGACGAGAATTCTGAGGGTCTTGCGGAGTGTGTGTGAAAAAACTGTTCTTTCTAGTAGGAGAAAATAAGGAGGGATTTGACTGTACCGTCCGCTTACCTTTCAGTTTCTTTCCTTTGTTTTCAAGAGAAGGAAAAGAGAGAAGGAAAATCTTTATTTTCAGACAAGGTCATGAGTCTTTAGAACTTACTTCGTCAATGGTGGTGGAAGCAGGGTCTTTAGATACTTTAACACTGGTGATCGATCCTTGATAAGCAGGGGAGTGCAAGGTTATCATGGGCAGGTGGAAAGCATAAAAAAGAAGCTGCTTTATCCTCTGACTATCAATTCGATTCCCTTTTCTTACCGTCTCCTTTCAATGTGTTCAGCTGTTTGGAATTCTCTAGAGACATAACTAACCATGAGCTGATGCAGTGTATTGGAGGCAAGAGAATGCCTGACAAGCTGCAATTGTTCCCCAAGGATTGGCTCGAAGTTTGTGAGAGGGTTTACTTTAAAATGACGTCGTGAGTCTTGTTCCAGTCTCTTCACTTGGCTGGGCTGGGCCACGTGGGGTCCTTCTCATTCATAGAGTCATACAGCACAGAAACAGACCCTTTGGTCAAACTCGTCCATGCTGACCAAGTATCCCAGGCTTAACTAGTCCCATTTGCCTGCATTTGGCCCATATCCCTCTAAATCTTTCCCATTCATGCACGTGTCCAAATGTCTTTTAAACGTTGTAATTGTGCCAGCCTCTACCACTTCCATACACTCATCCTCCTCTGCATAAAAAGAATGCCCCTTTTAAATCTTTCCCCTCTTACCTTAAACCTGTGCCCTCTAGTTTTGGACCTCCCTTCCCTGGGGAAAAGACCTTGGGCTATTCAATCTATCTTTGTCAGTTTATTATTGATTTTGCAGTGCTTGATTAGTTAGGCCTGGTGTGGTGCCTCAAAGAGACCAAACCACACAGAGGTGAAGCTTGAACTACATTGCGGAAGAGACATTTTAAAGCATTGTATGAAATATAAGGAAAGTTCCTGCAGGAAATAGGGTTCCCTCTGCATTTTTCTGAAATCAAATATATATTGCTCTCTGAAGCAATTCCAAAGTCATTTTGAATTGACACAATGCTCTAACATTCCAGTTGCGCAAATGTGTAATAATGCTCTCTGATATAGTCATGCATGTAAGGATTGATTTTAATGCTTAAAAATGATAACAAAATTTATGATGGAAATAATTACATTAATTATTTCAAAGAACTTGGCTTCAACAACAGGCCATGAACATCATAAACTCATAATACAATAAGGCACAGAACAAGTTTATTCAGTTATCCAGAACAACCCACACGATTGGGACCACCACCGACACTCAGCAGCAGCAGTGTGTACCATCTACAAGATGCACTGCAGAAATTCACCAAAAGATCCTCAGACAGCACCCTCCGAACCCACAACCACTTCCATCGAGAAGGACAATGGCAGAAAACACCCTGCAAGTTCCCCTCCAAGCCACTCATCATCCTGACCTGGAAATTTATCACTGTTTTTTCACTGTCGCTGGGTCAAAATCCTGAAATCCCCTCCCAAAGGGTCAACCCACAGCAGGTGAACTGCAGTGGTTCGAGAAGGCAACTCACCACCATCTTCTCAAGGGGGCAACTAGGGACGGACAATAAATGCTGAGCGCAGCCAGTGATGCCCACATCCCACAAATGACTGAAAAAGAAAGTTCATTATGACTCTCCTGCCTGCTTGGTACAGTTATATCACTCCTCCACTCTTGTTCTAGAAGCCTATGTTTAATTTTTCTGGCCATTTTCTATACTTATCTAACTCCATTTTGAAATCTCCTCTTGAATTGACCTGCTATATCTGTGGATGGTGAACTGATCATAAATGGCAGTTGAAGGGCAATGAAGGGTTTTGCAGAGTAGACACTGTGAGGATTCAGGAAGAGGAGCAAAAGTTGATAAAATGTGAGGGTGGATGAACACAGCAGGCCCAGCAGCATCTCAGGAGCACAAAAGCTGACGTTTCGGGCCTAGACCCTTCATCAGAGAGGGGGATGGGGAGAGGGTTCTGGAATAAATAGGGAGCGAGGGGGAGGCGGACTGAAGATGGAGAGAAAAGAAGATAGGTGGAGAGGAGAGTATAGGTGGGGAGGTAGGGAGGGGATAGGTCAGACCAGGGAAGACGGACAGGTTAAGGAGGTGGGATGATGTTAGTTGGTAGGAGATGGAGGTGTGGCTTGGGGTGGGAGGAAGGGATGGGTGAGAGGAAGAACAGGTTAGGGAGGCAGAGACAGGTTGGCCTGGTTTTGGGATGCAATGGGGGGAGGGGAAGAGCCGGGCTGGTTGTGTGGTGCAGTGGGGGAGGGGATGAACTGGGCTGGTTTTGGGATGCGGTGGGGGAAGGGGAGATTTTGAAGCTGGTGAAGTCCACATTGATACCATTGGGCTTCAGGGTTCCCAAGCAGAATATGAGCTGCTGTTCCTGCAACCTTCGGGTGGCATCATTGTGGCACTGCAGGAGGCCCATGATGGACATGTCATCTAAAGAATGTGAGGGGGAGTGGAAATGGTTTGCGACTGGGAGGTGCAGTTGTTTACTGCAAACCGAGCGGAGGTGTTCTGCAAAGCGGTCCCCAAGCCTCCGCTTGGTTTCCCCAATGTAGAGGAAGCCACACCGGGTACAGTGGATGAAGTATACCACATTGGCAGATGTGCAGGTGAACCTCTGCTTAATGTGGAAAGTCATCTTGGGGCCTGGGATAGGGGTGAGGGAGGAGGTGTGGGGGCAAGTGTAGCATTTCCTGCGGTTGCAGGGGAAGGTGCTGGGTGTGGTGGGGTTGGAGGGCAGTGTGGAGCGAACAAGGGAGTCACGGCGAGAGTGGTCTCTCCGGAAAGCAGACAGGGGTGGGGATGGAAAAATATCTTGGGTGGTGGGGTCGGATTGTAGATGGCGGACGTGTCGGAGGATGATGTGTTGTATCCGGAGGTTGGTGGGGTGGTGTGTGAGAACGAGGGGGATCCTCTTGGGGCGGTTGTGGAGGGGGCGGGGTGTGAGGGATGTGTTGCGGGAAATGCGGGAGACGCGGTCAAGGGCGTTCTCGACCACTGTGCAGGGAAAGTTGCGGTCCTTGAAGAACCTGGACATCTGGGATGTGCGGGAGTGAAATGCTTCATCGTGGGAGCAAATGCAGCAGAGGCGGAGGAATTGGGAATAGGGGATGGAATTTTTTCAGAAGGGTGGGTGGGAGGAGGTGTATTCTAGGTAGCTGTGGGAGTCGGTGGGCTTGAAATGGACATCAGTTACTAGCTGGTTGCCTGAGATGGAGACTGCGAGGTCCAGGAAGGTGAGGGATGTGCTGGAGATGGCCCAGGTGAACTGAAGGTTGGGGTGGAAGGTGTTGGTGAAGTGGATGAACTGTTCGAGCTCCTCTGGGGAGCAAGAGGCGGCGCCGATACAGTCATCAATGTACCGGAGGAAGAGGTGGGGTTTGGGGCCTGTGTAGGTGCGGATGCGGGACTGTTCCATGTACCCTACAAAGAGGCAGGCATAGCTGGGGCCCATGCGGGTGCCCATGGCCACCCCCTTAGTCTGTAGGAAGTGGGAGGAATCGAAAGAGAAGTTGTTGAGGGTGAGGACGAGTTCGGCTAGGCGGATGAGGGTGTTAGTGGAGGGGGACTGGTCGGGCCTGCGGGACAGGAAGAAGCGGAGGGCCTTGAGGCCATCTGCATGCGGAATACAGGTGTATAGGGACTGGACGTCCATGGTGAAGATGAGGTGTTGGGGGCCAATGAATTGGAAGTCCTGTAGGAGATGGAGGGCGTGGGTGGTGTCACGGACATAGGTAGGGAGTTCCTGGGCCAAAGGGGAGAAAATGGAGTCCAGACAGGTGGAGATGAGTTCGGTGGGGCAGGAGCAGGCTGAGACAATGGATCGTCCAGGGCAGGCAGGTTTGTGGATTTTGGGAAGGAATAGAAACGGGCCGTGCGGAGTTGGGGAACAATGAGTTTGGAGGCTGTGGGTGGGAGGTCCCCTGAGGTGATGAGGTCATGAATGGTGTTGGAGATGATGGTTTGGTGCTCGGGTGTGGGGTCATGAGCGAGGGAGCGGTAGGAGGTAGTGTCGGAGAGTTGGCGTTTGGCCTCGGCGATGTGGAGTTCAGTGCGCCATACTACCACTGCGCCACCCTTGTCTGCGGGTTTGATGGTGAGGTTGGGGTTGGAGCGGAGGGAGCGGAGGGCTGCCCGTTCTGCGGGGGAGAGGTTGGAGTGGGTGAGAGGGGTGGAGAGGTTGAGGCGGTTAATATCTCGACGGCAGTTAGAGATGTAGAGGTCAAGGGAAAGTAGGAGGCCTGGGGGTGGTGTCCAGGAGGAGGACTTGTGTTGGAAGCGGGTGAAGGGGTCAGTGGAGGGAGGGTTAGGTTCCCGGTTGAAGAAGTAGGCGTGGAGGCGAAGGCAGTGGATGACATTGATTTAATGTCACATCAGTGAAAAGAATCAGACAAAAGCTAGGGAGACATCCATATGTGCAACTCATTATCTACAATGCATTTGGTGGAAAGTGAGCTGGAGCGATGTTTGGTGATAATGTTTGAGAGCATACATGCTTAAAAAGGAAGAGAAAAATTGACTAAAGAGCATGAGTCTATAGATGTGAAGCTGTGACCAAAGAGCACGGTTTGGAGGAGAAAGTGGGGGAGTTTTGGACTGTTGCCATGTTTTATCAGTAGGCTGTATCCTTAATGATGTGTGCACAGATCTGGGTATCATTAAGTGCACCTCAACATTAGGCATCCTTCTGGCTCTGTTAGATTGTGCAATGGGGAAGCCATCGTGATAAGTATCGAGTTAAGTTTCATTCAAAGCATAATATTTGATGCGATGAATGTTGTGACACTTTGGCGAGAATGAAAGCTATTCATTCACGGGATGTGGCCATTGCTGGCCAGGCAGTCTTTATAGCCCATCCCTAATTGCCCCTGGAGCAGTTAAGAGTCAACCACATTGCTGTGGGTCTGGAGTCACATGTAGACCAGACCAGGTTAGGATGGCAGTTCCCTTCCCTAAAGGACATTAGTGAACAAGATGGGCTTCTCTGACCAGTGACAACGGTCATCTTAGATTCTTAATTCCAGATTGCTCTTTCAAAACGCTAGCAGAGGCAGAGTGGGCCAAATGACTTTCAGCTGTGCGATACGATACTATGATTGTAACCAGCCTCCACTAAAAGTAATAATGATAAAAGTAATGATAGGAAACTTGTGGCACAGTGGTATTGTCCTTATCTCTGGGACGGAAGGCCAGGGTTTATATACCATATGTTACAACACATTGATTAAAAATGTCTGCAATGAATAACAGCAGATGCCTATGGGGGGATGTTAGCCCCTAGCATGATAGAAACAAGGCAGAAGGCTGGTTAAAATGTGAATGGGGCACTTGCCTTCATGTGAGCTTGATTGGTTGCAGAAACATAGAAAGATTACTGACTGAGGGAATGCATTCAGCTTCTAATGTCCATGCAATTTCTCTGAGCAAGCTGCCCAGCTTGTCCCACATACTCTACTTTACCCTGGAAACCTCTGAGGTTTATCTCTTCAGAATTGTTTTTTAAATTCACCTACGGGATGTGGACCAGTATTCATTGCCTGCCCCTGGAAGGTTGGGGATGAGCTGGGTTCTGGAGCCACTGCACTTCCTGGGTTGCAGGTAGACAATGGCCATAAATCTTCCGAAAGCCATGGTTGGGCCTTACTGGATCATCTTCTCAGGCAGTGCATTCCAAACCCTAACCACTTGCTGTGCAGACAAAAATAGCTTCACCCCATGTCGTACTCTTTTTTTGTATGTTTTGCCCATTACCTGAGTCTAGCCTCAGCTGGGACCTCAGCAAAGATGCATACGCAGGTGTCAGTCAGGTACAGAAGCATTCGAGATATTTTCATGCCCGTTTGCATTTTTGTTTACTCCCGCAGATTTACTTGTTACAATCTTTCCAGCTCAGATGTTTTAGGATTGGGTGGGGGAGATGGTGGCCGTGGGAAGGGGAAGGGGCAGGGGAGAGGGTTCCTGTGATGAGTTGTGAAGCTTGACTTGGAGCCATCTGTCCTCAACCCACCCAGAATCATAGGGAACACGTCCCCTGTGTTTCTACAACTCACCCGTGTTTCAGCCAGCGCATCTCTGATCCACTTAGAATCCTAGAGATGTACAGCACAGACACCGAACCTTCGGCCGAACTCATCCAAACCGGCCAGATATCCTAAATTAATTTTCTCCCATTTGTCAACATTTGGTCCACATTCCTCTAAACCCTTCCCAAACACATACCCACCCAGGCGCCTTTTAAATATTGTAATTGTACCCGCCTCCACCACTTCCTCTGGCAGCTCGTTCCATACATGCACCACCCTCTGTGTGAAAAAGTTGCCCCTTAGGTCCCTTTGAAATCTCTCACCTCTCACATGCTATATGTTTTTGGGCTCCCTTACCTATGCAAGCCCCTCATGAATATGAATATACTTCTGCACTTTGGAGTACACAATCAGCTTTCGTTGGAATGTCACTGCAAAGACATGGTTGGAGAGGCACTCGGCTCATAATGGGGTTTGGCTGCATCTCACTCGACCTGGTAGCTGTAGGGTCACACGGCAGTGTAAGAAACCCTTTGGTCCATCTTGTCTATGCTGACCAGATTTCCCAAACTAGTCCCACTTGAGATAACACAGTGTGGAGCTGGCCAGGCAGCATCAGCGGAGAAGGAAAGCTGATGATTCGGGTTGGGACCTTTCTTCAGAAAGGGGGCAGGGGGAAGGGAGCTTGGAAATAAATAAAGAGAGGAGAGGTAGGTGGGATGGTGATAGGTGAGTGCAGGTAGGGAGCGGTGCAGATTGGTCCGTGTGTCGGGAGAAGAGAACATGGACAAGGTCCACTAGAGACCTGGTTGGTCATTAGTAACCCGGCTTGATACTTTCTGCTTGTTCTGGGATGCTTGTCTTTTAGCAATTTGACCCCTCAGTGAGCCCTTAACAGCTCACAGTGTTCTGTCCCAGCTTGCAGGCACAAAAGCCAGGTATCTCACTGTGCTAGTCAAACAGTGATCAGTTAAGGGGCTGAGCACCTCACTGTATGGCACCATGCCACCTCAGCATTGCAGCCTGCACCATATGCCAGGCAGTCGTCATGCCAAACAAACTGCAGGCAAATGGTCTTGTCTCCAAGCCTAAGTGGAGTAGTCCTCAGTCAGGTCCTTCAGGCAGTGGCTCTCAACGCAGTAACTGAAGGGTAGCCTCTGATATCTCACCAGGAGATGGAGCCCGAATGTTGGGATGCAGGGAGAGGAATTAGAATAGTGCAAGGCAGAGGGGCAACTTGATATATATAAGGGGGAGATGGCAGAGCATGGAAGGAAAAGGAGTATTGCAAGATGGGCGTGGAGTATGAGGAGGGGAGCAATCATTGCTTGATGCCCAGAATCCTGGCTCCATTGGAGAGGGCACAATGGGCTATTAGACCCAACATGTTCACTCGACGGGGACCGCAGGAGTCAGCTGGGCAGATGAGGATTTAGGAGAAGGGGTTGAGTACAAACCTGGGGAAACTCAAAGTCTATAGGATTGACAAGGAGAGGGGAATGTCTACTTTTGGGGTTTCACGTGAAGAGACTGAGGCTCACTGTCTGTGGATCAAACACCGTTGCCTTCCATCGTGCTGTAAACAATGAATGCACAATAGGAATCAAGATGGTGTTGGCTAAATCCTGTGTGGGCAGAGTGTGCACTTTGTTCTTTCAGGGAAGGGACTTCAATTTCAAGCAATGAGAGGCCCCCCCTCCCCCCGCAATGGG
The DNA here is from genome assembly GCF_030684315.1 of Stegostoma tigrinum. Classification (NCBI taxonomy): domain Eukaryota; kingdom Metazoa; phylum Chordata; class Chondrichthyes; order Orectolobiformes; family Stegostomatidae; genus Stegostoma; species Stegostoma tigrinum. The sequence goes on from NC_081391.1 coordinate 10,672,745, forward strand.
GCAGCTGCATAACATAGACTTGTGCACATGCTGAACAAAACATACCAGTGAGCAGTATATGCAAGTTCGTCTTAGGCATTAGGCTACAGTGCGCTGACTAAATTCTTACTCCATGCATTCCTGACCGTGTAATGCAACGTAATGAGTCAGTCCCATTAATGGCTATGAATAGTCAGCGTCGTCTTATGTGGAAAGATCGACTCTAGTTATTAAAGTAGCAATCATTCTCCCAGATAATAAAATGTGAGGCTGGATGAACACAGCAGGCCAAGCAGCATCTCAGGAGCACAAAAGCTGACGTTTCGGGCCTAGACCCTTCATCATTCTCCCATTTACCCAGGCTTTTCACATGGTGCTGGGGCTGCTAACTTTATACAATGGGCCATTAAATACTGAGTAGTGCTAAAGATGGTTAAACTTCATAGCTTCAGGCTTGTTGTTGTGACTTGTCAGACATTTGTACACACAACTGATGAAGAAAGGTGAATGTATATTTACAAACGTGATGCTTGCTTACATTGGCCTGGCACCTGTGCCAATTCAGTGTAGACCCAGCTGCAGGAGCTGGGGTTGGGCCTGTGGAGCCTGCCCTGCAGTACAGCCTGTTGGCCATGATGGTTTGGTCAGGTAACCTTAGAGGACACAGATGCACTCAATGTGTCCTGCCCAGAGAGAAGTGTACCATCCTCAGCTCAACTTCCCATCGGGCTGAAGGAGGCAGGCATGATGGAGGTGCGACACCATTGGCCACCTCCAAAAGGGTTAGAGTTAGGATAAGGGTTAGGGTCAGGATTAGGGCCAGGGTTCAGTTATGTTAGATTTAGGGCCATGTTTAGGGTCAGGATTAGGTTTAGAGTTAAGATTAGGGTTAGATATAGGTTTAGGGTTAGGATTAGGATTAATATGATAGAGTAAAAGTTGAAGTTAGGGCTACATCTGGGCTTGGAATTAGGATTAAAAAGATAGAGTTAAGATAAGGGTTAGTTTAATATGATAGAGTTAGCTTTAATATGATTGGGTTAGGGCCAGAGTTAGAGTTAGGGTTAATAGGGTTAGTGTCAGAGATACAGTTAGGGTTAGGGGAAATAGGGTTAGAGTCAGGGTTAGGGTTGGAGTTAGGGTTTTGGTTGGCGTCAGGGCTGGGGTTAATGCCCATGTCGCTCTCATTCTAGGAAGAAGGCAGCCCATAGAGCTGGAGAGAATCCTGAGTCTGACCACCCCAAGTAGCTGACTGACCATGTCCAAGCCCCTGGACCATTACTGGGGGCTGCCCTTTCCTTACTGTGCCAGGACCCCCCTGACTGAATGCTCTCCCCCTGGGCTTGACGAGATGCCATTCCAGCCTCAACAAGCTTCGTGGCTTTGTGTCTGTGCTAATCAACAAGGCAATAGCGGCAGTGATAGGGACCTAGTAGCTCTGGCTGAGGGGGCAAAGCACATAAAAGCAGGGAGGGAGCTCTGACCAACAGGCAGACTCGATAGGGAGAGCGCAGTGAAAGTGAGTGAGGAGCCCAGAGGTACAGCCTGGCCACGTCTATGAGCTAGGAGTGTGTCCATGAGCACACAGACCCTTGCTGCAGTGTTACAGTGAGAGTCACCGGGACAGGCCAGGATACAGTGTTACAGTGAGAGTCACCGGGACAGACCAGGATACAGTGTTACAGTGAGAGTTACTGGGATACAGTATTACAGTGAGAGTTACTGGGACAGACCACGATACAGTGTTACAGTGGGAGTTACTGGGATACAGTGTTACAGTGAGAGTTACTGGGACAGACCAGGATACAGTGTTACAGTGAGAGTTACCGGGATACATTGTCACAGTGAGAGTTACTGGGATACAGTGTCACAGTGAGAGTTACCGGGACGCGCGATACAGTGCTACAGTGAGAGTTACTGGGACAGACCAGGATACAGTGTCACAGTGAGAGTTACCGGGATACAGTGTCACAGTGAGAGTTACCGGGACCCGGGATACAGTGTTACAGTGAGAGTTACCAGGATACTGTGTCACAGTGAGAATTACTGGGGCAGACCAGGATACACTGTTACAGTGAGAGTGACAGGACAGCCCGGGATATAGTGTTACAGTGAGAGTTACCGGGACAGCCAGGATACGGTGTTACAGTGAGAGTTACCGGGACATCCCTAGGATACTGTGTTACAGTGAGTGTTATTGGGACAGCCCAGGATATAGAGCTACAGTGAGAGTTACCGGGATACAGCGTTACAGTGAGAGTTACCGGGACAGATCGGGATACAATGTTACAGTGAGAGTTACTGAGACAGAACAGGATACAGTGTTGAAAAGCTGGCGCGCACTGTGAATGGGTCAGAGATTTGCCATGAGTGCCATTAGGGTAGAGATGAGCAAGTGAGAGAAGATGCTGCATGCAATAGAGGGAGTGGTAGACCCTGCAGCTTGTGTGCAGGGGCATCAGTCATAGAGGTTCAGTGAGGGTGTATTTTCAGAATGAAGATGGTGACCTTTTGTCTTGGCTGAGCCGAGAAGGTCATTAATGCCTCTTTGGACACCACTGGGCATTTCTCCTGCCGCAGAGCATGCACTTACCCAGGTGGCACCTTCAGACCAGACTGGAAGGGTCCAGTGACTAGGCCTCCAATGCCAGTCTTAGAAGAAGAGAATGTCCGTTCTCTGCGCCACTCTATCTACCAGCACTCCAGGCAAAGCAGGGCACCAATGCTCTGTTGTTAGTCATGCCCATGGTGAATGTTGCCACCCATGCAGGAGAGTTCCAGTCTGGCATTGCTTGACCAGAATGGGTACACCATGACTTTTAAAGATAGGACTGCCTTCTTCAGGAATTCTGGATTTCCCAGCAGTGGTGATAGGTGAACAAATTGGGCTAGCATCAGACAAAGGAGTGGCATGGTGCCTAGTTAATGAGGCGAGTTTGAGATGACAACTTGATGAAATACAGCAGACCTCGTGGAGTGAAATCCTTCATAATACTCAATGAAAATGACGCTGAGCTGATTTCTGCTAAAATTCAGCCCCAAGACCAGTCTTTTTTTTTTATTTATCCATAGGATGTGGGCATCACTGGCCAGGCAGCATTTATTGCCCATCCCCAACCACCTTGCTGTGGGACTGGAGTCACATGTAGGCCAGACCAGGTAAGGATGGCAGAGTCTTTCCGTAAAGGACATTAGTGAACCAGATGGGTTTTTCTGAGAATCAATTCAGGGTCACCATTAGGCTCTTAATGCCAGATTTTTACTTACATTCAAATTCCACCATCTGCCATTGCAAGACTTGAATCCAAGTCCCTAGAACATTTGCTGTGTCTCTGGATTAGCACTCCAGTGATAATACCACCAAGCCACCACTTTAAATATATATTTCTTTTTCCACAGCAAACAGTTTCCTTTGCTCCATCAATCCTTTCTCATTCACCATCTCTAGGCCCATTATTACCCAGTTCCCATCTCCATGTTTATTGTTGCTCAGGGTTAACCATCCTGCCATTGATAATATCTACCTGCCTTTTATTGCTCTATTAACTCACAGCCTACACTGAATCTCTTCATTTCTACCATTGATTGAAACTGACCGAAATCAGTTAGAAACATTGCAAAAGGTTCCTCAGTGATGACGGGTAAGAAATTGGGCTTACTTACATCAATTTTTTTGAGAACTTTGAGTCAACTTTGGACCCCAGAATTCTGCTCCTGGCAGTTGTGCACACAGTTTAGAAATTAAAAGAGAGATGTTGTCATATCAATGAGGGCATTCAGGTTTGCGCAGTGAATGACAACCATATTGTTGAGGGCATTAAAGCCTATGATTGAATATCTACCATATTGGTGAGGGCATTAAGGCCTATACAGTGCTTGTCCACATATTGTTGAGGTCATTGTTGCATACATAGTTCACGTCCATCATGTTGGTGAGGATACTGAGGCCTGTCTATGAATGTCCATTGTATTGGTAAGGATGTTAAGGCCTGTGAATGAGTGCCCACCACATTGTTGAAGGCATCATTGCATGCGCAGTCAATGACCACCATGTTGGCGAAGGCACAATGACAAGTGCAGTTAATATCCACCAGATTGGGAGCAGTATTATTTCCTGCACAGTAAGTGGTGCGCCGTATGCATTGCAGTCACTGTTGACATCTTTTAGCGCACAATGTTAGTTTATCATCAGCAATGTTATTTTGGAGCTCTCTCCCTATCTTATTACCAACATTGCTGGCTTGTCACCCAAACACAACAAACAAGTACAGACCCACTGGGCATCATGATCCCATTTTCAGGTCCAATAGCCCCTGAGATGTCGATTCCTAGCCTTGGCAAAGTGGGGTGAAGAAATGTTCGTTTTTGGTTCTGTTTATCAACCTGTCCAGGGATGTGATGACACACTTCAAAGGCAGGCAGAGCACAAACCACTGGCTCAGGGGTAGGTAGATATTTTCCTAAATAACCCACACCAGACACATTAGCGTATACCTCTGGAAGACGGTCAGACTTGAACTTGGATCTGCTAGCTCGGAGGAAGGGACATTACCACTCAGAGGTACATTGCAGAAACAAAATCCTTTTGTTTGTAAAAGGGAGGGTTGAGGGAGCCCAGATCAAGGTGTATAAGATTATGTAGCGGACCAGGGTCGATAGAAAATTGCTGCTCAACCTAGTTGAAGTGTCAAAATATAGAGGTGGCATATTATTAAAGTGAAAGAAGGCTTAAAAGGAGCTTTGTGATAAACAGATTTCACCCACAGGGTGTTGGGGGTCTGAAATGCACTGCCTGGGAGGGGAGTTGAGGTAGCAAACCTTATTACCTGAGCAAAGTACTCAGGTGCACACATGAAGTGTCATAATATTCAAGGTTATGGGCCAAGTGCAGATAGGTACTTTTGGCAGTTTAGACCCAATGGGCCTAATGGCCCCTTCTGTTTTGTGTGATTCTTTGATACTTAACTCATAGAATCCCTGCAGTGCAGAAAGAGGCCATTCGGCCCATTGAGTCTGCATCGACTGTTCCAAGGAAGGGCCTGAAAGGTTAACTCTGAATTCTCTCCCCAGATGCTGCCAGACCCATTGAGCTTTTTTCCAGCAATTTCTCTTTTCATCTCTGATTTACAGCGTCCACAGTTCTTTCAGTTTTGTTTTTATTTCGCGAGAACTGCATGATCTCTTCTCTGGCTCTGTTCACTCAGTAATAGTGGTAGCAAAGTTAAGCCAGAAGCAGTAACATTTGCCAGCTCTCCTGCTTTTCTGGCTTGCTTCTGGAAAGTGTCTGATCCCAGGTGCTCAGAGTTATTTTCAAAGAAAGATGATTGAAGACCCCTTCAATATGCACACAGCTTCAGTCTCATTACAGTTCTTAAATTGAAGGAGAGAGAAGCATGAAATGAGTCTAATCAGCAAGGATAGGGAGATCCCAGGGAGAGTGGCAGGCGGCCGGAGAAATTCAATACAACAGCTGTGACTTCTTGTTCACTTATTAATAAAGGAAAAATGGTTGGGTAGGAAGGAAAATCACCTGTGGATTCTTCTGTTGCATGCAAACAGTCTTTTATCGAGACAGAGTATCAATTTTGAATGCTCTGCAGTCCAGTTGTCATCTTCAATTCGGCTGCTTTGCAAAGCAAGCATCTGGTGAAAGCAAGTGTTTTGATTTTAACATAGCAAATCCTGTGTGACGGCGGCTTTTGAGACAATTGAAGGCCTGCCACAAAACTGTGATTGTATTCCTCATAAAATACACTGCTGCTGTCACTCGCTTGTTGCTCCGTTTTTGCGGTGCAGTAAATGCTCTGGGAAGTACGGGAGCCGTCACATCCTCGGCTGAAGGCAGAACGCTATGGATGCTGGAGATCTGGAACCAGCTCAGAGAACATTGGAGAAACTCAGCAGCTCTGTGGGGGACGGGGAAAATGAGAGAGAGGGGGGATGTTTCAAGACTAGGCCGACACTTCGGAAGAAGATTAGCCTTGAGCTCTGGATCCTTCATCTGAAGAAGGGTCCCGATCCCAAAAGGCCAACTTTCCTGTTCCTCTGATGCTGCCTGGCCTGCTGTGTTCCTCCATCTCCACACTGTGTTATTATGTACCCTTTTCACAGTGTTATTGAAGATAATAGTTGCGGCGTGGTTAATGTCTGCCAATGGAAGCTGCTAGTTTGGTGCTTGTAGACCAACTGGATGTAGGGCCTCAAACTCAACTTCTCGAGTATCCTTGTTGTTAATCACTGCCACCTCTTCAGTTTTCAATGGGACACAACAGATTTCTCATTTTGACACTAGGAATGAAATGGTTCGAATTAAGAGAACGCTTGTGTTAATTAGAATCACCCTGAACATCCATAATGTCCTGACCTCCACACTGTGAAAGGGATAATGAAGCTTTGGAGGAGGTCCAAAAAGAATTCGCAAGGACGATGCCAGTACAGGAAGAGTTTGCATAACACAGCATTTGCCAAACATTTCCCACTGTCACCTCACCATCTCCTCCCCGCACTGTTGCTGGAAATTATCCTGAAAGTGTTAACCTGATGCTTTGGATAGCTCCATCCACTGAGTAGAAATCTCTTGGAAGAGATAGTCAATACAGTTCTCATCAGTTGCAGTTTTCCTGGTCTTTTCATCCTTCCATTCCTGGTAACAACTGAGTTACACCTCCTTTGGGAAACACACTGGAAAAGGAGTGACTCCACTCCCCAATTCATCACGATTTTTTAAAAAAAGTACGTCAAATTCCCCAATTTACCTGACTTTCAGAACCAAGTTAACAGGAAGTGTGGACTAGGTTTCTGCACTGAACCAGAATTACTAAGAATTACAAACAAATAGACTCCAGCTACAGGTAGACAATTCTAAGCATTGGCATATAACGCTACTCGGTAAAAGCTCTATCCTGGTACATAATGGCCTGGTAGGGCAACTGTCCAGGACCATAAGAAACTACAGAAAGTCGTGTCCACAGCCCAGACCATCACAGAGGTCAACCCCCCATCCATGGATTCAATTTACGCACCTCGTTGCTGTAGGAAGGCAGCCAACAATATCAAAGACCCCTTACACTCTGGCAATGCTCTCCTACAACCTCTACAGTCAGGCAGAAGATACAGAAGCTTGAACACACACACCAGCAGGTTCAAGAACAGCTTCTCCACCGCTGTTGAGAGACTGATAAACAGGCTCTCTAAATAATGTTGAGTTTGTTAATGTCAATTTTACTTCGTGCACCTGCTGGGCAGTGTAACCTGTCTGCCTCACTCTGTCTAAGCACCTTAAGTTCCATATGTCCTTGCTCACTATGTTCTGCCTTGTACTGCTTACAAACAAAGCTCTTCACTGTACTTAGGCACACGTGATGACAATAAATCAAATCAAATTAAATCAAAACTCTAACCTGCTTGTAATAACTCAGGAAGCCTGACTGGAGAGCAACATCATCCACCATTGAAAACCAAAGTAGAGCCGCTACCTGTGGCATGCACAGGCGAGTCCCAGCCTATCCCTGGGTCTGCATTATGATGAGCGCCAGCTAGGCAGGGCCACTTTACCAAGGGAACACATATTCAACGAGCTCTATAGGGAAATTAATTATTGATTCCTCTTGTGCTTTGCAGGAGTTACCACACCCCTTGTAAAGATTCTTTTCATAAACAGACACAAGCAGCAAAAAAAGTCTGAATATTATGGAAAAGCAATGATGGCAGCTCAGAGACAGTAGGAACTGCAGATGCTGGAGAATCTGAGATAACACGGTGTAGAGCTGGATGAACACAGCAGGCCAAGCAGCATCTCAGGAGCCTCACATTTTATCATCTCATAACAAGGTGTAGAGTTGGATGAACACAGCAGGCCGAGCAGCATCAGAGGAGCAGGAAAGCTGACATTTCGGGCCTAGTTCAGCTGTCTCTGGTTACAAGATCTGCCACAATATCTCTTATACTGTTCAGAATGTTGCTTCTCCAAACGTTTTCACAAGGCACCTGTTTATAGATATTATTACACATCTCTGGAGGAACTGGGAAGTAACCCAGGCCTCCTGGTCCAGGATTAAGGACACTACCACTGCACCACAAGAGGACCTTAATATTGAACCCTCCTTGTAGGGAATTGAACCCTACTCTGACACGTGACAGCCAGGAGTACTAACCACTGTACAAAGTGGATATTACAGCAGAACGGCTGATTTCTATGCATACAGGTGGGAAAACCCAATGGGGCTTCATCGGGGTCTGCACTGATGATGTTACCCAGCAGGGTAATGAAACTTCTGCAGAACAACGAAGCAGCTCGGTAAGCCAACCAACCACGACATGCACAACCCGAGCTACAAATCCACTCCAAAATCTATATATGCAGCCTCCAAACACACAACAGGTGCACTGCCAGACACAGGCTATTGAGTTGGATGATCAACCATGATCGTATTGAATGGCAGAGCAGGCCCGAGGGGCTGAATGGCCCCCCTTGATCCTTTTTTTAATGTTTCTATGAGTCACGGGAGTGAGGGGTATCCTGTAGAGATGCTCAGTGTGAGGCACCTTGGCATTAGGGAGGGGGGGGCCTGCTGAAAGCCACCCTCCTGCCTTAGCTGCCAACCCTGCAACTCCCCCCTCACCCACCTTACCATGGCCAATGTGCCCTATCAGCTGTGTGGTGACAGGTCAACGTAGCCTCCTGGGCTATCCATGAACAGCAGTTGATGTGTGAACAAAGAACAGTACAGGGAACAGGGAACAGGCCCTTAGGGCCACTAAGTGTGTACCAACACCTTACTGAACTAAAAGCTTTTTGCATCTACGCAGTCTGTATCTGTCTATTCTGTGCCTGTTCATGTATTTGTCAAGATGCCTCTTAGACAGCTATTGTATCTGCTTCTACCGTCTCCTCTGGCAGCACATTCCAGGTGCATACCACCCTCTATGTAAAAATCCAGTCTTTCACATCTCCTTTAAACTTATCCCCATTTGCCTGAAACCTATATCCCCTAGTAGTTGACGTTTCTACAAGAGGAATAATAGTTCCGACTATCCGTGCCTCTCATGGTTTTGTAAACTTCTTTCACTTCGCCCCTTCAGCTTCTGCGTTCAAGTGAAAATAACCCAAGTTTGCCCGATCTCTCCTCATAGTTAATCTCCTCCAAACCAGGCAACATCCTATTTCTGCACCCTCTCCAAAGCCTCCATATCTTTCTTGTCATGTGGTGACCAGAACTGCATGCAATGACTTCTGAGATCAGAAAGTCGCTACTGTGCATGAATTTCGGGTGCCGGCCCTATACAGCAGAAAATAATTGGAGGGGGATGTGGCCCGCACCCCCTCCCCATCCCCCGTCCTCTGAACCCTACCCTGTCAATGCACGCCCAGGCATGGGTTCCTCCTTGAACAAAGTGTACAGGGTCTCAGTCCAGCATCAGCCACCGTCTCTGCAGTGGTACTGCTGAGTACAGAAAAGCGACCAACGTCCCATTAAAAAGTCCCTCTCCGCCATTCAATAAAACCTTGGCTGAGGTCTCTCGTGGTGGAGTCTCTACTCCGAGCCAGGAGACCTGGCCTCAAGTCACAGCCAGTGTGTACTAATATCTCCAGACAGGTTGTTTAGTAAAATATAAATCTTTTGCCGATCTGATTGTGATCTCAACCCCACTTTCCTGTTCCTCTGCCTCTCATGAACATGGGCATTGCCTTGTCGTTGACCATTAGTCGTAGAGACATGCAGCATAGAAACAGACCCTGCAGCCCAACCTGCCCACGTCGGCCACAATCCCAAACTAAACTAGTCCCGCCTGCCTGCATTTGGCCTACGTCCCTCCAAACCTTTCCTATTCATGTCCCTATCCAAATGTCTTTTAAATGTTGGAATTATGCCTCTTCCTGTGGAAGCTCATTCACACAGAGACATTGTACAAACAAATCGCCCCCATGTCTTTCTTAAATCCTTCTCCTCTCACCCTGAAAATATGCCCCCTAGTCTTGAAATTCCCCACTCTAGGGAAAAGACACCTGCCATTCGCCTTATCTATACCCCACGTGGCTTTATAAACGTCTATAAGGTCACCCCTCAACCCCTTACACTGGGTGGAATGCTCTACGGAGAGTCAGTGTGAACTTGATGGGTCGAATGGCCAACCACACTGTAGGGGTGCTTTGATTCTATTAATCTATGACTGTAGGCACATCCTCCAGCCTCTACCCCCGCCAGGGGAAATATGCTTTCTGCATTTACCTTGCGTAGGAGCTCACACACTATATTGTCACTTGTGAGCATCCATATATCTGTGCAGTGTGGCTGAGGATGTGACTATTAGCTGCGTGCCAGGAGCTTCTGATGTTAGTACATAAAGCAGACGACATCACAGCACTTCTGACAAGACGTCACAATGCATTGATGGACATTGCAACTACCTGATGCCTGGCAGTCACTCTCCGCTCACCTTTAGTCCCCCCAGGTTGATTGCCTTCTCAGTGGAACAGAAATTTCTCATGATTACATCGTTTGTTCGCATCTGCTCTCAGGAACACAGGGTCACTGCTGTCTGAAGGCCACATTGCTGTCTATGGTTTTAGCTGGTCAGAGGCTGTTTGTGTTACACTTGACAAAGCTGTAATCGATATTTCTCTCTCATTGTTCTCCATCCAGCACCACCCACAAGAGATTTTAATTCCATTTTTTTAAGGCGCGATGTCCACTATTCTGCTTTTTCTCTCTCTTTACCATTCCCCAGATTTGCTTCCTTTCTCTTAAACATTGATTTAAGTTGACAATCGAAATAAGATCAATCTTAGTAGTGTTTTCAAAGATGATGGGGCTTAAATGCTACTCCAGAAGAATATATTTGGCATTTTTGGGAATGTAGCAAATATAGGGTTGGGGGCGAGTGGGGGCATAGGTGGCAAAGTCTAAGGCAGGGCTTCCCAAAGTGTGGGTTGTGATCCCAAATGAGCTGAAATTTTGGGATCATAAGCTCGGAGGAGCTCCTAAGTTCACCCCCAATCCTACAAACCCTCATGAGTATCCTCTCCTCCCTCATCTCACAGCGCTCCAGTTCTCATTGAGGGGTCCTGACAATTTTCAAGCCATGAAATAGATTCACAGCAAGGATAAAGTCTGGGAAGCACTTGTCTAAGAATAAAGGATTGATCATACTGGGGAGGTAGTGGCCTAGTGGTATCATCGCTCGATTATTCATCCACAGACAAAAACTAAACAGAAATTGCTGTAAAAGCTCAGCAGGTCTGGCAGCTTCTGTGGAGAGAAATCAGAGTTAATGTTTCAGGTCCAGCCGCCCTCCTTAAGTATTTCTCTCCGCAGATTCTTCAAGACCTGCTGAGCTTTTCCAACAATTTCTGTTTTTGCTTCTGATTTCCAGTATCCACATTTCTTTCGGTTTTTATTAATCCAGAAACCCTGGTGACATTCTGGGTTCCGGGGTTTGGAATCCTGTCAAAAGGAGGCCATGGAATTTGAATCCAATAAACGTTTAAAATTAAGAGTCTAATGATGTCTGCAAAGTGAATGTCAATTTTGGGAAGAAACCTATTTAGTTCACTCGTGTCCTTTAGAGAAAGAAACTGCCATCCTTGCCTGGTCTGGCCTACATGTGACCCCAGACCCAGTGTAATGTGATTGACTCTTAACTGCCCTCTGGGCAATTAGGCATGGGACAATAAATGCTGGCCTGGGCAGAGACACCAAACACACAGAGAAATAATATTGGAATGAGGAAGAATTACTTGCTTGGAAAAATTGAGAATTTTCATCATTCTCTAACACAAACAGGTAACACGACACTTCAGTCATTCAGCATCTTCACAGTCGAGATTGGTAGCTCTGGGAAAAGGCAAGATACAAGGGGGATTAGGTGGAGAATTGAGGTTAAGGTCAAAGATCAGTCCTGATGGCATTCAATAATGGAACAAATCATAGAGTCCCTACAGCGTGGAAAAAGACCCTTTGGCCCACTGATCCTCAGAGCATTCCCCCCACCAGACCCTTCCCCCTAATCTACACAACCTTGGACTCTGTGGGCAATTTAGCATGTCCAATCTACCTAACCCGCACATCTTTGGACTGTGGGAGGAAACTGGAGCACCCAGAGGAAACCCACACAGGCACAGGGAGAATGTACAAACTCCACACAGACAGACACCTGAGGGTGGAATCGAACCCGGGTCCTTGTGCTGTGATTAACAGTGCTAACCACTGAGCCACCATGCGGCAAATAACCTACTCCTGCCCCAGTTTCTTAAACTTTTCACACCCAAGGCTTTAGCATCTATCTCAGGCATATATAATATATATAATATTAGTGCAATGCAAGAGGAAACACTGCATTGTTGGAGGTGCCAACATTTGTGCATGACCTTTAACCATGGCCCACATATGGAAGTAAAGAAGATTTCCCTTCCCAACTGGGAATTTTTCCAATGTCCTCCCAACATTCATCCTTCAGCCACCATAGTCAAAAGCTGGTGTATCTTATTTGATAACACAATGTGGAGACGGAGGAACACAGTGGGCCGGGCAGCATCAGAGGAGCAGGAAAGTTGATGTTTCGGGTCTCAATTGATTCTGGCAGGACCTTGCTTACGTGGATAAGGTATTTACAATTAGTTTACATCATTCTTTTCAGACATATGATGATGCATTTACATGATGAGCCCATGGAGTACTGGTAATGTCACTAGTTAAGTAATTGAGAACCTCAGGCTGATGTTCAGGGGATGTAGGTTTGAAACCCATCTTGGTAGATGGTGGAATTTACATGAATAACGGCAGCCATTACAAACTGTTGTAGAAATCCATCTGTTTCAATAATGTCCTTTAGGGAAGGAAATCTACCATCCTTAGCCATTCTGGCATCTATGTGACTGCAGGCTCAATCAAGTTGACTCTTTATTGCCCTCTTATCAATGAGGAATGGGCAATAAATGGACCTGCTGATGTCCACTTCCAATAAATAAGTAAATTTAAACAAATCCTCTCATGACTGGCTTTAACCTTGACCAATGTAAGACTGAGTTGAAGAGGATTTTCTTCTCTGAATGGGTTGCGAGTCTTTGGAACCCCTTACCACAGAGAGCTGTTATGGTGAAGTCCTTGTGTGCAGTCAAGGCTGAGATAGATCGATTCTTGATCAGTTGGGGAATCAAGGTATACAGGGGATTTGCAGGAAAGTGGAAATGTGGAATATCAGATCATCCGTGATCCTACTGAATGGAGGAGCAATCTTGAGGGGCTAAATGGCTATCCCTGTTCCTATTTCTTATGGTCTTACAGTTATGGTGTTCTGGCCCAAAGATTGGGAGACTACCACAAAACCCTTGGTGGTTATAAATCAACTGGTTTGGGCATGTTATGACTCACCTCTGAAGCAGGTAGGACTTAACCATTGACCTCCTGGCTCATAGGTGGGGGCACTACCACTGCACCACTAGAATCTCATATTGCATAATTTATGTAACAACACTGCCTGGTCTTCAAAGAAGAATTTGATTGGCTTTGAGCTACCTTGGGACATTCTGAGGAGGTGAAATGCGCTATAAATTGCAGGCTCTTTTTTTTGTCACTTAGCCGACAGAGTCTCTATTGCTAACTCTCACAACAATGACTGAGGGAATTTTGGAAAGTTCCTCTGGAATGCGACAAATGCAATTGCCTACTGTAACTTAGTTTCACAGGAGAGAATGAAAGAGGGAATGGGACAAATAGAAACAAAATGAGAGGGAAGTTTCAGCCAACAGAATGGGGACTGGTATTAGAATATAAAAAATTGAATTGGCCGACAATCCCTCATGTCTGTTTGTAGTATCCTTTATCCATGCATAGAATCATACAGTCATAGAGATTTACAACATGGAAACAGGCCCTTGCACCAAACTTGTCCATGCCACCCAGTTTTCGCAAACTAGCCCCAGTTGCCTATGTTTGGCCCATATCCCTCCATGTCTATCCCATCCATCTGCCTTCTAAATGTTTCTTAAATTGTACTCGCTCCCATCACTACCTCTGCAAGCCTGTTCTAGACACTCAGCACCCTCCGTGTGAAAAAATTGCCCCTCAGGGCGCTTTTAGTATCTCTCCCCTCTCACCCCAAACCTATGCCCTCTCATTTTAGACTCGTCCACATTGGGGAAAAGCTCTTGGTTATCTACCTCATCTATGTCTCTCATGATTTTATAAACTCCTACACTCCAGGGGAAAATAATTCCCAGCCTAGTCAGCCTCCCCTTATAACTCAAACCCTCCAATCCAGATAGCATCCTGGTGAAACTTTGCTGCACTCTTTCTTGTTTAATAATATCCTTTCTATCGTAGGGCAACCAGAATGGCATGCAGTCTGTGAACTTATCAATGTCTTGAACAGCCGCAACAAGATTTCCTTACTTCTATACTCAATGCTCTGACCAATAAAGGCAAGCACGTTGAAAGCCTTCTTCCCCACCATGTCTACCTGTAATTGCACGTTTAAGGAACTAAGAACCTATACATCCCAAAACTGAAAAGAGCTAAGTTACCAAGGTCTTTTTCAAAGCTGATGAAACAGCTTAATTCTGCTCCTGTAGCTTATATTTCACAGTCAAATGGACTCAAGCAAACCTGTAGACACTCTGGCTCCAGGCTCTTTTGGAAAAAACTTCTTGTTGCCAACCAAACCTTTATCTGTAAACAACACCATGACTCCAGTTTGTCTGCAAACTCTGCTGTAATCCATAGCCAGGCAAGCACTGAGTATCAAATTATTGGCTTTCAAGGTTGGCACATAGTGGCACAGCGGTTAGCACTATTACCTCACAGCATCAGGGACCTAGGCGATTCCAGTGGTGGGTGACTGCGTGGAATTTGTATCTTCTTCATGCATCTGTGTGTTTCCTCATACAGTCCAGAGATGTGCAGGTTGGGTGGATTGGCTGTGGAAAATGCAGAGTTGCCAGGGTATAATACCTGGGTGGGATGCCCTTGGAGGGGGCGGGGAGGGGTCAGTGCAGAGGCTAGGGGCCAAATGGCCTCACTTGGTCCCAGGCGTTCCTAAGTCACGAGTGTAGCAATCAAAATGTGTTAGAGGTTGAGATAAGAGGATCTGAAAATCAAAAATAGCTTCCACCTGAGAAACATTCAGTGCTAGAGATAATGGGGACTGCAGATGCTGGAGAATTCCAAGATAATAAAATGTGAGGCTGGATGAACACAGCAGGCCAAGCAGCATCTCAGGAGCACAAAAGCTGACGTTTCGGGCCTAGACCCTTCATCAGAGATCTGATGAAGGGTCTAGGCCCGAAACGTCAGCTTTTGTGCTCCTGAGATGCTGCTTGGCCTGCTGTGTTCATCCAGCCTCACATTTTATTATCTTCAAACATTCAGTGCTGATGTTTTTGGGCGTGGGATTCTGTGCAGTGGCAGCTGCCTCTGTTACTGACAACTGGGTTTGCTAGCTCAGATTTTCGGAGGGATGTTTGAGATTTCAATACAAGGTGATTTTATTCCTCTGTTGTGTTTTACGCCTTTAGCACTGGTTAGAAGAATTCCCAGGGATGACATGTAGCATTAAATTCCCTTCTTAAGGTGATACAAATTACATTCGATTGTAACAATGCACTGATCTGAGAATAACCTTCCCCACAGTCAGACTTCACTGACGGAAAGCTTAGGTCATAAAAGAAAGTTATAAAATGTCAGCTGACAGACTGCCTCCAACTAGGGATTTAACAAGGCGCAATTGAAAGTGCATTTGACAGCACCTTTTTTCTAACTGAGATATATTCGGCAGCTTGTACCCTGTTTTTAGAAGCAACTTGACACTTTTATGAAGGAATGGTTTACTATCAACTGATCTAAATGTTGGCTTGTACTCACACACTGCAGCTCAGCTTAAGCTTCTGCCTCTCACTTGATACATAACCCACTGCCAACATCTGGATTACAGACAACAGTCTTGATCATGGTCCCTGCTGACTGCTCACCAGAATATCTATATTTACAGTGATTCCAACTCCCTGCTCTTACGATGCTGTGGATTTAAAGGTGATTTTGTCCTGGTGTTTTTTTTAAGAGAAGCTGCAAGGCAGAAGAAGCGAGGAGTCTACCAGAACCAGTCAAATAGACATCTTGGGAGGTATTGAGATTTTGTTTAACAGCCTGACTGAGTGCAGCCAACTCTCACAGACCAGGATTTCCAAGGAGCATCACAAGCTAATGGGGTCTTAATGGAGCTGGAAGTTTCAGTCAATGTCTCCTGACTGCTACTCTCTCTGAATTTTCTCTTGATGTTTTTTCTTCTCCCTTTCTTCTGCTAGGGCCTTCTTTCCCTTTTCTATTTCTTCGGTTAGGGCTACTCTTTCTGAGGAAGGGTGACTGAATCTGAATCGTTAACTCTGATTTTTTTTTCTTTGCATGCTGCCAGGCCCGCTGGGCTTTTCCAGCAACTTTCTGTTTTTGCTCCTGATTCACAGCACCCGCAGTTCTTTCGGTTTTCATCGACTCTTTCCTTTATTTTTGCCTCTGCTATTAATCGTATTTTAAACTGTTTTGTTTCCTTTCCATTTTCAAGCTGCTTCATTTGCAATGGAATTTTAGCCACTTCCAAAGATTCCGAAGGCATTCCAAGCTGTGGAATTGTTGCAATTATTTCCCCTTATCTCTCAGACACAGGCAAATCCACCTCCAACTTGTTTGCCAATTCCAAAGGCTTTGCCTTGCTTTCTTTTTGTAAAACTCCTGAAGGGACTCCTTCCACATGGAGAAACCTCAGTTACTGAAAGGCCTGTCATTACACAAGCCACACCCCGCTTAAACCAACCAAATCCAACACCTGAAATAAAAGACACTAACAATTACCATTCGTAGCCTTTGAATCCAACAATCCTAAACCCAATCTGGAATTAGGAATGTTGACCCTAGACGAGCCTCCAGTTTGTTAAAGACCAGACCAGACCCCTTCAAAATATTTTAAAAACGAAGCCTAGACGCTAAATTTTTCTTATTTTTAAAGACACATGTAAATCGCCTGTTCCTGATGCAATGCAACTCGTCAAACTACTTGATGTTAAACAAAATGCAATTTATTTAAACACGAGTTTAAATACAACCAAGTTAAGAAGAACTTAGCTCTGTTGGAAAACTTAACGGAATAATAGATACAGGAACTATTACTAAATAATTTTCCCATTCCTGTAAACAAACCCTTTGGCAAAAAGGCAAATTCACACGCAAGTTCTCACATGCAGTTCTCCAATCCAGGAGGGAAAAAAAAGAGAAAATTCAGAGAGGAGAGCAATAGGAGACATTCACTGAAGCTTCCAACTCTGTTGAGACCCCGATAGCTTCTGCTTAAAGCTAAACCAAAAACACAGAAATTCTGATTTGTGAGAGCTGGATACACCCATTCAGGCTGTTTAAAATAAAAACTATGGCCTCTCAAGCTGTTTACTCTAGTGGTTTTAGTAGATTGCTTGTTACCTCTGCCTTATAACATCTCTTCAACACAAAAGGACAAAATAACTTCTCAAAGTCCCTGCCGACTGTTCACCAGGACATCGACATTTGCAGTGATTCTAACTCCCTGCCCTCACGTACACAAGTCACTACAAATCGCGAGCTGAGTTCATAGGGGCATTTTATTAAAAAATTCAAAACAGAAGCACTTCTGTACCAAGAAGTACAGATTCAAAAAGCAGCCCAAAGGGGAAAACAAGGCATACTTTAGCAATGAATGCAGAGGACCAGCATCTTGAGCTGTAAGATGAGTAAAGCTAACATCACCGTAGTCTGAGGGTCATAGAGCTGTACAACACCGAAACAGACCCTTCGGCCCAACTCATCTATGCTGACCAGATATCCTAAGTTAATGTAGTGCCATTTGCCACCATTTGGCCCATATCCCTCTAAATCCTTCCTATTCATGTACCCATTCAGGTGCCTTTTAAATGCGTGATTGTACCAGACTCCACCACTTCCTCTGGCAGCTCATTCCATACACGCACCACCCTCTGCGTGAAAAAGTTGCCCCTTAGGTCCCTTTTAAAACTTTCTCCTTCCACCTTAAACCTCTGTCCCGTAGTTTTGGACTTCCTCACCCTGATGAAAAGACCCTGTCTATTTACCTTATCAACCTCCTTATTTTACAAACTTCTATAAGGTCACCTCGCAGCCATCGACACTCCAGGGAAGATAGCGCCATATCTCAAACCCTCCAACCTTGGCCAGATCCTAGTTAAAATTTCTGCACCCTTTCATGTTTCACTTGATCTTTCCTGTAGCAGGGAGACCAGAATTGAACATAAAGTTCCGAAAGTGACCGAGCCGACTGTGATATGACTAGACATATAGAGCAAGATGAGTGTTAATAGTTTAAGCTAAAGGTCACCATGCCTCAGGCAAGGGGAGATTTTGAGAATGAAGGCCCTTCATGGTAACCTCAGAAGGTGTAGGAATTGGGCCCACACTGTTGGACGTTAGTCTGCATCACAAACCCAGCGATCCTGCCAACTGAACTAACTGCCTCTTTGCAAAGCTGTGTAGGAACAGACAGTCTTATTCACCAGTTGTACTGTTTTTTTTCCTTCTGAACTGCACAGCCAAACCTCAGTTAACTTGCCCTAGTCCTGTAAATATGGGACCATTTTTGTGTTGTGCTTTTTAAAATTGAGCCCTGAAATGAAATGGGCTGTTTTAAAACCAGTGCTTTCCAAGGATAGTTTCATGGTTTGAATTGTAGAATCCCCACAGTGTGGAAAGAGGCCATTTGCCCCTAGCCTCTGTACCAACATCCCCCCCCCCCCCCCCCCCCCCCCACCCCTGCAGGGCATCCCACCCAGGTATTATACCCTGGCAACTCTGCATTTTCCACAGCCAATCCACCCAACCTGCACATCTCTGGACTGTACGAGGAAACACACAGATGCATGAAGAAGATACAAATTCCATGCAGTCACCCACCGTTGGAATCGCCTAGGTCCCTGATGCTGTGAGGTAATAGTGCTAACCGCTGTGCCACTATGTGCCAACCTTGAAAGCCAATAATTTGATACTCAGTGCTTGCCTGGCTATGGATTACAGCAGCGTTTGCAGACAAACTGGAATCATGGTGTTGTTTACAGACAGAGCTTTAGCTGGCAACAAGAGGTTGATTGAAATACAGGCTGGTGATTGTTATCAATGAATCATAGGATCCCAACAGTGCAGAAGCATTCAGCCCATTGAGTCTGCACCAATCCTCCAAACAGCATCTAAACCAGAACCATGCCCCCAGCCTTATCCCCTGGAACCCCACATTTCCCATGGCTAACCCACATTGCCTGTACATCCCTAGACACTATGAACAATTTAGCACGGCTATATACCTAAATTGAACATCTTTGGACTGTGGGAGGAAACCAGAGCACCTGGAGAAAACCCACGCAAACACAAGGGCAATTTGCAAACACTGCACTGACTGTTGCCTGAGGACGGAATTGAATGAGAAACTGTGAGGCAGCTGTGTTAACCACTGAGCTGCCCCATGATAATTGTCTTTTGTCTGCCGAACAGCAAGTAATTTGTTCTCAGGCAACTGGACAGCTTGGAGCTGGGACTAAACCGGGAGTGAAATGAGAGATGAGATTGAAAAAAGTATCAGCCACGTTTGAATGGCAGAGCAAACTTGCTGGGCCAAATGGCCTACTTTCGCTGCGAAATCTTATGCTCTTATTAGATCCCTATTAGTTCAGGAGGTAACTCTCTGTTCTCTGCTGCCAAAATCTAGTTTGAACCTGAAGAAAGTCATTGTATCCTTCCTTCAGCAGTTTCTGTCGGCTGTCACTTTTAACTGATAAACTGATAAGTGAACCAGCAGCTCTGTGTCTCTCAAAATCCAGTGGAAGCATTTGAAAAAAACGAAATCAGAAACGAAACCTTTTTGAGTGTACCGATTGGAACAAAGTTGGCCAGGTGAATCGCATTAAGTGTGAGGTTCCTGACTGGGGCTGTTAATCAGGGAGCCCTGGTTGACAGGTAATAAACGGCAATGCCAGGGGTCAATCTGGGGTCTGGCTCTGAACTGGCTGGTCAGAGCCCACATACTGTGCACGTGTAAATAAACTGTGGCTTGGCAATGGAATACTGGCCTCTGCGGACTTTTTTCGCGGGACATTAAGAACCAATTCGACAGATCTTGTGAACAAAGGCAACTAAACTGCTTTCCCAGTTTTCCCTCCATCTTTGACCTCACTGGGTTGGAAGAATAATCATTTTCTTAAGACAACAAAATGTGAGGCTGGATGAACACAGCAGGCCAAGCAGCATCTCAGGAGCACAAAAACTGACGTTTCGGGCCTAGACCCTTCATTAGAGAGGGGGATGGGGTGAGGGTTCTGGAATAAATAGGGAGAGAGGGGGAGGCGGACTGAAGATGAAGAGAAAAGAAGATAGGTGGAGAGAGTATAGGTGGGGAGGTAGGGAGGGGATAGGTCAGTCCAGGGAAGACGGACAGGTCAAGGAGGTGGGATGAGGTCAGTAGGTAGATGGGGGTGCGGCTTGGGGTGGGAGGAAGGGACGGGTGAGAGGAAGAACAGGTTAGGGAGGCAGAGACAGGTTGGACTGGTTTTGGGATGCAGTGGGTGGAGGGGAAGAGCTGGGTTGGTTGTGTGGTGCAGTGGGGGGAGGGGATGAACTGGGCTGGTTTAGGGATGCAGTCGGGGAAGGGGAAATTTTGAAACTGGTGAAGTCCACATTGATACCATTAGGCTGCAGGGTTCCCAGGCGGAATATGAGTTGCTGTTCCTGCAACCTTCGGGTGGCATCATTGTGGCACTGCAGGAGGCCCATGATGGACATATCATCTAAAGAATGGGAGGGGGAGTGGAAATGGTTTGCGACTGGGAGGTGCAGTAGTTTGTTGCGAACTGAGCGGAAGTGTTCTGCAAAGCGGTCTCCAAGCCTCAGCGTGGTTTCCCCAATGTAGAGGAAGCCACACTGGGTACAGTGGATGCAGTATACCACATTGGCAGATGTGCAGGTGAACCTCTGCTTAATGTGGAATGTCATCTTGGGGCCTGGGATAGGTGTGACGGGGGAGGTGTGGGGGCAAGTGTAGCATTTCCTGCGGTTGCAGGGGAAGGTGCTGGGTGTATTGGGGTTGGAGGGCAGTGTGGAGCGAACAAGGGAGTCACGGAGAGAGTGGTCCTTGAAGAACTTGGACATCTGGGATGTGTGGGAGTGGAATGTCTTATCGTGGGAGCAGATGCGGCGGAGGCAGAGGAATTGGGAATAGGGGATGGAATTTTTGCAGGAGGGTGGGTGGGAGGAGGTGTATTCTAGGTAGCTGTGGGAGTCGGTGGGCTTGAAATGGACATCAGTTACAAGCTGGTTGCCTGAGATGGAGACTGCGAGGTCCAGGAAGGTGAGGGATGCGCTGGAGATGGCCCAGGTGAACTGAAGGTTGAGGTGGAAGGTGTTGGTGAAGTGGATGAACTGTTTGAGCTCCTCTGGGGAGCAAGAGGCGGCGCCGATACAGTCATCAATGTACCGGAGGAAGAGGTGGGGTTTGGGGCCTGTGTAGGTGCGGAAGAGGGACTGTTCCACGTAACCTACAAAGAGGCAGGCATAGCTGGGGCCCATGCAGGTGCCCATGGCCACCCCCTTAGTCTGTAGGAAGTGGGAGGTGTTAAAAGAGAAGTTGTTGAGGGTGAGAACGAGTTCGGCTAGGTGGATGAGGGTGTCGGTGGAGGGGGACTGGTCGGGCCTGCGGGACAGGAAGAAGTGGAGGACCTTGAGGCCATCTGCATGTGGAATGCAGGTGTATAGGGACTGGACGTCCATGGTGAAGATGAGGTGTTGGGGGCCAGGGAATTGGAAGTTCTGGAGGAGGTGGAGGGCGTGGGTGGTGTCACGGACGTTGGTAGGGAGTTCCTGGACCAAAGAGGAGAAAATGGAGTCCAGATATGTGGAGATGAGTTCGGTGGGGCAGGAACAGGCTGAGACGATTGGTCAACCAGGGCGGCAGGTTTGTGGATTTTGGGAAGGAGATAGAAACGGGCCGTGCGGGGTTGGGGAACAATGAGGTTGGAGGCTGTGGGTGGGAGGTCCCCTTAGGTGATGAGGTCATGAATGGTGTTGGAGATGATGATCATTTTCTTAATGTACGTTTTGAGAATTGTGCAACTGCTTAGACATCAGAAGGGGGAGGCAATGGCCTAGTGGTATTATCACTGGACTGTTCATCTCGAGACCCAGATAAAATTTTGTGAACCCAGGTTCAAATCCCACCACAGTAGATGGTGGAATGTGAATTCAATGAAACTACCTGGAATTAAGAATCTAATGATGACCGTTGCTGATTGTTGGGAAAAACCCATTTGGTTCACTATTGCCCTTTAGGGAAGGAAATTGCTATCCTTACCTGGTCTGGCCTACATGTGAGTCCAGACCCACAGTCATGTGGTTGACTCTGAACTGCCCTCTGGGCAATTAGGGATGGGCAATAAATCCTGCAGCAATGCCCTCATCTTTAATTCCTGAAAGAATAAAGGGAAATAAAGGGCTACTTTGAAAGAAACCTCTGCGGAGATGGCCAAATGCAAAGGGAATGGCCGGGCCTTAAAGTTGCTGCAAAATGGTTGAAGTGGATTATTTTTACCATGTTAGTTTATGGAGATCAATTCAAACTGCCGGTGAGACACAAACTGGCCAAAACATAGACACGTGTGATCAATCAGAGCGATTTGTAAACACTTCATTATCTCATAATCCACACTGAATGGCTTAATTTGCAGTCAAGCAGAACCCAGTAACACAATACATTCTCAGTAAGGAATGCCATATTCCTCCGAATTCTCCAGCAATCCAGTGATTTCAGTCACGTTCACATTTGCATGCACCTTGGGGTGCAACTGCTTTTTATCAACACCATCAGAAGTTCACTCAACTTTGCCACTTACCTTGGGCACTGACTAACATTGAGAAGCCTGTCAATTAGATTTTTTTTTTACTCACTCACAAGATGAGGGCATCGCTGGCCAGGCGGCATTTATTGCCCACCCCTAATTGCCCAGCGGGGAGCTAAGAGTCAACCACATTGCTGTGGGTCTGGAGTCACACGTAGGCCAGACCAGATAAGGATGGCAATTTCCTTCCCTAAAGGACATTAGTGAACCGAATTGGTTTTTCCTGAAAATTGTCAATGGATTCACAGTCATCATTAAATTCTTAATTCTGGATATTTATTGAAATTAAATTCAAATTCTGCCGTGATAGGACTTGAACCCACGTCCCAGGACATTATCTGGGTCTCTGGATTAACAGCCCAGGGATAACACCACTAGGTCATCACCTCCCCACAGTTCCATTACATTTCTCAAACACCACCTATTAGCCTAAACCATGACTCTTACCTGGCCACAGGGCTTAGCTGGAATTCTGGAGTAGGGTCTTCAGGCCCATCAATCATCTTTCTATCGACAGTCACATGTGCATGCTTCTTATATCAAATTTGTTCAAAGAGAAAGCGAGGCAAAAAGTGAAGTTCGTTTACACCTTCTGGAAGCAACATAACTACATACTATCTGCAAGCGAAAGGTATATATTTAAGCCTGTATCAGAGATCATAGCAACTGCAGATGCTGGAGAATCCGAGATAACGGGGTGTGGAGCTGATGAACACAGCAGGCCAAGCAGCATCTGAGAAGCAGGAAAGCTGATGTTTCGGGCCTAGACCCTTCATCAGAAAAAGGATCTAGGCCCGAAACGTCAGCTTTCCTGCTCCTAAGATGCTGCTTGGCCTGCTGTGTTTATCCAGCTCCACACCTTGTTATATCATATATTTAAGCCTTGTAGTTTCTTTGAATTACCCAGACATTTGGCCAACCTTATGTCCTCTCAGCCAGAGTCAACTTTCCAACCAAATGGCACCCTTTTCTCCTGCTCTATAAATTGCCATGATTGTTTGAAATTTGACTTTTTTATTTCTGTCAGTGCAAGTTGAAAATTTCAGCAACGCTTCTCTCTTTTCGAATTTAATCAAAGTCTTTACTCGCAAACTACTGTTTGTGGGCAAAATTGTATAAGATTATTTCTTCATGAGATCACTGATGTTCAAGAGTGAAGAGGCCTTGAGCAACAAAGACATATGATGGGGAAGAGATAGCCTCGTGGTATCATCATCAGGCTTAATTGAGAGAGTCAGGTAATGTTCTGAAGGCAAGGGTTCAAATTTATGCAATTGTGGAATTTGAATTTTAAAAAAATCTGGAATTAAGAGTCAAACCATCATTGTCCAGAACAAAAAGAGTTCATTTTGGAAAATGATTTCAATTCTGATCTCCTTCCTGTAGGAAAGATGCAAAATTTGAAAGGGCACAGAAAAGATTTACAAGGATGTTGCCAGGGTTGGAGGGTTTGAGCTACAAGGAAAGGGTGAATAGACTGGGGCTATTTTCCCTGGAGCATCAAAGGCTGAGGGGGGACCTTATACGGGTTTATAAAATCATGAGGACATGGATAGGGTGAATAGCTAAGTTCTTTATCCCAGACTAGGGGCATCCAAAATTAGAGGGCATAGGGTTAAGAGAATAGAATAGCCCTTTATTGTCACATATACTCAATGAGTGTAGTGAAAGGCTTATAAATCACCGATTACAGCACAAAAAGGGGGGAGTGGAAAGATTTAAAAGGGACCCAAGTGCAACCTTTCCACACAGAGGGTGGTGCATGTATGGAATGAGTTGTCAGAGGAAGTGGTGGAGGCTGGTAGAGTTACAACATTTAAATAACATCTTGATGGGCGTATTATTAGGAAGTGTTTAGGGGCTTGGGCTAAATGGGACTAGCTTTATATAGGATATCTGGATGATTTGGACTGAAGCGTCTTGTTTCTATGCTGTATATCTAAGACTCTATGAAAACCTTTTTGGAGAAAATAATCTACCAATCTTATCCAGCCTGGACTACATGTGACTCTCAGACCCATAGCAAAGTGGTTGACTCTTAACTGTGGTCTTTGTAGGGAGAAGACCTTTTCTGGATTGGCCCGCAGTGGGGTGTTACTAAGCCAGCAGGGAAGCGGGGTGGGGGGGTGGTCACTCTCTGGGACCTTCTGAAGTCACTAAGGATGGGGGATGGGACGGAGGCGAGGAGATTTCAGAGACTCAGAGCGGCATTGCTGGCATGCAGGAAATGAAAGGCAGGCTGCTCTTGAGAGGCTGGGCTTGGACTTTCAACCCATGCCGTGTTAGTGAGGAATTTCATTCACGCACCTTCCTCTGCACTATTAGCAGCAGTAATGCCCATCCACACATGGCTGATTGGCTGGTCAATGCATGGTTGCATGTCGCGAACCGTCCTGTCACCCCCGACAGAGCTGTTGCTCACTTTCACTTCGATAGCACACACTGGTCCGAATTATCTTGTGTTCCTCAGAACGGTGCACCAGTCAATCTCATTTGTTGGTTTTTACTGGTCTTTCCCCCTTGGGCACGTTACTTTGGCTGGGGTTTTCCTCAAGATGAAAAATGATGATTGCCGAGCTGCAGTTTGACTTATGTCTCTGAGGAACATTGTACTGAATAATTCCAACTGCGTATGACCCCCTCAGTCTGCTGGACTTTATTAAGTTATTTTCTGTTTATATTCTCTCACGCAGAATAAATTCACCTTTTACGCGGCCTGTCTGAGCAAAGGTTGAGGGGAAAGAAGTAGAGGGCAGTGTAAGAATTTGATTTTTTTTGTTGAAGAAGCAAAACAAACCAGGCAATAAATTGACCTGATTATATGACTTTGCAGAACAAATTTCTGTAGTGCACATTCACGCTGTAGGGTGTCGTTTTAATTATATTTCCTCCTTAGCTTCACAAATAGAAACATGACAAAACCTTGATATATCTGCTCCTTAAACAATAGCATTTAAACATTAGTGGTGCTGCTAATTCATTGGATTTATGACTTTTTTTCAGCGTTTACAGCGTACAGCGCTTCCCTCCAGTTCTTTGTCACAAAGTCCCTCCCTTTAGCGATTCTTTGCTCTCTGCATTCCGCAACTTGCTTTATATCTCGGTAAAGAGCCAAAATCAATCACACATCCAATGCATTATCTCTCATTCATTCGGTAACATCTGTTGCACTAGGTTCTGAAAGGATTAATGTTTATGTTACATTGGCTCCACCCATTCTACTGTGACCAGAGACAGCCTGTGGGTAGAGACAAGGAGTTTGCCTTCAGCTTTTGGAGGGAGCGAATGGATCCATACAAGCTCCATGAAATCCCAGTAGTTATACCTGAATAAATGAGGTTGCATGCAATGCTGTTATGTGATGAACCTCTTAGTTGTCTAAGGACAGCACTTCTTCTGCAGATACTCTACAGATGTCTGTGTTTTGCCAATAACCACTAGAGAAGCCCAGATTAAACCCTAACCCTGACCTTCACAGAGCCAATAAAATAAACAGCTTCTGCAGCCTTGTGTGCTTTTTTTAAATTGGAAGAAAAGAAGCAGCCTGAATGGGTGGAGTCAAACGCCCGATGAACCAGGGCTTTTAATTTAGCTTTCTGCAAGTTGCTGATGTCTTGAAGTTGGATGTGGACACTCTTATTCCACTCTGTTGGAGCTAAAAGTTGGATTTCTCTTCCTGCTGCTCGAATTGCATGTGAGACAATCTGTTTTACTGAATATGCCTTTGCCAAGGGTGTGTTTATTGGATGTGACTACATTGGAACAGTTAATTAGTAGTTACAATATCTATTATTTTGTTAAACATTCCAATATAGTTAAGCCAATTCTTTTTATTTTGTCTAAATTTTAAATGCAGTGTTAAAGTGTGTTTTGCTTAAAGTCAAGGAGTTTGACCAATGGAATTGCACCTGGAACACAACACCTTACACTTACCCTTAAAAGAAGTAAAACATTAGGGTCTAGGTTATCTTCTCAATATTATGTGAGGGGCTTTGGTCCAAAACACTGGTAAAAGTAGCAGCTATGTAAACACTAGATAAAATGAGCATCAGGTCACTTGCTCCCAAAACAGTCAGCAGTCCAACTATAGCCATGAGACATTTTTACAATTCAGTCCCAAACTAAAAATGCAGGAGAAGAAAAAATACAAAGTTTTTATAGTCACATAACCCAATCATGATCCTGCTCACTTGCAGCCCCGTAGTAAGATGAGTTCTGAGTTAAATGTTGTCATTTCATGCTCTTAAATCAGAATTACTGTTCATTGCCTTAACTCATGGATATTCTAATCACATCACAATGGGATCCAAAATCAATGTAAGATTGTAACAACCAATGAGATTACGTAACAACAATTGATACAGAAATTGCTGGAGAAACTCAGCAGGTCTGGCAGCATCTGTGGAGAAAAATCAAAGTTAGCATCTCAGATCCAGTGATCCTTTCTCAGAATGGATGGTGGTCAGGAAAATGTCAGTATATATGCAGAAGATTGTGTTGGGGGGGAGGGCTATGGAGTAAACAGTAGGTGGAGATACAGCGCAAAAAGAGAGACGAGCAGTTGGATAGATAAAATATTGCATAACAATCAGCCTGGGAGAATGATAATGGGGACTGTTATTCGATACCAATGAGTGTGTGTAATAGCAGACCATGTGATAACAAGCCTTGGTGTGTGGGAGTGGAGGATATTAGGTTAACCTTCTGTCTCCTACCTTTGTTCAGAAACCCTCATTAGAATGTGAGTATGGAGTCAGATATATAAGGACAGATAGTCCACTTTACTGAGTCTGAATAGTTCCATTAATATACCACAATATCCTACATGCTTTAAAATCACAACTTCTCACCATTAGATTCACAGGATCCTTACAATGTGGAAGCAGGCCATTCAGCCCATTTAGTCACACTGGCCCCTCTGAAGAGCATCCCATCCAGACACAATCCTGTAACTCTGCATTTCCCACAGCTAATCCACCTAGCCTACACATCCCTGGACTCCACAGGGCAGTTTAGCATGGTCAATCTATCTAACCTGCGCATATTTGGACTGTGGATGGAAACACAGACACAGGGGAGCATCCAAACTCCACACAGACCGTCACCTGAGGCTAGCATTAAACCTGGATCCTTAGCGCTGTGAGGTAGGAGTGTTAACCACTGAGCCACTGTGCCACCAACTTTTAGAGCACACTTGTATGTGTGGCTATCTTAGCTTGCCAACATTATTCAAATACATAGGTGAGTTCTTAAGAAAAGAACAGATTAATTAATAAGAATTTAAACTAAATAGTCGGATTATCAATCTGTAAATGCTTTTGCTCCTCAGCCTTTTCTTCACAAGTGACTCACCAGTTTCTCTCGAACTGCATTGATATAAATCCACGAATGCAGAAACTTTCACCAACAGTCTGTAATAAGCTGCCAATTTTGTGTTTGCTAGACATCCTTCACGTCTTCCCGATTTGAATTTATGTGCATGAATAGGTCAGTTTGAAACCTCTAACCAGAGCAATCCACCCACAATATTCAATTAGAGAAAATATTTTATTGGGCCCATTTACTGTAGAGTCAGATATGTGTGACATATTAATCAATTATGTCACATATCATTGATAGATATGCTTTGGCAAGTGGCATTAAGCAGAGGCCATCTCCCTATTTTAAGTTGTTCAATGTACTTAATATTTGGCGCTACCTTAATATTTCAATTTTAAGGACCGTTACTTCATTGCATTATGAGCATCGAATTTCATTAAGGAAAACAACCAGCAAAGTGATTTAATGTGGCAAGATGTGACAATTCCAAAGGGAGGTCTTTGGAGTGGTCTGATTGCTTGCCTGTATGTGATGTTGGATCATGTTAAGCTGGGGTCTCTAGTGGGCATTAAGGAACGGGGTTAAACGGAGGGGTCAAGTCATCAAAGTCCTGTCTGTCCATATGGCAGCACTCTCACTACTGACAGAGAGAGGCAACTGGCTGTAATTTAACTCCAGGGTCACCAGGCCTCAGGTGAAGTTGAGAAGGAAACCGATTCATGGGTAATGCAGCCACTGTTGGCATCACTCAATATTGCAAACCAGCTACCCAAGCTCACAAACCGTAAGATCAGGACTGGGGGATACAAGCCCACACCTCCGAAGGCGACCGTGATCTGCATGTAGTGCCTTAGGCCACTGGCCTTAGACTTGGACACTGTGGGTTTTTCTATGGGATGTATGTAGCTAAGGATGTATAAATGGTGTGACCTAGTGGCTAAACAGCGACAAGGCTAAGAAAACGCGGTTGTATTTGGGAAGGATTGTCAGCCATTCGCCCCGAGTGGTCCAGTTTTGGTGTGGAATGACATTTGCTAGTAAGGGGAAACACTGGATTGCCAACATTCGTCTGGGTGACAATGACCATTGGAAGAGAGAGTGGGCACACGGGATGCCAGTGTTTCAGCAGATGGTGAACTGTTCTGGGAACGGTGCTAGGGATGGCACTAGGCCTCGTGGCAAAGTAAGCCTACCTCATGCAACTGACATTTAGTCAAACAAAAGTGTATGATTCAGGCACAATGGAAGAAAGAGAGTTAGAGAGGTGTTGAGATTTAGAAGAAATTACAGGTATTCCAAGGCCAGGCTGTTAAAGACATGGTTGCCAATGGTAATACTGTTAGAATGAGAGACGCACAGAGGCTGGATTTGAAGGAGGGTAGGAAATGGTGGGGAAACTGTGGCCATGGAGGGGCAAGAAAACAATTGAGGCATTGTTGGATAGATATTTTAGAAAATCATCACTTTACTTCAACTCCCAACAAATGGATTCCAATGGCAAAGAAATGATTTCTGTAAGTTTGAGGTAAATTCAAGCCAGTCTTGAAGGTGTAGTAACACAGTTGACTCAATGATACTGCCAATAATGCTCATAGGTTGGAGACTGGATCCTGTCTTCAAGTAGGTGGAGGGATATTGGCCCATGTTTGAGGAGATTTAATGTAATTGATCATTTTATCTCAAAACAGAGGCAGGCATGATGTTTAAGAAAACAGAAAAGTAATTGATCAAATGTGACCACTTCCAAATAACTAATAGAAATGCTGATAGAAAATCGATCAGAAACACTGTGTGGGTGCATTTACCTGTACCAGGGGGTGACAGGAGAAATCACTGGGCCAGTTGGCTATGGAGTAATACTCATCCCCCAACTCAATAACTAAGTACCAGGCTAGGAGGTCCACAGGGTCTTTTCCAAACGATTAGCAACTGAAGTCAGCAAAGAGGGAGGTGAAGGCTTAATGTATTATTAGGTCATTAATCCAGAGACGCAGGCAATGTTCTGAGGGTGCGAGTTCAAATCCCATCATGGTAGTTGATGGAATTGGAATTCAATGAAAATCTGGAATTAAGAGTCTAATAATGACCTTGAATCCACAACCAATTATTGGAATAGCCCATCCGGTACACTAATGTCCTTTAGGGAAGGAAATTACTTTTTCCCTGGTCTGGTCTACATGTGACTCCATACCCCTAATGAAAGGAACTTGCCCTCTCCCTGATTACCCTCCTTCCCAGTAGGAGAGCAGCATGGCAATTTGCTCCATTGGGTAGCCTGTCTGCTGGGCTTTCTGGGGTTATAGGGAATGTCCATTTGATGCAATCTGGGGGCAACTGGATCTACAGAAGGGGTGGAGTGAGGTGGGGCAGCGAGGGCACCCCTCCTTCCTGACTTTGCCTCTGACACCTCACCTTCCAATGGCCACCACCCCATAAGAACCAAAAACAAAAGACAGATTTTCTTGCTATTAGATCTCCTGAGTATCAGGCCTTACCTACACCCACTAGGCTCCAAAAGCTACTGTCCTCTGATTTTCTTCTTTATCATTCATGGGATGAGGGTGTCACTGACTAGGCCAGCATTTATTGCCCAGACAGTAAGTCGTTAAGAGTCTTCTGAGGAAGGGTGACAGGACCCCAAATGTGAAGAGATTTTTTTGAAGAAGAAGAGTCTTAGGCCCAAAACATCAGCTTTCCTGCTCCTCTGATGCTGTTTGGCCTGCTGTGTTCATCCAGCTCTACACCTTGTTAACCCAAAATGTGAACTCTGATTTTCCTTCACAGATGCTGCCAGACATGTTGAGCTTTCCCTACAATTTCTGTTTTGTTTCCTAATTTACACCATCCGCAGTTCTTTCATTTTTTTTTACACCCATTCTCCACCCTTATTCTGGGGTATTTGTTTCTTGGGTGTCATTCACTGCAGTTGTCCAGGCGATTAATCTTTAAATCCTGGGAGCTCCAGGGATATCCAGTTGACTATGAAACTGTCAGTTTTTGCGGTACTATTCAAACAGGTTCATTTAAACCTTACCTACCCTGGCCTACACGTGACGCCAACCTGCCAATGTGGTTGACTCTTCATTGCCCTCTGAAAATGGCTCAAGCAAGCTGCTCAGCTTATTGGGATTCTAGGGGTGGGAGAAAATGATAGCCTCACCAGTGACACTCAAATCGTATGAAAGAATAAGGGGAAAATAATATTTAAGCACCTTCATAGAAGTATTATAAAGCAAAAGTTGACGCTAAGCTGAAAAGACTGTATGAAGGCTTGTATCCCATCACCAAGTTAGGTGTGGCATGGTGGCACATTGGTTAACACTACTGCCTCACAGCGCCAGGATCCTGGGTTCGATTTCCAACCTTGGGTGACCGTCAGTGTGGAGTTTGCCCATTGTCTGCGTGGATTTTCCCTGGGTGCTCCGGTTTCCAGCCACAGTCCAATTATGTGCAAGTTAGCTGGATTGGGCATGTTAAATTGCCTGTAGTGTTCAGGGATGTGCAGGTTAGGTGGGTTATAGGAGGATGGGTCTGGATGGGATGCTCTATGGGTTAGTGTGGACTTGTTGGGCTGAAGGGCCTGTTTCCACACTGTAGGGATTCTATAAAGTCACCCCTTATTTGCACATGCATGGTACATGACACTGACCCAGTTCGCTCAGAGCCAGTTCCTAAAGTAAGCAGAACCCCTGAAATTCCTGTCTATTATATCTGTCAGCCAGGGCTCCCTGATTGGTCCTGATTAACAGCCCCAATCAGGGAACTCATATTCATTGAGGTCCACCTGACTGACCTCATTCTGATCACTACATAAACCACATCAAATGGCATCAGAGCCCAAGACTAAAATCTTCCTCAAAGGGAATTAGTTTTGAGAATTGTCTTATGGGAGGAAAAGGCAAGTGAGTTAGGCTTTTCCAATATTCTGGCCAGCCCTCAATCCTTCATGAGACCACCCAAAGGGCCTTTGCCCATATTGTACCTGAAGTTCAACAATACCGCTTGGCTCCCAATCCAGCAACACTGCCATTTAAAAGTGGCATCCCGTGTTTTCAAATCCAACCAAACCTACAGTTTGTGAAGCCGCTGTCTGTGGAACTCCCTTCCCAAACCTGCCAAAGTGTCTTCCTCTTTCTTCCTTCAAGACGATTGTTGTTAAACAACACCTCTGTCTTAAAGTCCTCACCCTGGTTTTCAAATCCCTCTCATGGTTTTACTCCTCGCTGTTTCTCTATAATCCTCCCTTGGCCCACAACCACTCACGGCGTCTGCACTCCCTTAATTCTGGCCACTTGAGCCTCCCCCCACTTTAATTGCATTCTACCTTTCAGTGGCAGGTCTTCGTGACCATTGAATTTTTACCATCTCCAAGGCTATCTTGCAAGTCCAGATTTTGCCAAAGTTGCAGTGGTTCAGAATGATCCTGAAATCCCTGCAGTGTGGAAAGAGGCTATGCAGCCCATCTAGCTCGCACGAACCCTCTGAAGGGTGTCCCACCGTATCCCTGTAACACCTGCAGGGTTAACCCACTCAGCCTGCACATCCCTGGATGCTATTGACAATTTAGCACAGCCAATCCACCCTAGCCTGCACAGCTTTGGACCTTGGGAGAAAACCCACGCAGACACGGGGAGAATGTGCAAACTCCACACACAGACAGTCGCCTGAGGGTGGAATCGAACCTGAGTTCCTGGCGCTGTGAGGTAGCAGGGCTAACCACTGAGCCACTGTGCTAAAGCAATAATAAAATTAACCTTTGAAGCATGTGTGGCTGACATTCCATCCGATTTCTGACGTTCTTTCTTTCACACAATTCCTCAAGGAGCTACGGGTCTGTCTGATGGAGAAGAGCCTTGCAAGTCTCAGCATGGAATCCTCCTCTCATGTGCAGCTATCAGTGCAGCAGATTACATATCGAGCACTGACCGTCTAATGGGTACTTCGAAGCTCTTTGCTAACCTGGCCTTAAATGCAGGCCATGAGAGGACGGAAATCTCTCAGCAGTGAGAAGCAGGTGGCTGAAATAAGCCGGGGCCTCAAAGGTTGAAAGGTAAAAAGAAAATCTCTGGGCTGTAATACAGTTTGTGAGGTAAATGAGTTCTCTGTTTTATAAAGGGTTTGAGCTGACATTTAGGAGAATTTCTCTAAACTACAGAGCAAGAAACAAATGAAATAAGGATTTTATTTTTTTTCCTCTTGAATAATACCATTAACCTCATGTATCCCTGAGCGCTGTTGGTAAATGATTATACGGATATGAGTGGTTTTGTTGGTTTATGCTTCTATAATCTTCTATTGACTCTCCTTTCACCTCACATCTCCATTTTGTAATGACTAGTGAACGCTTTCCATCCAATTTGCATCAGCCCTGTGCTTGACCTTGTTGTGGATCAGACCTGACCACCCCCTCAAAATATTTTAAGAAGTTAGCCTAGACCCTCAATTTTACTTATTTTTAAAGGCAAACTACTCAACGTTAAGCAAAGCACAATTTATTCAAGCACTACAGTAAAAACGCAACAAAAGACAAAATAAATTAGAGTACTTTAACTCGATTGGAAAACTTAAGCGAATAATAAATACAGTAACTGTTATTAATCAACTGTTCCAATATAGTAACATCCCATAAACACACCCCTGAGCAAAAAGGTAAAGTCAGAAACAGATTGCCTCACATGCAATCCTGCAGCAGAGACAGAAAACAAAAACTCAAGCGAAAACTCAGAGTAGTGGCTGGGAGACACTTACTGCAGCTTCCAACCCTGCTCAGACTCCAACAGCAACTGCTGCTGAATCTCAACACTAAAAGACTAAAAACTGTAAAAAAAAAGAACCAGAAGAACTGCGGATGCTGTAAATCAGGAACAAAAACAGAAGTTGCTGGAAAAGCTCAGCAGGTCTGGCAGTATCTCTGAAGAAAAAAATCAGAGTTAACATTTTGAAACGTTACATAACAAAATGTTAACTCTGATCCTTTTTCTTCACAGGTGGCTGCCAGACCTACTGAGGTTTTCCAGCACCTTCTTTTTTTGTTCCTAAAAGCTAGAAATCCCAATCTGCGATAGTTGACCACACCCATTCAAGCTGCTTCTATTGTTCCAACTTTTAAAAAAAGGCATCCCAAGCTGTTTACTTTATGGGAATTCACTAGCTCGCTCCACACCTCTGCTTTAAAACGTCTCTTCAAAAAAAAAGGACAAAATACACCTCTTAAAGTCACAACCTCAAAGTTCAGGACAATATTTATCCTTCAACCTTCATCACTTTAACAAAGATATGTTTGCCTTTAGTGCTTTGCTGGTTGTGGTAGATTACTGTGAATAAATCAGCTGCCAATTTTCCTACATTACACCAGGGACTGCACTTCACAAATCACTTCTGAGCACTTCCTGAGGTTTTTTGTAAATTTGTTCAGGACGTGTGACATATACCTGCCTAAGGCAGCATTTATTGCCCATCCCCAAAATATTCAGAGGGCAGTTAAGAGTCATCCACATTGACCATTGAACATAGAACAGTGCAGCACAGGAACCGGCCTTTTGACCCACCATGTCTGGCCAACCATGATGCCGTTCTAAACTAATGCCAACTGCGTGAACATGGTCTGTATCTTTCTATTCCCTGCTGGTTCATGTACCTGTGTAAATACCTCTTAAACATTGCTATCATTTCTGCTTCTACCTGTTGTAGGTCTGGAGTCATATATAAGGCCAGACCAGGTAAGGATGGCAGATTTCCTTTCCTAAAGGGCATGAGTGAAATAGATTGCGTTTTGAACATAATTGCATGAGCACTGGGAGCGGGAGTAGGCCATCCGGCCCATCGAGCCTACTCTGTCATTCAATAAGATCATGGCTGATCTTTTCATGGACTCAGCTCCGCTTACCCGCCCGCTCACCTTAACTCTAAATTCCATCACGGTTCAATAATCTATCTTTGTCTTCATTCAGCGAGGTAGCCTCAACTGCTTCACTGGGCAAGGAATTCCACAGATTCACAACCCTTTGGGTGAAGAAGCTCATCCTCAACTCAGCCCTAAAGCTGCTCCCCCTTATTTTGAGGCTATGCCCCCTCGTTCTAGTTTCACCCACCAGTGGAAACAATCTCCCTGCTTCTATCTTATCTAATCACTTTATGACAATTGACAATGGTTACATGGTCACCGTTAGATGAGCTTTATTTTAAAAAAAGCTAATGTTTTTAAAATTGAATTTGGTCATCAGCCATGATGAGATTCAAATTCATGCTTTCAGAGGAGAAAGCAATGGTCTAGCAGCATTATTGCTGGACTATTCATCCAGAGACCCTGGTATTGTTCTGGGGACCTGGGTTTGAATCTCTCCAAGGCAGATGGTGGAATTAGAGTTCAACAAAAATATCTGGAGTTAAGAGTGAATCCATTGCTAATTGTTGGGAAAAACCCATCTGGTTCATTAAAGCCCGTTAGGGAAGGAAACTGCCATCCTTACCTGGTCTAGCCTACATGTGACTCCAGACCCACAGCAATGTGGTTGACTCTTTACTGCCCCTTGGACAATTAGGAATGGGCAATAAATGCTGCCTGGCCAGCTACACCCTCATCCCGTATACAACTAAAGGAAAACAAAACATTAGCCTTGCCTGGACAGAGTGGATGTTGGGAAGATGCTTCCATTGGTTGGAGAGACTAGGACCTGAGGGCACAGCCTTAGATGAAAGAGAAGACCTTTTAGAA